>NC_080684.1:26544686-27144686 GCF_030445035.2 Dasypus novemcinctus | reverse complement strand
GTCTATATAAATTGGAAAACTCATGCAGTTCTTTCTGAGTATTCCTTACTTCCTCATGAGTCATACTTTGCATTTCACCTTAGGGAGGTTTTTGTGATTTTAGTGTAGTAATAGGTCTCAAAGACAAGAGAAGTCATTGTGGCTGGGGAAGGAGAAGGATTAGAAATGTCTTGCAAGGTACTGACCTTAGGGCATTCCCTTGCATTTTCTTCTGGTGAGACAGGATTAATCTCTTCAGGCAGGCTTGGAAGGCATTTTCTTCAGGGCAGACTTGGAGGCTTTTGCAGTGCATGCTGGAGTTTGGCTGGTGTGTATCTCTTGGCTGAGAGGAGATCCAGACTTCTTGGGGCAGGCCAGAGGCTGGGCAGGGCAGGCTTCAGTTTGGCTGATATCCACCTGAGGGCTGGAAGTTGTTCCAGACTCCCTGGGGCAGGCTGAAGGTTGGATGATACAAGGTTAACAAGGTGTCACCTCCACAGGGCAGGCCATAGCAGGCTTATCTGGTAAAGCCTCAGAAGAATTCAGGGTTCCAATGTCTCCATCAACACTATCATCATCCCATATGTCTCCCCCCCAGGTCTCTGGATTCCACTCTTTTCCAATCAATGCCTTCACTTTAACTGCAGAAACTCTATGGGGTTGAGATTTTCATTTCCTTTGTTGATGTAGGCTATGGGTGGGAGGCTCTGCATGTCTTTGTAGAGAACCTAAGCTGTCTGTGACATGCGGGTGTGGGACAGTAAGAGGCTGCAGTCCTGCCCTTGGTGACCATGGCAACAACTCCAGTCCCTGAGAAACAGTTTAGCAATGCAAACTCTATAAACTTTAAATATTCAAGGAAAATGCAAACCAAATGTGCTAAAAGCTTATTTAGAATGTATCAAGTCCATGCAAAAAACTTACCTAGGATGTGGAAGATATATGCTAATTCAAACCTATTGAGCACTGAAACAAAGAACGATTTAGCCCTTACCCTGTATAAAAGGAACTTGAAAATCAGGTTCAGGACTAGAGTGTGAAAGAGAAAGGTCCTGGTCCAGGCGGCCGGCAAGAAATCATTTTTCCCTCTCAAAATC
Source organism: Dasypus novemcinctus (assembly GCF_030445035.2). Taxonomy (NCBI): domain Eukaryota; kingdom Metazoa; phylum Chordata; class Mammalia; order Cingulata; family Dasypodidae; genus Dasypus; species Dasypus novemcinctus. The sequence continues at coordinate 27,143,610 of NC_080684.1, read as the reverse complement.
ATTCGTGAGTCCTGGCCTTTCTATACACAAATAATTGAAACTCTTTCAACTTCTACAACATTGTAACTCTGCTACATACAGAGAGACTGAGTTTGGTTCTCAAATATTTCGAGCCTGTGGCTAAAGGAGACAAGATTTTCTTTCATAGAAACTTTCACATCATCCATTTGGTGTTTAAGTTTCAAATTTCAAGCATTTAACTCATCTCTCTTTTTTTTTTGTGTGTGTGACAGTAACTAGAATAACTAGGAGGAGGCAGCCAACATCATATACCATTTGAATCCACAGAACTCTATTAAGGTGTTGAAAACACTCTCACCAGATCCTTGCTTCTTATAACTGTAGAAGTAGGGGAAACCAGGGATGATATTCTGCATACCTCAATGGCCAACTTGTGTCACAGACTGTTAGCAGCCTCATAGTTATAGGAAAGGGAGTCATCAGTACCTCTGAGTCCAATTAATGTAGAGAGCCAAATGCAAAACTCCCAGAACAACCTCAGTCACCCCATGTTTAAGATTGTGTTCCCCAAGAACTACTTCTGGTACCAAGCAGTATTAGACAGGGTTCTCTAGAGAAACAGAATCAAGAAGAGATATCTGTCATTAGTATACTATTTTGTCAGTCTCTCACATGACCGTGGGAATGCACAAGTCCAGGATGTGTAGGCAGGCCGCAACCAGGGGCTCCAGTGAAAGGACAGTGAAGGTCCTTGATGAGTTTTGGGAGATATTGGCTGTCCAATGATGAGCTGGGGAATTCTCACTCAATGCTGGAATGACTTCCCCTTTTAAGACATTCAACTGATTGGATAAAGTGTCACTCATTGCTGATGTCAATCTCCCTGATTGATGTGATTTTAATCAACTATCTATGATTTGCCACTGCAGTAAAGTCAATGGTGACTAAAGTCCATAAATGCCTAGGTATCACATTTACCCAGTGCTTGCTTGACCAAACAGCTGAGCAAAATTACCTAAGTTGATACAATAGACTAACCATCACAAGTACTAATGTTTAATGTATGTAGAAGTTTTAATTAACTTGATTGTAAATATGTAAAAATGGATAGAGTTGATGGTAACACATTATAGTGCATAATAGTTCATTTATAAGTGGGATTGTGGCTGAAAAGTGTAGTCTAAGGATGTAAATGTCAACTGAAAGAAAACTAGGGAATAATCTAAGTTCTGAATAACACAGTGAACCCAGAGGTAGATGAAAATGGTGGTCACTTGTACAAATGCAAGAATTTCTTTCTATAAACTAGAACATATGTACATCAAAGTTGCATTGTGGTGGGAATGTGAAGAAGCATAGGAAAAATATGACTGATGTAGCCTGTGTACTGTAGTTAACAGCGATATTGTAATATTCTTGAATCAATGCCAATTAAGTACTGTGTCTGTAACAGGTGTGAGGGAAAAATATACCAAATATATATTGTATATGTAGTTAGTTGTAATAGTCTAATGGAATTATCTCATATTCTACAACAAATGTTCCACAACCATGTGGTGGGTGTGGTATGTTGGTGAAGGGTTGTTGTATGGGAATTCTACCCATGTGCATTATTGCTTTGTAAGTTCCCAACTTTTGTCATAAAAAATATATATATTAAAATAAACTAATAGAAGTTCATTAAAATTCAGACTATCTTTTTGCTTAAAATATAGTGAAAAGAGAATAAGAAGGCACTCTACAAAACAGGAAAATATTTGTGAATCACATGCCTGACAAAAGATTTGTATCAAGACTCATTAATAAGGTAAATCAAAACTGAATCATAAAATAGCCAATAATTTAAACAGACACTTCACCAAGGAGGATGTATGACAAAGCACACCACATTAGCTAGTAAATATATTCAAAGTAACATAACAAGGTACGCTCCTGCATATCTACTAAGACCATAAGAGTATAAAGCGATTACACCCAGGATGTGGATGAACTATACACTCCTGTACTGCTTGTGGGAATGTAAAATCATGTAGCTACTTAAAAAACCCATTTGGCAGTATTTTAACAATTTGAACATAGGTCTTGCAAGACCAAGTCATACTATTTCTAAGTACTTACCCAATAGAAATGAAAGCACATGATATTAGAAACTTTGATCAGAGTATATCACCTTTATTTATAAATAGCTCTGAAATAACCAAATATTTACCAATAGGTAACAAATTATGGTTTAGCCATTTTTTTTGGATTTTATCTCTGAAATGAAAAGTATTGAACAGTAAACAGAGGAAAAACATGAATGAATCACAAAAGAGTATTCTGAGTGAAATAAGCCAGATGAAAATAAGTATATTTATATAATGTTCCAAATAAAGCAAAGTAATCTACAGTGACAGAAAAGAAAACCTTGTTTAACTGTGAACAACAAAATTGGGGGATGGGCAGGGTGGAGAGATCAAAAAGAGCAGAAGCAAAGTCTTGGAAATCATTGATGTGTTCATTATTTTGATTGGCTTTTTATCTCTATTGTATATACATATGTCAAATTTTATCAAAATGTGGGCTTTACATATGTGCAGTTTGCTGTATATCAATAATACTTCAATAATGTAAAAATTAGAAAACAGAAAAATTGGTAAATCTGAATGTATAGAACCGTGAACCATATATGAAAAACAGGCATCAATAATTTTAAAGGCTGAGGATAGTATTAAAACACATAATAATTTAATTATAAGAAAGTGTGAATAGAATTAAAAGTAAAAATAATATACTCTAATGACTTAATTACAGTGGTAAACGTTTAAAGAAACGAATCTTATGGCTGTTTTACAACAGTGTATAATATTTCTAAAAATAAGTTAACATTTTAATCTACAATTTTCATTTTTAGCTAATATTCTCACACGTACTGAAAATGTTACTATGAAGATGATTTTATAGAATGATTGACAATTCTGCAAACTGTAAAAATAGTATAAAGTGACTCCAGACATTGGTAAAATAAATACCAATATCAACTTACAGCCAACCTGATCAATAGTGTTAAATTGGAAAGATCAGAAATTTGTGATAAATCAAGTATATTTACATATATAAAAGCATATTATCCCCATCCAATTATAGCATAATGTTGCACATTTTATTCATTTGTGAATAATTTCTTTAATTTAATGGGTGTGTTTAGAGAGAAAAAATCTGAAAGGATAAGTTATTCAATGTAAGCTGTAGCCTCATATAATCTTATAAACTGTCTCTGCTTATCTGAGTGAAAATGCCAAAAAGTAACAAAAAATTCACATACTATACTAATGGATTATATATATTCAATAACTGATGCAATCTGATAAATGCCTTACTTGATGTGAAAGCTTTAAAATAGGAGCTATGTTATTAACTGAGTTGTTCTCTTGATGTGTGTCTGATGCAGATGCATCACCCCCGTCTCCAAGGACACAGTCCCCACTGAAACCTGTGCTCCTTGTTTTTTTGCCAAATTTTCATTATTCAAAAAATTCCTTAGTGACCCTTGAATGTATGCCACCAAGGACATTTTATTCACTTAGTGGTGTATTCAGAATTTTTTAAAAATGCATGCTCCAAACATTAGAGCACTTCACTTCGTCAAGTTTCTTTAGAATGTCATCTCTTTCACCTGTGAATAGAGTTCCTTACATTCCAGCTTTTAGAGTAATTTAGTTTTTTTTCAATGATGGAGAGTAAGAAAATATTGGGAGTTTGTAAAAGCACTAAACCTATTTTCAGGTAGTCTGCCAGATTTTTGAAGAAAGCAATCTCAGGGAGCTCTGGCATTCCCAGACATGCCAGTAAAGGTGAAGACATAAATGTACTCATCAAAATATCACTTCATCATTACGTTCTTAAGTTGACATGTTTAAATGACTAACAGAAGCTCTGATTTACTAACAGATGAGTAAGTATGATGAAATTTTTCTTGGATTGTAATTCTGTTTGCAGGATTTGGTCATATTTTGCACCTGAGGAAAACATGGATTTTAGCAGTAATTTTTATGTTTTATAATGTAACCAAAATATATTTATTTATGACACATCTTTTTTTTTTAGAATTTCTCCAGAATATAAAAATCAGTATTTGGAAGGGTGTTATGCATGAGATGATAATAAATCTACACTTGACTTAATATAGGAAATATCCATGGCAACTTAGAATATACATTCTAACCTCAAATTATAATTAATAAACTATTTCTGTAGGTACAGAAGTCTGTACCTTTATCATTACCAGCAAAAATGGATAGTATATTGAATGAAGTGACAACAGGTCATTAAAGAACTCTGTGTTCATTTGACCATTTGATTGCCAACGAGTATACACATATTTGTAAAGTATGCTTTGCAGTTTTGTTAACTTTAGTTGTATAAGAAGTTGTAATATCTTGGGGGAAAAAGGTATAGTTTGAGGAAGGAATTATGTTCCAATTTTGAAGTATAAGTAAGATTTCACAGCCATGTGCACCTTAACTATTAGGAGAGAGATGGAAGGAAGGTCGGTTTGCTGTTGTGAAAAGCTCTTCTTTTTATATCATCTTGATATAAATAGTTGATAGTTGTTCAATGAGATTCAAAATTCCCTAGGAAAGTTCTAACTTGTAGAAAAACTATGGCCTCAGTCAGTGCTTCTTCCCTATTTTGGTAACTCAGTGAAATATACAAATACTCACAGCCAAGTTAGTTCTCACTAAATAAGAAGAGAACATAGTATATTAACCAATAAAGTGAAATTGCTCATAAAACAAAAAAAAATGGATAAAATGAGAAAGATTTCTGTACTTTGATGTCATAAAACTCCAAGCCTTTTGATAATAACTGTGCAATGGATACATTTGAATCCCTTCTGGTATAATTTAATGGTTGACCTGAGCAATTTATGTGGCACAACCTAAAGACAAATTCAATAGATTCTTGATTTCTGCATTTAGTCTGTTATATTAGGCAAAAACTAGTATCATAAAGAAAAAGTAATTTATTTTACTGGAAAATCAAAGGAAATAGAAAGCAGTCATCTCTTTGGTCATAAGTGAAGTTCACATGCATATTTATGAAAGATATACATATGCAAATAAAATATGGATATGTCATTTGAGGCAAAAGGACTTTGGGTGATTAAGGGGAATTAAAGACATCTGAAAATCAGTACGCTAAAATATTGCTTTCGATCACACATTTCAAGTTCTGTGTAGAGTTTGTATAGTGAGTCCAGTCATTCTGTTAAATATTAGCATTATTTTTAATAATGGAAAATGCCAAGAAGAGACAAGAAATCAATGGTGAAAATTTTACATTTAATTTATGAATGGGGAATAACTCTTGAGAGCCAAAGGCTATTGGTTCTACTCATGAAATTATACCTAACCTGTGACATATTTTAGTCACAAGTTAAAAGCCTATGTGGAGAAAGGAAGTAAAACAAATTTTTAAAATGGAATGGTAAATAAAACACTGAATATGTTGAATTTTAAAAAGTTAAAATAAATAACAAGAAAATGTCTCCAAATATCATATGCAGATTGAACAGAAGTCAGCAGTCAGTGATGAGAAACAGTACAATAACCACATTCATTCTGTTGGGACTGACAGATGACCCTCAGCTACAAGTTCTGCTTTTTATATTTCTCCTTCTTACCTACATGCTGAGTATAACTGGGAACCTGACCATCATCACACTCACCTTTGTAGATTCCCATCTTAAAGTACCCATGTACTTTTTCTTACAAAATTTTTCCTTCCTGGAAGTCTCCTTCACATCTGCTTGTATTCCTAGATTTTTATACAACATAGCTATGGGTGACAAGGTCATTACCTATAAATCTTGTGTCATCCAAGGGTTTCTTATTGATCTCTTTGGAGTGTCAGAATTTTTTCTCTTTGCTGCCATGTCCTATGACCGCTATGTGGCCATCTGCAAACCCCTACACTACGTGACCATCATGAGCAAAAGTGTCTGCAATTATCTCATCATCTGCTGTTGGACAGCTGGTTTGTGTATAATAATCCCACCATTTAATGTGTTTTTAAAAGTGGAATTTTGTGCCTCTAACATCATTGACCATTTTATCTGTGATGCAATTCCCCTAGTAAAAATCGCATGCTCAGACACACGGCTCCTGGAAGAGGCTGGTTTAATCTCTGCTGTGCTGACCCTGATTATGACTCTGCCTTGGGTAGTTCTGTCATATGCTTACATCATCAGGACAATTTTTAGATTCCCCTCAGTCCAGCAAAGGAAGAAGGCCTTTTCGACCTGTTCTTCCCACATGATTGTGGTTTCCATCACCTATGGCACGTGCATTTTCATCTATGTAAATCCTGCAGCAAAGGACAAAGTGACCACTAATAAGGTGGTTTCACTGCTCATTTCTTCTATTTCACCTACACTGAACCCCTTTATTTATACACTGAGGAACAATCAAGTCAAGAAAGCCTTCAGGGACTTGATCAAAAGGATAGAATTTCTCTCTACTAAAAAACAGAAATAGTATATAAAGGAACATTTCAGAAAAAAATATTTATTTTTATCATTTATGGTGCTGGGCATTTCACTCATTGCTTATAAACTTGTTTCTCTTTTAATATTAATACTAATATTCTGTTATTTTTCTCAACACATCTGTGAAATAGTTTAAACTGAACACTCCTCAAATCCTGTGTGCTCATTTTCATACAAATGTTTGATACTTTTTTATATCTCTATCAGAAAATATTGAAATACAGTTCTTAAAAAATAACTTTTGGTATGAAATTACCCATAATATTGCATTTTATGTTAGAGCAAAATTCATTATTTGATCAAATATAAGGTAATATCCTTTGAAGCACTACTCTTACATGTATTACAGTGATATCCAAATACATAAAATAAGAGTAATTTATGTAAAATCTCATGAACAATGATAAAAATCTAATATGGTAGCATAAACCAAAAGTTAGCAATAAAGGAATAACACTTGCAATATTGAGAAAATATAGGATTAGGGTAACCTTGAAATGAAAACCTAAAAATCTGCCACATAAAATTTAAATAAGATTCTCGTGAATCATAGCTGAAAACATTTCAAAGTTGTAAACAAGTAGACGTAAAGATGTAACCTGAATAGAGCAATGAATTAGCATATGATTTTTAGGTGCTCAGGTGAACTTATGCTGGAGGATGGAGCAGGGGATTGCTTTATGGATATCAGGGATTTAGGTACAATTCTCAGAATCTATATGGTGGCATCACGTGGAATGACAAAAAAGAGTAAAGTCAGAACTATCAAACCGTTGCACACTGAATGAAAGTTTGAATTAGAAAATATGCACATTTCTATAGGGTATATTTTTTGGAAAAATATTGTCTGCCATGTATTAGGTATGTTTCATACCATGTGCCTACAATTAATATAAATTAACTCAGGACAGTCACAGTTCTCTCATAATGGAGGAAGAATTTAGAAATCCACACCAATATACTTCTTTGGAAATTAAGTTATTCTCATTAATTAACAAATTACTGGTTTGAAAGCATTGAAATGCTTGGATTAATACATTAAAGTGGATTTTTTGCAATTAATGAAATGGATACCAGGATGATGGATTGTGTTTAAATGTTATTTAACAGATGGAAAGTATATAATAGTTGCAATTGTGCCATACATTACATACATTGTATGTTGTCTGTGCATATTGCATACAACATATAACATTCTTTAACACTGTAAGTAATGAATGTACCTTTAGGCAAACCTGCATGAGGGTCAGGAAAGCATGTGTAGAAATTTACCAAAAGACAAACAAGTTTTTTTAAATTGTAATCCAAAAATTCATATCAAATGCAAAACTATGAAGAACTGTAGTATGAGGAACAAACTATTTGGCACAAATTTGGCTTTATTGCTAACTGTAGCAGTTTTACATTATTTATGATTTCCAAAAATAGTTATTGGATTATGTTTGTAATCTGATTTGTTCCTCTGTGCATATTAGATTGTATTATCTTCAGAGGTTTCATTTTTACTTGATTAAATTATGATCAAGGCTTTGATTCAGCCATATCAGCAGGATGTTGAGTCCTCACCCACCAAAAGAAAATGACACAGCAGAGGAGAGAGATAGAGTTTTGATGCTGGATCCCTGGGAAGCAAATACACAGAGAAGCAGATATGTGAGGAAAGAGAGAAGGCTCCATTAGACATGTCAGAGGGTCCAGGAAGAGAAGGAGCCATACTGTAGCTGACCTTGTGAAGAGAGCAGAGCAGCTGAGCCTAGAAAGAAAAGAGCCCCAGAGAGAGACAAACCTTTCACTAACCTATAGCTGAGACTGGAAGGAGTTTGGGACCATTGAGCCTGAGGAGGAAGAGGAAAGCTCTACTCTTGCAGAAATGCACAGTCATTTTGCTCCAATACGTGCCAGTATACATTAGTGAGAGAAGTAACTGATGCTTTATGGCTTTGTGACTGTAAGCTTCTACCCCAAATAAATAACCTTTTACTAAAGCAAACAGATTTCTGGTATTTTGTATCAGCTCCCCTTTTGGCCATCTAATACACTAACCAAAAATGTCCATGATATTTGCAAAACACACATCAATAGAAACTGTGTTTTTCGTGTAATGATACTGCTTATAACCCAATTAAATGAAATTTGAATGCATATTAGAAGATTGACTGAGTTTGTTGAGTCATCATTTGCTGCAAAGTGATGTTAAAACTTCTCACAACCTAGTAAATATCTCTGAACAATAAACAGAGATTGAAGTCAGGATTCAAAGATGAGTAACCACAGATTAACAATATGTATCCTGCTGAGATTAATGGACAGCCTGTCACTGAAGGTCCTTTTCATCTTTCTCTTTTTTCGCCTATATATTGAGTGTGACTGGGAAGATGATAATCATCTCCTTCATATTTATGGATTCAAACATTAAACCTGCTGTGGACTCTTCCCTACAAAATTATTCCTTCTTAGAAATCTGACCTAAATCTACTTGTATGCTAAGATACTTGTACAACATATCAAAAAGTGACAAGACAATCACATATGATGATTGTTTCATTCAAAAATTTTTTACAAACTTCTCTGTTATTTCAGAATTTTTCCTTCTGACAACCTGTCCTATGACTACTACGTGACCATCATCAAACACGTGTATTATCTGACCATCATGAACAATAGAGTCGGTGAAACACTTGTCCTGTGGTCCTGGAAAGCTGGCTTCTGATTCTATTCCTAACACTTAGCATGGGCCTAAATCTGGAATCCTGTTACTAATATCATTGAGCAATTTGCTGTAATGTATAGTGTCTCCTCAAGTTCTCATGCTCAGATACATGGCTCACAGAGTAGATGGCCATAATCTGTGCTGTGTTGACCTTTATATGACACTTGTATGTGTACTTCTATACTATTCACTGTTAAGACCATTCTATGATTCCCTTCTGACCAACAAAGGAAAAAGGAATTTGCTCCCTGCTCTTCCACATTATTGTGATCTCTGTCACCTATGGCATCTGTATCTTCATCTGTGTCAAACCATCAGCAAAGGAGTCAGTGACTGTCACAAAGGGCGTGAGAGTGTAAACTAATTCCATTGTTCCTATACTGAACTCCTTCATTTACACTCTGAGGAACAAGCAAATAGAAAACAAGCCTTTGTTGACTCAGTCCAGGAAATTGTATTGCTCTCAAAAAAAGAACAGAATTCACCACTGTAGAAGAATCAAAATTTTATAAAAATCATTAGTCCCTAATATCTTTAACCTTTTATTCCCTTCCCACAATCAGGATTACATTTCTCAAAAAGAGAATATGATACATTTTTAGTAAATAAAAATGATTTCACATCTACCCAAACATTAATAAAATGCAATAACAAAAAACCAAACAAGCAAAATAAACTAAATCAATGAGTTCATCTTCATAAATATTCTAGATTGAATAATTTGCTACTTGTGTATATCAATTCCAGGTTTTGAGGTGCATAACTATTACAGGTTATTTTAGACTTTATTTCAATGAACTTTGTAAATTGATGATTTAAGGACTGTTGCTTTGATATAAATATGGACATTAAATTTGAAGCAATAATACTGTTAACAGTGTTCATGTTTGCACTGTAATGAGGATTTCAGCAGCTGCTACTTAAAAAATACTCAGAGTTAAATAATTTTAGGAAGAGGTGAAATCAGTATACAAATCCATTTTTATCAGATTCCAAAGTCTGTGTTTGCTACAGCATATTTTACCACAATGACACACATATTTTAACATCACCGTGTGTTCAAAAGACACCTCAAAAATGTTAAACTGTACTGAAACAGTTGTAGTTTGATTCAAGAAAACAGAAAATTAATATAAATTCTTATCAAATTTTAGCATGAATTTTAATATAATTCTTCATGTATGTACAGAAGAATGGGAAATTTTTTATTATAATATTTCATATCATAATTACAAAAATAATTTTATACTTATCATAGAGCAAAAAAACAGCAGATGGCTTTGTTCAAAAACGTGTGGTCAAAAGCAAATGTACTCTCTCTTGAGAAGGTAGCTATAGCGGAATGACATATGAAATGGTATACAGAGTTGAACCTACTTTAATGCTAATTATGGACTTTTGTAGGGAGGCCCATAAAAGAGGACAATAGATCACAATAAAGGGACTCTCTGTGATCAATTAATTTCAATGCTGCAAGGATCCACAGAAAATATTGGACACCCACTAGCCACTGACATTCCTATGATTCGTGTTATATAAATGCTCTTCTTAATGGATCCTCAAGGTTGAACCTGAAATAACTTCCTTTCAACAATATCATCTAGATTTTCAGATTATTGGCTCATACTAACTTTTAATTTCCAAACAAGAGTTTTATGCTAAGTGATTTTTTCCAATATCACCTATGCCCATATTACCAGTGGGCAAAAACTCTTTTCACTGTCATTTTAGATAACTGGTACCTTAGAAGTAGAGGTAATGCAACCCTAGAATATAATAATTATTCTAAACGCACTTAGAAAAGTTTCACAAGTCTCAAAAAATCTAACAGATATACAGGTAAAATTTCAGTCTAATAGAAGAAAGAATCAACTATCCCTGAAGAAAAATGCATCAAAAATATCCATCATATCATTAAATCTACTTGGTTTACAAAGAAGCAAGACTTGGAAACCACATCCAGAATCAACAACAAACAACTCTAACACGGTTCAGATGTTGAAATTAACAGAAATGTAAATTAAAACAAATTAAAACAGTTATTACAATTACATTTAAAAATGTAGTGTCAACCTTGTCATAATGAATAAAGAATAGGGAAAGAATAGCACAATACAGAAACCATAAGTAGAACTAAGGTCAGCTTCTACTATAAGAAATGAAATGTCTGAAATGAACAATTCTGAGTAGATGTAAGATTGGCAGGAAAAAGAGTGAGTGTCCTTGAAAATATAACAAGAGAAATTATCCTAATTAGAATAACATAAAAATTTTGAAAAACATGCAGAATTTTGTGATCTGTGGGATTATATGAAGTAGTCTAATACATGTGCACTTACATGCTCTGAAGTAGAGGGAATTTGTAAAATAAAAGGGTTGACGTAATAATGATTGAAAATATTTAAAATTTTGTTAAATAATAATTTTCTAAGAAGAATAAATATGAAGGAAAAAGTAAATTATAGTTATATGTACAACTTTGAGTATTTCCAATCAGTAATTTTGGTGAAAGAAAAGTCGATATGTCCGTAATATAATTATAATATGGGCAAAGGTAATATGGGCAAATGTTAAGATATCTTTTTTTAAAAGATTTATTTTATTTCTCTCCCCTTCCCCCCACCCCTGTTGTCTGTTCTCTGTGTTCATTTGCTGTGTGTTCTTTGTCCACTTCTGTTGTTGTCAGCAGCACAGGAATCTGTGTTTCTTTTTGCTGCATCATCTTTCTGTGTCAGCTCTCCATGTGTGCGGTGCCATTCCTGGGCAGGCTGCACTTTCTTTCACACTGGGCAACTCTCTTTACGGGGCACACTGCTTGCTTGTGGGGCTCTCCTATGCAGGGACACCCCTGCTGGCACGGCACTCCTTGCGCACATCAGCACTGTGCATGGGCCAGCTCTACACAGGTCAAGGAGGCCCGGGGTTTGAACCACAGACCTCCCATGTGGTAGACAGACGCCCTATCCATTTGGCCAAGTCCGTTTCCCTAATCTTGTCTTTAACATGTAAACAGTGACCAATATAATAAATGTGTGTGTATATATATATATTTACATATATATGTATATCTATAAACATGCATATGTATGTATGTGAAAAATATTTTCTTATAAATGTGTCTGTATGTGTGTATGTAGTAATGTATTAGAGTAATATTCACATATTTTATTTTTATATACTCAGAAAACCTGTAGAATATTAAAGAAATCAAATTTGATGCATATTACTGTGGCAGAAAGTAAGTGATTCAAAAAGGGAAAAGTGGGAAAAAGGAGGCAAGGGATAAAATAAAATAAATAGCACCTCAATTGTCAGACAGTCACAACAAGTTCAAGATTAGAAGTGGCATAATAATAACATAAATTCTTTCTAAATTTGTGTCTAGTTTCCACATAATTTCTATTTTAAAGCTCAGTAAGTATTTTGTAATTCATAAACAAGTTTATTCTAAAACTCAAATGGCAAAGGAAAGGCATTAGAACAGCCACAATAAGTTTGGGAACAATATATAAAGAGGGAAGGATTATTCTTTTCTATGTTATGGCTTATTAGGGAATTACAAAAAGCAAGATTGTAAGAGGTTGAAGAGACAATTTAAAGAATGGGGGAATTAGTGCAAATCAGAGGGCCAACAAAATATTTGCATCAGAAATATATATAGAATTCTCAAAACTTATCATTAAAATAACAAAAAACAATTCAAACAGAAAATGGACTAAAAACATGAGCAGATAGTTCACAAAAAAGAGATGGCATGTAGGGACATTTTTGGGACTTGGAGTTGTTCTAAATGATAATGCAGGGACAGATGCTGGACATTATATATCCTGCCATAACCCACTGAATGTACTGGGTGAGAGTGTAAACTACAATTGAACTATAATCCATGTGGTGTAGCAGTGCTCCAAAATACATTCACCAAATGCAATGAATGTGCCACAGTGATGAAAGAGGTTGTCATTGTGGAAGGAGTGGGGTGGGGGTGGGGTACATGGGAACCTCTTATATTTTGTAATGTAACAATCACAAAGATCTATGTATCTTCAAAAAATACAATTAAAAACATGATGGGGGTGGAGAGAGGAGAGTGGAGTATATGGAGCCCTTATGCTTTTTAAAGTTTTGTGTGATCTATTAACTTCAAAAAAAAGATAATTAAAAAATAAAACAAAATAAAATAAAAAAGCATAGGCAGATAGCAAATAAGCCAATGAAAAGATCAACTGCTTTGGTCATTAGAGAAACACAAATTTCCACCACAATACATTCACTACACATCTATTAGGATGAGCAAATTAAAATAGAGTGATAACACAAAAGACTGGTGAGGATACAGAGAAAATATCATTCATGTCTTCCTGCTGCTGATGGAAAATGATACAGCCACCCTAGAAAGTTGATTAGCAGTTCCTTTTAAAACTAAAATTGATTTAACTTTCGACCCAGCAATTGCATTCTTACATGTGGAACAGAATTTCACTCAGAGCCTCTGAAATGAAACAACCCTGCAAACAACTTGATTCCACATTCTGGCCTACAAACTGTGAGATTTCTATTGTTTAAGCACTAATTTGTGGCAATTTGTTATGGCACTCCTAGGACACTAATATGCCAGACACAGATAAAAATGCTGAAATTTCTTCTCTTTAGGTTAACTTGTTCAGATCGATAAGAAAAAGGAACAAAATCACGTCAATTCCATGGAATTGCATGAGCAGGGTTATATTAATATTTTCAAAAGCCAGTGACTGAACACCTGCACAATGATATCTAGGATATGGTTATATTCATAAACCAGATGGAATCCTACATTACTGAAAAATGGTCTGTAACCATGATCTGAGTCATTGAGTATCTATGTATGTAGGCAGAAATCATTTTGTTGGGGAGAAAGAATGGTGAATAATACTATAATTTTAATTGATTTTTGGTATGCCAAACATTACTTTGACCTTTCTGCCATAGATAGCTTATAAAATATACTGTAAATATAGTTTGTAAATATATTGATAGCATTAAATCAAACTTCTTTTTCAGAGAAAAATGCCCTGGATCAGAAAATATTCTGTGAAGTTTAATTTGAAATCTGCAAGTGATATTTTCACTATGAAAACAAATTTTCCAGAAAATGAAATATATTCCAACTTTAAAAAAGTAGAACTTGATTAAATGACTACAAAATTTTGAAGGAGAAAGGAGAATAATGGAAATTAAAAGCAATATGAAAAGTGACAAAGAGGAAAATATCATGATTAACAAGCTTTTTTGAGGGAATTCCCATCCTTTTGGATTATTTAATTATGGCAATGTCAGAATCTTAGTAGGCATCTTGGTTTTATATAAAGCAATGTAGAAGTTGATGAAAGACAAATAATAGAAGCTACCTATGGAATTGTGGCCTAAACATGTCCTTAAATATAAATGACACAGAGTCTAGACAGTATTTCAAGCCCCACATATTTTCTTTGCACAGTGGTTGTTCTGATGTAGAAAGAGTTTGGGGAGATGTGCTTTAGGTTCCGGCACTCATTCTATCACTGGCATTCTTCATAAATATTTGAATTCTTTAAATGTATTAGTACACTTTGAAATGGCATGACATTTCTGATTTATGTCATTGACATTTCATTACTTTGTTTCAAACTCATGTATTAACAAAGAGGAAATAGTATTTTTTAATATTAAAAAATATAGAAAATGCCTCTGAAAATTTCAACAACCTTGATGGCAAATCTCTTAGTAGAAAAGGAATAGAAGGGAAATTTTTTCATCTGAAAAAGGATTTCTGCATAGCTTCATAACCAAAACTACTTATGACTAAAAACTGAAGTGGACCCTGATTTTTAAAAAAGATGAATGTCCATTCCAGTGCAAAAAGTCAGGAAAAAGAAATTAAGTGAGTATACATTGCTAAGTAATAATTAAAATTTTGTTTATTAGCAGGTGGCATGAATAAATACTTGAAAGCAATGCATTTTGTCATATTTTGAAACTAAAAAAGAAAAATATCCATAAGAAAGGTCATGACAAATTATGCACTTGAAAAACTAAACAGCAAATGTGAGCAAAATTCTCAGCATTAAAGGAAAAAAAGAGATATTTTCTCATTCTGATAAAAGGCACAGTTATAGGTTGTTCCATTTCCCCCAAAAATTTATATATTAATATCCCTAGATCCACACTATATTCTAGCCATGTTTAGAAATTGCTCTTTGAAAATAATTTTAGTTAAGGTGAGGCCAAACCAAACAAGGGTGAACACTAAAACACATGAATTCTGTCCTTAGGAGAAAATTGGACAGAGCAGAGAGACAGAGAGAAGATGGACATAAGCCAGAGGCAGAAGATGCCATGAATTGTCAGCGAGTCACTATCAGAAACCTACAGGCTTCACTGGAAGCCAGGAAGTATCTACAAATATATTTCTGATTACTAGATTCCAGAAATATGAGACCATAAATTTCCATTATTTTAAGCTACCCAGAGTCTGGTACTTTTTATGAAAGACTTAGGAAACTGAGACACATATCTACCAAAACCTACAACTGTTATCACATGTAATGTAAAATACTGTCTTTATCCATAAGATCAGGAATAAGGCAAGGACGTCAGCACATGGCACTTCTGCTCAAACATTCAACTCATAGTCATGGTCAAACTATGAGGCCAAAAATAGAGTAAAACCAAAGATCTTTTAGACAGATGAAAAGAGTTATCTTTATTTGCCTCAACAAGAGCATCTTTATTAAAAGTACATATTTTCTCTTTAAAAAGTCAGAATTAATAAGAGAGTTCTTAAGTGGTTTAGGAAAATGGTCCACATGCAAAATTCAAATGTATTAGTATATTAACAGAAAACCAACAGTAAATGAAAATTCAAACTGCACCTAAAATATGAAATATTTGGACCTAACTCTGACAAAATATGTGAAAGACCTATGCACTGAAAACTACAATTTTGCTTAGAGAAGTTTAAAATGAGACATTAAAATGGAGGTTTATTCCACTTTCATGGACTGAATGACTAAATATTGTTGAGTTTAATTCTGTGCAAATATTTCTCTAGATTTAGTGCAATCCTGATCAAAGTCCAAGCACGGTTTATGTAAAAACTGATGAGTTGGTTATAACTTAAATGAAAATGCAAATAGACCTAGAATAGCCATAGCAACTCTGAAGAAGAACAATGCTGTAGGATATGTACTGCTTGATTTAACATGTACTATAGAACTACAGTCATTAAGAGAGTATAATAATGGTACAAAATAATTTGATATACATAATTAAAAAAATGAACTATTCCTACCTTGCACTATTTACCACACTTAACACAAACTGTTTACTGCTCTTGGGTTAAGCAAAAATGTCTTGGCTAAAACAAGTAAAATATGACATATTAAAAAATCTGATGAAGGGAAGGGCAAGATGGTATCTGAGTAAAGAGCTCTAAGAATCATCTCTTCTTACAGGCAGCTAGTAAACACTCTGGGCACCTGTTTCAGGGGCCCAGCAGACAAGAAGAGCATCCTGCAATATCCTTGAAAGAATAGAAGGAGGAGCCTGCCCATCTGCAATGAAGTTGCTTGAGCAGAGTACTCCACACCACAGAGACGTGTTCCATCCTTTACTGGTGGCCCAGCTTCCTCAGGAGCAGTTCAGTGGCTGGAGTTGGAAGCTTCATTTCCCAAAATAGAGGAGGAAGAGATGGTTCACCACCAACTTCAGCTACCATTTAGTAAATTCAGGAGGCTAAAGTATAATTCTAAGAGCAGGTAAAGTTTGAAACTGTCTGGATGAGAGAGAAGCTGGCAGATGCTGATTTAACTGTAGCCCCACCAGAAGGGGAAGGTGAGCTAATTGAAAATCACAGTGATTCTGGGGATCAGCTTCTTTCCACCCAGATCAGACTGTAGACATAGACTAAGTTCCAGTCCCACCTTCAGCAGGGAGGAAGCTGGTGGGAACTGCACCAGGCAAATTCAGCTCCCGCAGACTGCATGAAAGGACACTTGGGGCTCTGTCCCATCCACTAATAGGATAGAAGAGGAACTGTGTTTCCTTGGCCTTACTGGACAGCTGCAGGTGCTTTTGGTCCTCAAAAATTGGTTTGTTTAGTGCTTTCAATTCCACCTCCACCACTACACTGCCATAGGAGAGGAAGGGCTCCTCTTTGGGCAACTGCAGGCACTTTCAGCCAGACCAAACTGGATATTAACCCACTTGGAAGTCCATTCCCACCCCAAATGGGATGGGGGGGATCTCTGTTTCCTAAGCCTCTCACAGCAACTGTAGGTGTGTTTGGC
Source organism: Dasypus novemcinctus (assembly GCF_030445035.2). Classification (NCBI taxonomy): domain Eukaryota; kingdom Metazoa; phylum Chordata; class Mammalia; order Cingulata; family Dasypodidae; genus Dasypus; species Dasypus novemcinctus. The sequence continues at coordinate 27,126,107 of NC_080684.1, read as the reverse complement.
TTGCATGAGCTGGTTTGTTGAGCACCTTCTATTCCATCTATCCCTGAACTCCGCCCAATAAGACAGTATGGTTCTGATGTTTCCTCAGCCTCTCAGGGCTATTGTAATTACTTTTAGACTGAAAGATCTCAAATTTTGGGTGCTTATGGCTCCACCCACATCCTTAATAAGACGGGAAGGGTGAAGCCTCTCATGAAAACTGAAGGCAAATTCAGCCCACATGGATCATATTTTTGGGCACTCTAAAGGGTCCATTCCCTACCCTGTCTGGGGAAGATGGGTGCTATTGCCATGTCAGTATACTTTGGCATGTGCAGGCATTTTTGATACACATGGCTTAGATTGTTGCCCAGAATTTGTGCTTCATCTCTGCCCCAGGCAGACTAGTTTTACCAGTCTCTCTGGGAAAATCGTATAGTCTTGGCTTGTATGACTTGGGTTTCGACACACAGCAGCAGCTCTGTCCCTACCCCTGGCAGAGGAGAAATATGGGTGAAGCTTCATTGGTTCCTGGAACAAGGAGGGCATCTGTAGCTTCCACAGCTTACAGTACCAACTATATCCTTTGCTTCTGTTATACAACCAGCAAAGGAGGAAAGGCAGGAAAGCCCTAAACTAAAGAGAAATCTGCACTCAGAATAAATACATTTAGTAAGTCAGATGCCAAAACATCAGCAAGAAAATTACAATCCATACCAAGAAACAGGAAGGTATGGCCCAGGCAAAGAAAAAGTTTCGCTTCTAGGTGACATAAAGGAATTGAGACAACTAATCAAAAAGTTCAACCAGATCTCTTTAATTAATTAAATGAGATGGATAAAGAGCTAAAGGATATTAAGAAGACACTGGGGGAACGCAAAGAAGAATTTAAAAGCATACATAGAAAAATAGCAGATCTTCTGGGACTGAAAGAAATAATGAATGAAATTAAAAATACAATGGACAGATTTTAAGAGGCAGATGGAAAGACCAGTGAGCTTGAAAGAAATAACCTAGGAAAGTTAATATAAAAAGGAACAAAGAAGAAAACAATGAACAAAATTGGACAGTGTTTCAGGGAAATATCGATAGCAAGAGATGTGCAAACAGACATGGCATAGAGATGTCCCAGAAGCAGAAGAGAAGGGAAAGGTGCAGAAGGAATATTCAAAGCAATAATAGTAGAGCATTTCCCAACCCTAATTGAGAACATAGTTATCCATATCCAAAATGAATAATGTACTCCCACCCAAAAATATCTGAACAGACCAACACTGAAACACATACTAATCTGAAGGACAAGTGTCAAACACAAAGAGAGAATTCTGAGAACAGCAAGAGACAAGTAATCATAACATATAAGGATACTCAATACAATTAATTGCCAATTTCTCTTCAAAATCCATGGAAGCAGGGAGGTACTGGTAAGACATATCTTAGATACTGCAAGAGAAAAACTGCCAGCCAAGGATCTTATATCCAGAAAGATATAAGGTTCTCATATTATTTCTATCCTCTTTCAAAACTGAGGTGAGTTTAGAATATTCACAGACAAACAGAATAAAAAAATTGGTAGCCAGGAGCCTTCCTTTGGAGGGAATACCATGGAAAGTGCTATAGACTGAAAAGAAAAAACAAGAGAGAAAGACTTGCAAGAGAATCTAGAAATGGAGGTTATCTCAATAAAAGTAACTGAAATTATAAAAGGATTTATAAAAAATGTGACAGATAAAACCCAAAGGTCAAAATGTGTGAAATAAGACTTGCCTTTTGAGTAAAAAATATTGAATGTTCAAGGATTACATTCCACAATCAAAAGACATAGACTGGCAGACTGTATAAGAAAATATGAGCCATCTATATCTGTCTACAAAAGACTCACCTTAGACCCAAGGAGACCAACATATTGAAAGTGAAAGGGGCTGTATGGACTTCCAGGAAGATGACATTGAAGTAGATAGGCAGGACAGTGGAGAAAGGACCAAAACCTACACACGGGAGCTGCTTTGAGGATCTATAGAACAGGAATGTTCTATACATCATTCAGGAGAAAATAAGACAAATAATGTGTCCAAAGTAAAACTGTGAGTTACTCACCCCTGTGGCTGGAATTGGCATATATGCAACACCCTCAAGGCAAAAATCCCTGGTAAAACCCCTGACTTACTGTAGCCAACTGAGTTGGAGAGAGCATTCCCTGGGAGGAAGAGGGGTCTGGCAGAGGATGGAGAGTAGTTTAATTTTGTGTGTTTGGTCATCTGAGCCCCCTTTGAATTTCAAAAAGTACCCCAACCAGCACTGAGGTGGCCCCAGGGCTTTCAGGTTATGAAGCCCTCAGCTGGTATCTTATGACAGGGAAATATAGACAGGTTTTATTTTGCTTTGGGTTTCTTGTCTTAGGTCTTCTTGGATCTGTTATTTCTATAACTTCCTCTTTTTTTTCTTTATTTTTGTTGCTAAAACTTGATACATCACCTATGGATGGCAGGCTGCAGGGTAATTGATGGATGACTGTTGGCTGCCTGAGGAGCTCCTTTGGAGCCTAAAATTGAAGGCTGTTTTCCCTGTTTATTTTTTTTGTTGTTGTTGTTGCTGTTGTTGTGGTTTCTTGTTGCTGTTTTTCCCCTTTGTTGGCTTTTTATCTTTTATTTATTTTTTGACCTAATTTAATTCTTCCCTTTCCTTCATTTTTCTACTTCCCTCTTCTGTTCATTTTCTTTCATTCCACCTCTTATTATTTGGGCTTCATTTTTAAAATTTATTTATCTCTCCCTCACTCTCTTTTTTCCTCTCTTCTCATCTTCCCAGCCATTCCATTCATTATATTTTCCCTCCATTGTTTTCTTATTTCTTTTTTATTCCACATTTTTATTCTTATACTTTTGTATTTTTGTGGTTATTTACTCATATTACAAAATTTTATAGTTCTTGTAGGTTTTGCTCTGTTAGCTTTGTAATTATTATTACAATTATTATCCTTTTCTCTTCTTATATCTTTCCTTTTATCAAGTCCTAGCATTATTTTTCATATCAACACAGTCAACTGCACAGATAGAATAAAAGGAACCCCGTGTTCAAAAGGAGCCTAACCTGACAAACACAATAAACAACAAACTAAAACACCCAGAGCAGAGAGAGAGAAGCTAACCAAACTAATGAATCCATCAAATTTAACAGATGCTTAGACACCAAAAAAATATTAGAGTCCATAATATGAAACAGGAAGACATGGCCCAGTCTAATGAAACAAACAAACAAACAAACAAACAAAACACAGGAGGAGATGGAGGTGTGGAACAACTACTCAGGGATGTTCAAACAAATATCATGATTCACTTTACTGAAGTGAAATAAGAAATAAAGAATATTAAGAAAACAGTGGAGGAATGTATAAAGAACTGTAAATATACATAAACAATAACATGATGGTGATGAATAGCACAATGTAAGAAAACAGAACTATGTTGGAAATATATAACAGCAGATTTGAACAGGCAAAGGAAAGAATCAGTGGTGTTGAAGATAGTACATCTGAAAACAGACAGATAATAGAACAGATGGATACAAAGTTAGAAAAAATCCAATAGGGACTTAGGGATTTGAATGACAACACTAAATGCACAAACATAGGCATTATAGGCATGCCATTCGTAGAAGAGTATTGTAAAAAGGCACAAGGAGTATTGGAGCATATAATGACTGAAAATATCCCAAGTCTTTTGAGGGACATGGATGCTCATGTCCAGGAAGCAAAGCAAACCCCAGAAAGTATAAATCCTAAGAGACATACCACAAGAATATACTTATCAAATTGTCTATTGCTCAAAAAAGAAAGAATACTGAATGCAGCAAGAGAAAACACATCCATCACATACAAGGGATGCTCAATAAGATTGTGCTGATTTCTCAACAGAATCCAAGGAGGGGAGAAGGCAATGGTATGACATAGTTGAGGTGCTAAAAGAAAAAAACTTCCAGCCAAGAATTCTTGTAAGACTGTCATTCAAAAATGAGGGAGAGTTCAAAATAGCCACAGATAAACAGAAATTATGAGGGTTTGTCAACAATAAAAATGCCCTTCAAGAAATATTAAAGAGAGTTCTGCTTGTTAAAAGGAAAAACACAGGAGGAAACAGATTGGAAGAGAGTGTAGGAATAAAGATTATTGGTAAAAATAACTAAAAAGATAAAAAGAGGAGTGAAAACAATACATAAATATATAAACCTAAAAAAAATATGGCTAATGTAAGTATGGCTTTGAGAGTAATAACATTGAGTGCTAATGGATCAAACCCTCCAATCAAGAGACAGAGATTGCCAGAATGGAAATGGAAATATGACCTGTACATGGTGCCCACAAGAAGCTCACCTTAGAACCAGGGATGCAAATAGATTGTAAGTGAAAGATTGGAAATTAATTTTGCATGCAACCATAAAGAAATACTTGCTCAAGCACTTACACAGGAAAAAGATATAACAGTCATCCAAATTAGAAAGGATTAGGTAAGCAATTCACTATTTGCAGATGACAATGCCCTATACAAAGAAAACCCTGGGAAATCTACAGCAAAATTTCTAGAGCTGAAAAGGAGTTCAGGAAAGTGTCACAATATAAGATAAACACAGGAAAATCAGTAGTGCTCCTGTACACCAATAATGAGCAATCTGAGGAGAAAATTAAGGAAAAAATCCATTTCCAATAGCAACTAAAACAACCAATTAACTAGGAATAAATTTAACTGAAGATGTAAAGGACTTGTACACAGAAAGGGACTCAACATTTTTAAAGAAAATCAAAGAAGACCTAAAAAAGTGGAGGAAAATTTCCTGTTCATGGACAGGAAGGCTAAACATCATTAAGATCTTTGTCCTATCCAAACTCATTTGCAGATTTAATGAAATCCCAATAAAAATTGCAAAAAACATTTTAACTATATTGGAAAGGTTAACAACAGAATTTATTTGGAGGGACAAAGGGCCCCAAATTGTCAAAGACATATAGAAAAAGAAAAATGAAATTGGAGGAATCACATTACCTGACTTTAGAACATATTACAAAGTTACAGTGAGCAAAACTACATGTTATTGGCCAAAGAATAGACATATTGACTAATGGAACCAAACTGAGATTTGTGATATAGATTCTTTCATATATAGTCAACTGGTATTTGACATGGCCACTAAGTCAATTCAACTGGGAAACAATGGAGTCTTCAACAAATGGAGCTTTGAGAACTAGATATCCAAATTAAAAAGAATGAGAAAGGATCACCATCTAATGCCATATACAAAAATTAACTCAAGATGTATCAAAGATCTAAATATAAGAGCCAAGAGCATAAAACTCTGGGAAGATAGTGTAGGGAAGCATCTATACTATCTTGTAGTAGGAAATGATACAGAAACATTACACCTGTAGCATGAGTAATGAAAGAAAAAATAGTTGGGAACTTCTCAAAATTAAAAACAATAATTTAAAAGTGCTTCTAAGGAGTTTGTGAAGAAAATGAAAAGGCAACCTATGCAATGGGAGAATCTGATAGGGGCTTATTATCAAGCATATATAAAGACATCCAACATATTGAAAAAGAAAAAGACAAACAATCCATTTAAAAAGTGGAAAAGTGATTTGAATAGACACTTCTCCAATGAAAAAACACAGACTAGGAAACACATGAAAATATGTTAAACATCAGTAGCTATTAGGGAAATGATAACCAAAACTACAATGAGATATCATCTTACACCCATTAGACTGGTGGCTATTAAAAATAAACAAAGGTCTACAAGTGTTGGAGAGGATGTGGAGGAAAAGGAACACTTATTGATGCTTGGTAGGAATGGAAAATAATGCTGCCATTGTGGAGATAGTTTGGCATTTCCTCAGGAAGCTAACTCTATAACAGCCATATGATCCAGATATCCCACTGATGTGCATATACCCAGAAGAATTGAAAACCAGGACAAGATATATGCACACCAATGTTCATAACAGCATTATTCACTATTGCCAAAAGTTGGAGGCAATCCAAATATCCATCAAATGATGACTGTATAAGCAAAGTGTAGTATATACATACAATGGAATATTGATTAGCTGTAAGAAGGAATGACGTATTAACATGCAGGATAACATGGATGAATCCTGAAGACCTTATATTGAGTGAAGTAAGCCAGAAACTGAAGGGCAAATATTACAAGGTCTTGATATGAACTAAGCACATTGAGCAGACTTAGAGAGATAGAGTATGGAAGATAGGATTTTAGGAGATGGAAAGGGAGTAGAGGGAGGTTAGCTGAAGCCCACATGGGCAAAATACATGTTAAGGTGGAAGGGTGTAGTTGTCCAGTGGATGAACATGACAGTAGTGTAATGATGTAATTGGGTTCAGTCATGCTGGTCTGTGATGGGAAGTAGACTAGGGACTATTGGTTGGACTATCCATGGTACTGGGTAGAGGGTTGAGGGAATGGGAAAGGAACTCTGGGGATTTGCAAGTGTGGTAAAAATTACAATGTTGGCAACCTTCTTCTGGCAAATATGGCAAGGAATTGTTATAGCTGTAGGGTGTTTGATATGTGTGGGTACATGGGACAGGATGCACCTGGAATGGTGCTTCTTAAATATGTAAACGTTCATTTTGTCATAGTGTGTTGTATCAGTGGCTGGAGACCCACAGAATAAACAAGAAAATATTAAATTTGCATTATGTGAGTCCTTCTATATTCTCAATTAGAGGGACAAAAATCCCTCTAGAAATAAGGCAATACCGAATAAAAGAAAACAGACCATAATGTCAAACTCAAGCTGTAAAATGTTATTAATAAGGGAAATGATTAAAGGAGCAGGGCATTGGGAATATATGAATCACCTATATTATTTGTTTGACATTTCTGTATCCAAAAGCTTCTTGAACAATAATATTTAAAAAAATAATACACTGGGGAATAAATGGAAGTAAAGTCACTCTACATACAAGACAACAGAAATTACAGAGATTAAGGACACAATGTCTAAATATTTTTCTTATAATTTTGATTTTTAAAATTTTTTTTGAATGTAATTGGTGATTTTTTAAAATTTTTATTTCATTTTCTTAATTATTTTGATAACTTCATATTTGGATCCTAGAAGGGTCACAACAGTGTTAGGTGAGGATCATTGGTGCATGGTGCCAGTGATGGGAGGATGCATGGGGATGGGTTTACATTGCACAAACCTCTAAGTCATATGAATATGTTCAAGTGTTCATTGGACATTGTCTTGATGGGTGGAGATCCACACAATAACCAAAAGAATATTAAGTTCCCATCCTGGAGAGTTCTGCTACATTCTCTAATAGAACAACAAGAATCAACTAAGTACAGGGGAATGCCTAGTGAAGGAAGAAAGACTATTATGTCAGACCCTTGATGTTGATAATCATATTTATGAATCTTTTCTTGTGAAATTGGCACTTAGATTAGTGGTATATACTGCCTAACCCTTATCTCAAGAAAGCCTCCTTGTTGCTCAAATGTGGCCTTTCTCTAGGCCAAAATCAGCATATAAACACACAGCATTTCCCCCATCAGGGGACATGACTCCTGGAGATGAGGCTCCCTGGCACTGAGAGATTATTTCCAACCAGCAACTAGCAATGCATGTGGAAAAAGATTATGGACAAAAGGGGTAAATAGTAATTTATTTGTAAATGAGTTTTTAAGCTAAGTGATTTCAAAGTGAGTTGGGAAACCATTCCAGAGGTTCTGCTTATGCAAGTCTCAGCAGTATCTCACTGACTGCCACAGTAAACAGCACCTTCAATAGTGGGGCTCCTGAGAGCTCTAGAAACTTCCAGAAAGTGCAGGCAGCTCAGACACCTCAGAAATTCAGCACCCTATCAGTGGGCTTGACTTTGAATTTATGCTCTCCAGTTTAACAGAGTTAGATGCATTTATAGATTCTCTACACATGACTTTTCTCCACCTTTCTTTTGAACCTATAATGAGCACTATACTTGATAAATGTATGTCACAGAGACTTAAATCTTTGGTCCATCCATTTGCCAGTTGCATCCTGAATTTCAGCAGAGATGCCATATCAACTTTCTAATTCATTGGACTCATCCAGGACAACAAACAAGGAGATGATGATAGACTACCTCCATTCCAAAGAACGGAGAGTGTGTGCAACTGTAAGCAAGATAGTTCTATCCATCTGCCCAATGGGTTATAACCTCCCACTCTATTAGAAGCAGTGTCGGCCTTACCATCACAAAATCCTCAATTTTGGGGAATGAAAATGGACTTAAATAGATTTATTATTATTCTAACAATGGAAGAACTCTTAGTATTGATAAAGAGTCAGTGGCCACCATAGATTCTAAAGAATGGGAGAAGAAAGATAGGTGTAGTATGGGGTCATTTTAGAGAAATTGTATTTGTCCTGCATGACATTGCAATGACAGATACAAGCCACTGCATATTTTGTCATAACTTACAAAATTGTGAGGTACAGAGTGTAAACCTTAATGTAAACTCTACTTATCATTAGGAACAATGTTTCAAAATGTGTTCATCTATTGTAACAAATGTACCACATTAATTAAGGATGCAGTTAATATAGGATATTGTGTGGGAAAGGCATATGGAAATCCCTTATAATTTTTTTGTAACATTTATATAAATGGAAGCAGCTTTAAAAATTAAAAAAAAAAACAAAATAAATTGCTTTATGTCATTCCACAATAAACTACTTGCTTCCCTTCATGGAAGAAAGCATCTCTTTACAACTCTTTTCTCTAAAAATCACAGAACAAAAAAGTGCCATGAACTGAGTATGACATAGATCACGTTGATGGAAAAATAAATCACTATAGAAAAAAAGAGAGAGAAAATCAAAGACTGGAAAAAGGTATTCCATGTATGCAGCAGTCTAACAACAAAAACGTGGAGAAGCTATAATTATTTAGATGAAATACATATTAAAAGCAAAAATGTTTTAGAGACAAGGAAGGACATTATATATTAATAAAAGGGAAAATTCACCTGGAAGAAATAATCATAAATATATATATATATATATATATATATATATATATATATATACCTAAGAAGTATTACACATGATACATGAAGTAAAGATTTTCAAAACTGAACAGAGACATAGATATGTGTGTCATAACTGTTAGAGATTTAATACACCAATCTCATCAATGGACAGAACATCTGAACATAGGATCAATAAAGAAACAGTGAGTTGAATAATATGATAAATGGACTGAACTTAACAGATATATACAGAGCATTGCACCTCATATCAGCAGGATATATATTCTTCTCAAATGCTCATGGGTCTTTCTCCAGGATAGACCATATATTGGGTCACAAAGCTGATCTCAGTAAATTCAACAGGATTGAAATTAAACAAAGCACTTTGTCTGATCAAAATTGAATAAAATCGCAATAAACAAAGGGCAGGAATAGGGAAATTTCACAAACATATGGAGATCAAACAACACAATCTTAAATGATTAATGGGTCAAACAAGACATTGTGAGAGGAAGAAATCAATATCTCGAGATGAATGCAATTGAGGGCACAGCATATCAGAATCTATGAGATGCAATGAAGGCAGTGCTAAGAAGAAAATGCTTATGTTTAATGCTTACATTAGAAAAGAAGATAGATCTAAAATCAATGGCTTAACTACACAGATGAAGGAACTAGAAATAAAATAAAAACAGCAAACTATTCCCAAAGCAAGTAGAATAAATGAAATAAGAAAAATCTGACAGAAATAAATAAAATTGATAAGCAAAAAAATACAAAAAAAAACCCAAAAAACAGGAGAGATTAAGAAAAACAAAACTAGGTTCTTCAAGATTAACAAAATTGACAAATGCTTAGATTGACAAAGGAAAAAAAAAGGAAAGATGTAAATAAATACAAAATGAAAACTTGGGCATTATTGCTGACCGCAATTACAGAAATAAAAAAGATCATAAGAGGATAATATGAACAGTTGTATGCAAAAAAGCTAGTCAATATAGACAAAATGGAAAAAAAAATCCTAAGAACATGCAAATAACATACACTGACTTTATAAGAAAAAGAAGATCTCAAGAAACAACCTCAAGCAAAAAGTTTGAAACAGCCATCAGACATCTCTCCAGAATGAAAAGGCCAGCATCAAATAATTTCACAGGTGAGTTCTAACATGCATAAGAGGAGTTAATATCAATATTACTCAAGCTATTCCAAAAAATGAAACAGGAAGGAACACTACAAAACTTATTCTATGAACTCAGTATCACCCTAATACCAAAGCCAGGTAAAGATATTATGAAAAAAGAGTGTTACAGATCCATTTCCCTAATGAATACAGATATAAAAGTCATCAATAAAATACTTACTCATTGATCCAACAACACATTAAAAGAAATATTCATCATGTTCAAGTGGATTTTACACCAGGTATGCAATGGTGGTTTAATACAAGAAAATCATTCTTTCCAATACACCACCTTAAGAAATCAAAGAAGAAAAATCACATGATTCACATGAAAAAAGCATTTGAAAACATAAAGCATCCTGTCTTAATAAAAATACTACAAAAGATAGGAATGGAATGAAATTGTCTCAACATGCTAAAGGTCATATATGAAAAACCCACAGCTAATATTGCACTCAATAGTAAAAGACTGAAAGGTTTCCCATTGAGATCAGGGAAAAGATAAGGTGCCTTTGTCACCACTGTTGTTTAATATAGTGCTAGAAGTTGTAGTTTGAGAAATCAGGCAAGAAAAAGAAATAAAAGGCATCCAAATTAGAAAGGAAGAAGTTAAACTTCTGTTCTTCATAAATGATATTATCCTGTACCTAGAAAGTCCTGAAAAATCACAACAAAGCTGCTAAAGCTAACTAATGAATTCATAAGAATGTCAGGGTAAAAGATAAATATGCAAAAATATGTGGTGTTTATATACATTAGTAATTTACAATCTGAGGAGGAAATCAGGAAAAAATTCCATTTACAACATAGTGGCTAAAAGAGTCAAATATTCAGCAATAAACTTAACCAAAGACGAAAAGCAATTTTATTCAGAAAAATGCAGTGCATTGACAAAAGTAATTTTTAAAAGACCTAAACAATTTGAAAAACTTCCATGCTCTTGGGTTGGAAAGCTAAATATCATTAAACTATCAATTTTAATGTATTCTGTATCTAATCTTTAAACCCATCATTATATTCCTTTTTTCTATTAATGGAATCTGGCAATATATTGGGCTTCCTTTTTGAAGAAGTTTTGGACTACAGAGAGGTTCAACTATGACGGGGAGGAGCATTTGTGTGGGGTGTCATTAGTAGGGGGCACATGGTTGGGAGGGAGTTCTCCAGGGCATATATTCAGGTACGTAGAAAGGTTTGGATATTTTCATAGTGGTTTCAGTTGGAAATGACAGATGAGAGAGTGCTGAATTCCTGACCAGGGGAGCTCTATCACATTCCCCAATGGAACAACAACAATCCCCCAAAGACCAATAAAGATGGATGGTCCAAGAATGAGCCCTTGTTACTGATGGCACCTATTATGAGCTGTGTGCCCTGAAATATGAACTATGCCTATAACTGTGGGGTGCCTAAGAGTTACTTCCTGAGAACCTCCATGTTGCTCAAATGTGGCCACTCTCTAAGGCAAAGTCAGCATGTAGATGCATTGCCTTCCCCCCAGCATGGGACATGACTCCTGGGGATAAGCCTCCCTGGCACTGAGGGATTACTACCAAGCACCAGCTGAAGATGTAACTACAAAAAAGACCATGAACAAAGAGGTCAACTCAGACTGGCAGAATATCTTAGCCTATGTGCAATATCACATGTAAAAAAATGCTTTTTGACTTTGGATAAAAAGGGAGAACTGGAAAGGACAAGTGAGTTTATATGGCTAAGAGTCTCCAAAAAAAGAGTCAGGAGATCATCAGGGGGTGATGCTTATGCATGCCTCAGCAGGGTACCAGAGACAGTCAAGGTAGATGGAAACCCAGGTGCTGGTTCTCCTGAGGGCTGCAGCAACCCACAGTTTCTATGGTCAAGGAAGCTGGCTCTGGAGTTCAGGGCCATGTCAGTTTGCCTTACTTTGGAGTTTGTGTTCCTGAGTGTGATGGAGTTGGACTCAGATATAACCTTTCTACACATGCCTCTTCTGTTACTTTTACCAGACCTGAGGTTGGCATTTGGGTTGGTGTATACTCAGGAAACCTGAATCTCTGAACTGTCCATGTGACGACCATGTCCTGGGGCTCAGCTGACTTACAGTTCCTACCCTCTGGTTTCCTGGACTTACCCTGGCCAGCTGACAGGGAGGTCAGGAGGGTCAACCACCACACCAGGGAGCCAAGAGTGCCTACAGCTGCAAGCAGGAGAATTGCATCCATCATACATGTGGAATCTAAACCCCTTCTTGATGTAGAGGGGGAGTGGACATAGCCATCCCAGGGTCCACAAGATGGAGGAATAGAGTATGAATTAGAGTGGACTTACTGGTGTTCTGCTGGGGAACAATTGTGATTAGTAAGGGAAGAAATTGTACTAGTGATGTGGAGAGGGTGGCCACGGTGGCTGCTGATGGTTGAGAGAGGGAAGAAGAGATATGGTGTGGGGGCATTTTCAGGACTTGGATTCGTCCTAGGTGGTGCTGCAGTGATGGATGCTGAACTTTGTGTGTCCTGTCGTGGCCCACTGGGTGGACTGGGGGAGAGTGTGGACTACAATATGGAGCACTGTCCATGTGCTACACCAGTTCTCTAGAATGTATTTGTCGGGTGCAGTGGATGTGCCACAATGATGGAAGAGTTTGTTGATGTGGGCGGGGTGGGGTAGGTGGGGTGGGGACTATATGGGGACCTCATATTTTTTTAGTGTAAAATTTAAAAGAAAATAAAGAAGAAGAAAAATAAAATAAAATAAAATATTAATAAAAAATTAAAACAAAAACAAACAAAAAAAAACACATCCCCTCTGACAGCAACTAAGATCCTTGGAAATGGAGTCTTGGAAGTAGGGTAAAAAACAGTACCACCAAATATGGTAGCACAGGTTGCGAATTGCTCCCAAAAGAGCCTTGATAAGTGGGGTAGAAGAGCTGAAATCTTTAAGCTGTAAATCCTGGCCCAGATCTCTATCTGCCAGGAGAAACGAATGTTATTTTCTAATTCTCAGGAAATCTGTATGGCCTAGCAGTGGACCCGAGTATTTGGTTTACCATGTTGACCACATACTCTGAAAAGTCAAACAAAGTTATTCCTTCCTAGAACAAAATAGGAAATACACAAAAATGCCTGAGAGATGGGGTACTTGCCACAGGTTTGGATGGACATACCTTCAGTAAAATGAGCATTAATTGCAGAATTCATGATTATTTTAAGTGAAAATTATATATATGTTTAAATAAGATGTATATATATATGCATATACATATATATGTCACTTATAATGATAACTTTTCTCTAGCAAAAATATAGAGCTCTAAATTTATCAAGCTGTATATCTAAGATATCTGGCAATATCCACTAAAACTAAACGTGTGCAATGTGTCTTATCATCAAGCAAAAATCACTCCAAAGTGTATAACCAACAGAAATGTTTACATTTTTCTGCCAAACTATATATATTGGAATGTCCACAGCAACACTATTCATAAATCCAAAGCTATAATAGAACAGTTAAAGTTGCACAATGAAACACTATACAGCCCTGAAAAAGAATGTTCACCAACTACACAAAACAAAATGGCTGAACATTCTCACAAATATAGTGAGCCAAAAAGCCCTACACACACACACACACACACACACACACACTACATATATATTGCATGATTTGGCAAAATCAATAGTATAGCAAATCAATCTATGCTATTACAAGTCAGATTAGCAATTTCTCTTGGGTGAAATGATGACTGGAAGAGGGTGCTTTTGAGATGTACCTCATGTTTTGTTTCTTAAAGCAGTTACTGTTGACATATCTGTATTCAGTGTGTGAAAATGCATTGTGCTATATACTTATGGTATATGTACTTTCCTATATGTATACTAGACTGCAATTAAAAAGTCTTTCTAAAAGTATGGGTCTCTAAGTTGCTGGACAAATAAAATAAAATAAAATAAAATAAAATAAAATAACAATTTCACCCAAATTGATATACAGATTATATGCAATAATGATAAAAATTCTGCCAGCAATTTTTAAGCAAAAGGAAAACAAAATTATCACATGTATTTGGAAGGGTAAGAGGCCCTGAATAGCTCCAAACATTTTAAAAAGGAAAAGCAAAGTTGTAGATTCTCACTGCTTTACTTTAAATCATATTACCAAGCTACAGTGGTAAAACAGAATGGTACTGACATAAAGACAAAACATGGCCCACTGGAGCCAAATTGATGTTTCAGAAACAGGCCCTCACATCTATGGTCAAGTGATTTCTGACAAAGCTGTCAAATCCAGTCAGTAGGGTAAGAAGAATCTATTCAACAAATGGAGCTAGGAGTACTGGATATCCATAGCTAAAAGAAGGAAAGAGGACCCCTTTCTCATACCCTGTTAAAAAATTAAGCAAAAATGGATTAAGGAACTAAATATAAAACCAGAACCATTAAACTACTAGAAGTAAATGTAGGAGAACATCTTCAAGACATGGTAGTAGGTCATTCATTCTTAAACCTTACTCCAAAAGCATTAGATAGGCACCTAATCAGCAGGACTCTACGAAACTGCAAGGAATCTGACCTGCCTGAGGGAAAAGGGGTGGATAGCCTTCTGAAAGATTAACTAACCTTAGGAGACAGAAATACTTGGTGTAAGAATTCTTGCCTAGTATATATGAGATCCCTGACTCAATTCCCAGCTCTTCTTAGAGAAATGATCTGATGGATTATCAAGCACCCAGCTGATATTTTAAGACAGGGAACATATAGACATTCTCTTCATATTAGCTGTTCTTGGATCTCTCTCTCTCTTTTTTTTAAGGGTTTTTTTTTTTGTGTGTGTGTGTGTTTTCCTTATTTTACTCAGTTAAACCTAGTTTAAAGACTGAAGAGGGCAGAAAGCATGTTGATTGATTGGTGAACACCAGCAGCCTGCGAAGATCATTAGAGGTCTAAGAGGGAAGTCTGTTTTTCTGAATTTATTTATTTTTTTCTCTCTCTTTCTCATTTTTATAAATGAAATGGTGCTGTCTTGTTTCTTGTTGGTTGTTTCCCCTTCCTTTGTTTTCCCGTTTTTGTTTTGTTTTGCTTTACTTCCCAATTTTCTCTATCTTATTTCTTTTCAAACTTTCATCATTCTTTATTCTATTTTCTGTTGTTGCTCTTTCAACCCACCTCTTTTTGTTGGGTCTTCAATATTTTCTGCTTTTATTTATGTCTCTCCCCATTTCTTTCTGTTTTCTTTCTTTTTTACTTTTATTCCTTCTCTCTTTTATTTCTTCTTTACCTCTCTTCTCATCACTCCAGCATTTTTCTCCATTCTGTATCTCATTGCATTGATTTTATTCCACTTTCAAATCTTATTCCTCTGTATTTCTTACTTGCGTTAATTATTCATTTTCCTAGACATTATACAGTTCTTTTCCAACTTTTTACTATTATTATTACTATTCTTTTTCTCTTTATATCTCTTTTCTTTTCTCTGGTCCTAATTTTTTTTTTCCCAAGGGAGCATAGACAACAGCAAGGAAATAGAATAAAAGAAACAAGGTGTCAAAGTGAAACCTTACCATACACACAAAAACAACAACAAAATAAAACCCTAGAGTAGAAAGAAATAATAATCAACTGAATAAACCCATCAAGATAAAGAGATGCTTAGACACCAACAAAAAATTACAAGCCATAATAGGAAGCAGTAAGACATGGCTCAGTCCTGTGAATAAACTAAAAACCAGGAGGAAATACAGAACATAGAATACCTAATCAGAGATAGCCAAACAAATATGATGAATCAAATACATGAAGTGAAGAAAGAGATTAAGGATATTAAGAAAACACTAAGAGAACATACTGAAGAAATTGTAAACACACCTTAAAATATAAAGGATATGAAGGTGATGAATGGTACAATGCAAGAAATTTAAAATATACTGGAAGCACATAAAAACAGATTTGAACAGGCAGAGCAAAGAATCAATAATATGGAAGACAGTATATCTGAAATCAATAGATAGTAGAATATATAAATAAAAAGATAGAAAAAATCCACCAGGGACTTAGGGATTTGAATGACAACATGAAATGGGCAAACATATACATTATACACAACCCAGAGAGAGAAGAGTAGGGAAAGGGTCAGAAGATGTGTTGGAGGAAATACTGCCTGAAAACTTCCCAACCCTGTTGAAGAAAATGGACATAAATGTCCAGGAAGTGCAACACACCCTAAACAGCATAAATCCTTGTAGGCCTATCCCAAGACACATACTTTGTCAAATTGTTCTTTGCTCAAGAAAAAGAGAAAATACTGAAAGCAGCAAGAGAAACTAGAACCATCATATGCAAGGATGCTCAATATGATTAAGTGCTAATTTCTCATCTGAAACCATGGAGGCAAGAAGGTAAAGGTATGACATAGTTAATGTGCTAAAAGAAAAACAAAACAAAACAAAACTTCCAACCAAGTGTTCTCTATCCCACAAAGCTGGCATTCAAAACTTAGGGAGAGTTCAAAACAGTCACAGATAAACAGAAATTAAGGAAGCATGTAAATGAGAAAACTACCCTTCAATAAACACTAAGGGGAGATCGGCAAGTCAAAAGAAAAAAAAAAAAACAGGAAAGAGAAAGTTTGGAGGAGAGAGTAAGAACAAACAAAAAATGAAAAGAGAAATAAAAACAACATATGGCATACATGAACCTAAAGAAAATATGGCTAGTGTAAGTAATTCCGTGACAGTAATAACATTGAATGTTAATGGATTAAACTGAACACTCAACAGATTGGCAGAATGAATAACGTAATATGATCCATCTATAAGCTGTCAACAAGAAACCCCCCTTAGTCCCAGGGATGCAAGGGTGGCAGTGCCGGTCAGATGGCTACTAGAAGCAGCTAGGTCTTGAAGTGCAGCCATCCCCAGATCCTGATGATGAGCCCTTGGCTCCTTAGGAGACCAGCCATGATAAGATCTTTTGCCCTGTTCTTTTGAACACTTTATCCTATGTAAGTAATAAAACAATCATTTGCTAAATCTCTTGGTTGTATCTGAACCTGTGATACCCATGATATATCTTAGATCAAGTTGCTGTACAGATTTTGATTCTGCAAGCAGTGTGTACAGGGAAGTATTGAGTGGTTTGATACCACATTTTCAGATGCTTGAGAAACATTAATCAAAGAAACTAACAAAGACCCTAATCTTCCTGAATTGGGTAGATTCAAGCAATAAATATACATAATAGCTAATTTGCTTGTGTCAATGAAAGAAATATCTGAGATGCCTTCTGTAAATCATAAAGGGTGTTTTATTGAGCAAGAGCATGCACATGTGAGCAACACCAAAATGGGTCTTTCTGTTGCTCAAGGGGTTAAACTGTAGATGCAGCTTAGATGTCTGCTCAGGAAGGGGGAATGAGGGGAGTGTACTGGCTAATTCAGGTGAACTGTACTTGGGTAGCAGTTGGTAAATCAGTAAATTGCAGGAGCAGGATGTCTGTGTAAGATAAGCAATATTTGATGGGACATTTGGTGGGACTGTAAGCAGACTTTCAGCTTTCTGCTGGCCTTAACTTAATTACTACCATTTCCTTTTGTCCTCATAGGGGCAGAGGCCTTTATTGCTACCTCAAAGGATCATTGGTATATCAGCTTACTTTATTTGGCTTCCTTTCTTTCTTCATAGCTCCCTGAATATAACAGAAGCTCAGAAAAATCAAGATGGTTAGTAAGGTCATTTACCATTATATTTTCATGCTTGTTAGATAATAAAAATGCTACGGAAAAGAAAGTAAAAAGCATAGGTCAGACTAAAGATTACATAGAATCTTGAAAGGCTGACTGAGTGTAGGGTGAAACTGGATGGTTAGATATGCTCTTTGATGTGGTGATTCTTAAGCAAAGGCTTTAATGAGCCCTATTTGCTACGTAGTTTTCTGGGATTGGATAGTTCCAGATATTTTTTAAAAATGCAAACACACTAAATTCTATGTAGATAATTTTGTTATTTACAAGTATGAATGGCTTGGACTCTTCTTTCCATCCCTTTTGTCTATCATTTATTTTTCTTTTGTCTGCTTCGTTATGGATAAACCCTGCAGTATAATATTGAAATTATGCAGTGATAGAGTGATAGTAGGCATCCTTATCATTCAGCTCACTTTACAGACTATGCTGATAGCATTTCCCAAAAATTATAATGCTATATATTCTATATACTACAAAGTTTCATAAATTTCTAAATTCTCTTGAGTTTTCTAAGGAAACTTCAAAAACTAGATAAGGAATATGGAGAGTCCAGATAGACACACACAGGGCCCCTGTTCTTTGCTGTCCTGATTGGTTGCTTTTCTACCTTTACCTGGTAACATTCTCGGAACCAATGGAGAGGCCTTTCTGTTTGGAGTTATTCAGGACTGTAGCTGTTTCCTGCTGGTTAGGAGCAGTAATCCCTGCCTCATGTGGTGTGAAACTCTGGCAATTCTTTTGAGGTTGAGGGAAGGCAGTTCTGCATCATAGTTGGAAATAGATGAAATTCTCACATGACTACTATCTTTTACTGGAAGTTGCTGTTTCCGGAAAAAATAAACTAAGTTAGAATTTTTGAGGATACACGGTCCTACTAAAAGGATAAAGAAGATGGTGGTAAGAGGGCCTAAGAAAGGGCCAGACATGACATACTGGACCATGGGAATGAGAACGTCCAGGTGCCTTCAGTGGCTATATCCTCCCAAAGCTGATGGGCTTCATCTTGCAAGTTCCAAATGCTGTCTAGGACTGTTCCAGAGTGATTTACATAAAACAGCATTGCTCCTTGAGCAACAGGCAAGTTTCTCCCTGTGCTGCCGTGAGCATGTTTAGAGGACTGTGATTTTGCCACACAATGGCAGCAAGGGAGTCTATTTGCTGTGTAAGCTTTCTAAAATACAGCTGGTTTCTTTTATGTTGTTGGCTACCTCTATGGAGAGATTGTGGTATATCTACTGGGTTTGGTATAAACTGCCAACCTTATTTCCCACAGTGATATTTATGCCTAGAACAGTTAGGAGATAGATGAGAAGAAGTACTGCCCTAGACATAAAAACAAAAATATGTAGGCAAAAAAAGGATTAGCATATGACAAGCAAAATAAAGCCAATGCTTAAGAGAGCCATACTTTTTATCTAATAAGCTTGTTCATCAATTACTTAAAAATGAATTAAGTTTACTGAGACTTTTAACATGTCCAATATCCTTTTGCATATGATCTAGAATAGAAGAGATATTATCATATTCAATAGGCATATAGGTCCAGTGCTTAATAATAATCAAAGCACATGTTCCTCTTTAAGTTGGAGTTAATAGATCGAATCTCTAGGTTTGCAATACCATACACGTTGTCTCTCTGAAGGAGCAAGCCATAATGCCAATTGTGTTTGTTTAGGTTCTGCTCACATTACTCTGGTAATTATTGCTCTACTTGGTATATCCTTTACAATGCCAGCATACTGCTGTATTATTGGCTTTTGTATTGGAGGAAGCTCCAGTGTTTCATTGGCCTGGTGTATAGCACCCTTCAGCATTATGAAACAAAGACACTCTGGACATGATGTCTCTTGTAAATCTGGCCAAAACCAGGCATGGATGGATGCTGCAGGAGTCCAAAACAGTAGCATACTCTCATTCCAGCTGAGGAGCATCTCCAGAGATAAGGCAGATCCTTTTATTATTTTAGGAGTCTGAGTGATTGACTTAGCCAATTACTCAAATGGAGAGGCACCATGCTGGGTAATTGGGGTCTGGTTTCAATGCACAAAAGAGTCTGACAATACTGAACCCTGTCTCCTCTAATTTTTACACACTTTCTAAATACTTTCAAAGCAGTTTATAGCATATTAAAAGAACTAGGCTGTTTTTACTGTTTTGCTCTTTACTTCAACAGTATAGGAAAACCTTTATCTCTTTCCCAATAATTTCTATTTTCAGATTTCTATATGGTCTTTATATCCTGCTTAGCTTCTCTAATTTGGGCTCCAGGAATGTTCATTTACATATAAGCAGTTATTAAGCTTTTAGCAATGTGAACAGAGCTCTTTTAAGAATTTACATTTTTTAATTTAAAATCACCTCACTGTATGAAGATATATACTAAGCAAAGAGCAGACAAAAATAGTATAAGACAAAAAACACAACTTACTAACATTACTTAAATTATTCACTTTTTTACAAAATAAGTTCAACTGTGAAATAACATTATATTCAAAATATCTCTTTGAAGGATATTTCTGATAATTACAATCTTCACTGTGATAGGCACATATACTTTTCTAACTCTAACTTTTCTTCTATGCTGTGCATTGAGTTTTTTGCCACTTGTTCTGCCTCAGGAGCCAATCACCAGTCTCTTAACAGGGACCATGCTATATAGCCACCACTAACTGGCTCACCCTTTTCCTTATTTTAGAGCACCTTCTTTTCTGCTTTTGATGTACAGCCATTAAACTTGCTGGGGTGTTAAGGGCATCCGCATACACTCTGGGCAGGCCCCACTTATCCAGGAGGGAAACGACTCCTCCCCACATGGGTGTTATAGGACAACCTGGGATTTCCCTCATGGATTTTCCTTTCCCTGAGCTCATGCTTGCTACTGCCATGCTCCTTTGATCTCCTGGCTGGTTGCTCACCAGCTGTTCCAACCCAACTCCTGGAGGCCATGGATCAGGGCTGTCATGAGACCAGAGAACACCTTAGCAATAAGTCAGACATAAGCTTTACTGGGGCTTACAAAAGGGGAGAGTATCTCGAAGTGGTGGTCCAGAAAATAACGGTAACACTCTGCAAATAAGGAGGAAAATGAGGGACAAGGTAAAGGGTCTCAGAATAAAGAATAACAGAGTTTCTGCTAAGACCACAAGAAGCAAACAAATGCTGTCTGTTTGTGTTATCATAGAAAAGAAGTGTACCGCCTTGAGAAGAATATAGTCTATGATACCCTCTGTATGTTCTTTTCCTTCTGGGGTGAGTTGTTATACTTGAAGTTATGTCTGAGTCACTTAGGTGGTTACATGTTATGGGCTAAGTTTTATTTAAGGAGGGGGAACTCAGGCCTGCATCCCATAATCAGGCTAAAGATTATCTTGAATTCTGCAGGGGGAACAGGATGTAGGATGATATTGGATGGTTAAGACATTCTCATTCGAGTGGTGATTCTTAAGCCAAGCCTTTACGTAGCTCTAACTATTTGCTAAGAAGTTTTCTGGGATTGGATAATACCAGATATTAAAAAAATAATAATGCAAACATACTAAGATCTAATTAGATAATCTTATCATTTACAAGTAATAATAGTTTTGGCTCTTTTCATTTTTTTAACTCTCATTTATTTTTCTTTGTCTGCTTCATTACGTAAATCCTCCAGTAAAATATTGAAATTAAGCATGATTGTAGGCTCCTTATCATTTACATCACTTTACAGACTATGATGATAGCATTTCCCATCAAGTGTAATGCTATACAGTTTATATACTATAAAGTTTTATGCTGCTTTTTATTTTTTTATTTTTATTTTATTTTTTCCAAATTCTACTCATTCATTTATTCATTTTTAAAAAGATATTACATTAAAAAAATATGAGGTCTCCATTCACCCTCACCACCCCCACCCCACCACTCCCCCCACAGTAACACTATCCCCCATCATCATGACACATCCATTGCATCTGGCAAGTACATCTCTGGGCACCGCTGCACCCCATGGCTTGTGGTCCACACCATAGCCCCCACTCTCCCACGTTCCATCCAGTGGGCCATAGGAAGACATAAAGTCCAGCAATTGTCCCTGGAGCACCACCCAGGACAACTCCAAGTCCCAAAAATGCCTCCACATCTCATCTCTTCCTCCCATTCCCCACACCCAGCAGCCACCACGACCACTTTTTCCACACCAATGCCACATTTTCTTGATTATTAACCACTATAGTTCATGAATGGAATATCATTAAATCCACTCTAATCCTTAGTGTATTCCTCCTTCCTGTGGACCTTGGCTTGGTTGTGTCCATTCCACATCTATGTCAAGAGGGGATTAGATTCCACATGGATACTGAATGCAATCCTCCTGCTTTCAGTTGTAGGCACTCTAGGCTCCATGGTGTGGTGGTTGACATTCTTCAACTCCATGTTAGCTGAGTGGGGTAAGTCCAATAAATCAGAGTTTAGGAGCTGAAGTCTGTTGAGGCTCAGGGCCTGGCTATCATATTGTCAGTCCAGAGATTCAAATCCCCTAGATATATCTTAAACCCCAGCACCAACTACAATTCCAGTAAAGTAGCATGAAAGTCTTGTGAAAAGAGATCCCATCTGAGTCCAGCTCCATCACGCAGATGCTGCTTTTTAAATTAATATTTTTACTGGAAGGTTCAAACATTTAATTTAATGAATAATACATAAAAAGCTCTTTTTATTATATAACTGTATTTTGCATCACTAAATATTATGAACATTTTCTTAAATATCCACAATTCCTATAGCAATCTAACAAACCACCTTTCCAGGGCAAAAAATGTTTTTCATGCCAAGTCCAAATTCAAATTTTCTAATTATTGCAAAACACTAACTCATTTAAGGTTTAATTTTAAAAATAATAATCCAAATGATGTTCACATATAACATATGACTCTCATGTCAAGTAAGTAAGATGATATTATATAAAATTAGATGACATTTATCCAGAAAGAATATGTTTTATCATCATAGTTTGATAGAGATATGATTTAACAACTTATTCATTTTGTAAAATAAATTATCTAGAATTGGTGAATCTATTATGTTGTATTTTCCTTAATTTTACTATCTGGTCAACTAAATAATATTTCTTTCACTATTATTTCATGTTTGATTTAAAATTACATTTATCATGATATATTTGGTTAGTTAATATTTTGCTTATATCTTTTGCATCTATATTAATGAACAAAGTTTCTAATAGTCTTCATTTCTCATATTTTTATTGTGTTGGGTCTTATAGTATTACTAACTCAGAACAGTAGCTTACAACAATTTCTCTGTATAATTGCTATACAGAAGCAAGCAGACACAGAACACAGTAAAAGAACAAAGAGAGCAGACAATGGGGTTAAGAGGAGAGAAATAAATAAAAATAAATATTAAAAAATAATTGCTATACGAGTGTTTGCCTAAGTTGTAATTAATTAAATTTTATATTTTTAAATTAATATGAAAGTAAAATAAACATATTATCATGTCTCTTATGTATGTTCAAATGTTTAATCCAATTTTTCTATTCCTTTTACAATTATGGAACACTGGTAGATGATTTATGAGAAACATGAGTGTATATATGAGTTTTCTATTAATGTATAACAACTTACCACAAAAGGAAGAATTTTGAAAACACATATATTTATTATCTCACAGCTTCTGAAGATCAGTAATCTGGACAGTGTTTAACTGGGTCCTCTGCATCAGGGTACCTAATAAGGTTACAATCAAGGTGTCAGGAAGAAAAACGCACCCATATTTTTGCAGAATCTTTGGTTGGTAAGAGAATGCATTTTAGGGATCATTTGTTTCAAAACATATTCCTATTCCTGGAGTACGGCTAGGCTCTTAATTTGTAATGCAGTTTCTTTCCACAGCCACACCTCCCAAAATAAATTTAATAATTCCTGGCTAAATTCAAAGTGCCCATAAGAGTGGGCTCTGTTCACGGCCCTACCACAAACTTTCTTGAAGTGTGTAGCAGTTTAATATTATTGATGAATTCCAAAAAGAAATATTGGATTATGCTTGTAATCTGATCTGTACCTGGACATGATTGAGTTATGATTAGGGCATTCACCCTTGGTGGGTGGAGACTCACAGATAAAAAAGCATGGTGAAGAACAGAGTTGAGGGCTTTTAATGTTGGAGTTTTGATGTAAGAGTTTGATGCTGAAGACTTAAACTGGAACCCTGGGAAATAAGCTCACAGAGGAAAGAGAAGCCAGCCCCAGGAAGGAAGGTACCTTGAAACCAGAGTAAAGCAAGCCCAGGAACATAGGAACCCAGGAAACCTGAACCCTCACAGATATCAGCAGCCATCTTGCTCCAAACAGACTTTAGTGAGGGAAATAACTCATGCTTTATGGCCTGGTATCTGTAAGGTCCTACCCCAAATAAATATCCTTTATAAAAACCAACCAGTTTCTGGTATTTTGCATCAGCACTCCTTTGGCTGATTAATACAAAGTGGATCATGTTTGTGTTTAAACAATAACATTTATATAGACCTGTTGGAAATGTTCCAACTTGTCTGCAAGGAGATGTATCCATTCATCACCTCAACGTAAATACTTTATTAAGAGATATCTCCTGGACTTCTACTCAGAATATGAACTAAACTGTGGAGAGTATGCAAGCACTTACAACAAGAAGCAGGTTATCTAAAAGACCCCCAAAAATTATATTGTTGGTTTATACCATGTAAGTTATATTTGTTTCGAAGGAAATGAAAATCCTTGAATTATTTTAAACTGTAAGATTGACAATAAGATGGAGAAAAGATTGTATCTAAAATAAAAAGGTACATTTTCATTGACCTATGAGTGATATTTTTGGTTTGATTATAACTGCAAAGAATCTAACTGTGGAATCATGTAGGGTGAAAAACAGAAGTATTTTGTGGAAGTATCTACCTCTCTATTATTTTTAAAACAAGAACTTAACCTTGGTGATTAAATTAGTTATCTTCTAAGGTGACAAAATAATTCTAAAGCACAGATAATGCAGTATTTTAGAATGGTCTTTCAAGAATTTTATAATTTTCCTTGGGTTGTCACTGTTAGGTGCCCTGATGTCCAATTTCTATGCCAAGTTGGGAAGTTCCTTTTTTCCCTAGATTTCTGAGTGCTTTAATCTTGATATTGTGTTGATTTTTGCCAAATGCCTTTTCTTCATCTATTGCAATACTTGATGTTTCCTTTCTTCATTATATTTATGAAAGAAATATATTATATTGATTGATTTTTGTATCTTGAATCACCCTTGCATTTCTGAGATGAATCCCACTTGCTCAGGTATATAAACTTTTGAATATGCTGTTGTAGCTGTTTCACTAGTTTCTTTTTTTTTTATTTTTTTTTACAGATTTTGCATTATATTTGTAAGAGAAATGGTTGCTAATTTTCATTTCTGAGATGACTTTATCTGACTTTGTTCTAGGGGTATTGCTGACCACATAGAATGAGCTAGGAAGTGTTCCCACCTGCTTAATTATTAATATTTGAAAGAGTTTGAGAAGGATGGGGATACTAATTGCTAAATATTTCCTAGAATTCATTAATGAAGCCATGTGGACCTTGAATTTTCTTTTGGGAAATGCTTTTGATCATTGATCACCATACTCCAGGTTTGATATACATCTTTTGAAATTTTCTTTTTCTCTTTGAGTCAGCATAGGTAATCTGTAAATTTCTAGGAATCTTCCATATCATCCAGATTGTCTAATTTCTTGCTACACAAATTTTCAAAGTATTCTTTAATAATCCTTTTTGTTTCTTTAAGTTCAGTAATATTGTTACCCTTTTTATTTCTGATTTAGTTATTTGCAACTTTTCCTTTTTTTCTTCATCAGTTGAGCTAAAAGTTTGTCAATTTTCTCTTTTCAAAGAACCAACATTTAGCCTCATTCATTCTCTCTATTGTTTTTCTGTTCCCAATTCCATTTATCTCTTTTCTAATATTAATTATGCCCTCCTTCTGCTGATTTTAGGTTTACTTACTCTTCTGATGCCTAAAGTTATGAACTTAGGTTCTTGACTTGAGATGTTTCTTCTTTTTTTTTTTTAAGATTTATTTTATTTATTTCTCTCCCCTTCCCCCCCACCCCAGTTGTCTGTTCTGTTTCTATTTGCTGCGTGTTCTTCTTTGTCCACTTCTACTGTTGTCAGCGGCATGTGGAATCTGTGTTTCTTTTGCTGCATCATCTGGTTGTGTCAGCTCTCCATGTGTGCGGCACCATTCCTGGGCAGGCTGCACTTTCCTTCACGCTGGGCAGCTCTCCTTACGGGAGGCACTCTTTGCACGTGGGGATCCCCTACACAGGGACACCCCTACATGGCAGGGCACTCCTTGCGTGCATCAGCACCGTGTGTGGGCCAATTCCACACGGGTCAAGGAGGCCCAGGAGTTTGAACCGCGGACCTCTCGTGTGGTAGACGGACACCCTAACCACTGGGCCAAGTTCGCTTCCCCTTTCTTCTTTTTTATATAGTTGTTCATAGCTATGAATTTCCCTGTGAGTACTGCCTTTGCTGAATCCAAGAAATTCTGGAAAGTTGTGTTTTCATTTTAATTCATCTTTATTACCTAATTTCTCTTTGATTTCTTTTTTTAGCCACTGTTTATTTAAGAGTATGCCAAAAACAATCACAGTGCAATACAATCCCTATGAAAAGGCCTGTAGCCTTTTTTTAACAGAAATTGAAAAGCTGTTCCTCAAGTTCATATGGGCACTGGACACTGAATAACCAAATCAATTTAGAGGAAGAAAAACAAAGGTAGAGGATTCATACACCCTGATTTCAAAACTTCATTCCAAATCTATGTTAATCAAAACATATAGAACAATGGAAAAAAATTGAAACTCTAAAAATAGATAGACCCAAGCATGTGTGCCCAACTGATTTGCACAACAGGTGCTAAGTACATGCATTGAGGAAAGAGGGAAAAGGGTAATCTCCTCAACAAATGGTTTCAGAAAGCTGAATATCCACATAAAAAGGAATAAAAGTGGCCCCCTGTCTCAGATCATTTACAAAACTTAATTCAAAATATATCAAAGACCCAAATATAAGAGCTAAATCATAATATTCTTGGATAACAAAATACAGAAAATTCTGTATGAATAGCATTTATCAGTGATGGGAAGAGGAAAGAGGAGTGGTTAAGTGGTATGTATGAAGTGTTTGTAATTTTTGTAAATTTTTTAAATTAAAAAAACCTGCTTCACTACACACATATCAAGACTCCATGGATTTGTTCAAATCTTTCAGAAAGTGTCCCCAAATCTGAAATTCTTTCCAAACCATCTGTTAAAATATAATTAATTTCTCAATATTATGTAAACACACATGCTTCTTTCTCAGGACTCAGCAGATATCTCCAATTAAAATGAACCCCTCTCTTCCTCATAAGTTACAGAAGTCTATTTGTGTGCCCTTAAAAATTCTATGATAATCTGTCTTGAGCTGGGTCTCTATTGATAATAGATTATATTTTGATATCTATTACTAAAAAGGTGTTTGATGAAATTTATGGTATTTTTTAGTATCTATAATCCTTCTTTCAGCATTAGACTTCATGGAAAAATAAATAATAGAAAAACATATATTTAAATATATAGTTCTATTTCTATCTATTTTCCCTCAATGGAAACTATGAAACAAGAGTTATAGATACTCAAATATGCATACGCAAACACATAACACACAAATATATCTCTTGCCTACAATGCTTTAAACATTTATTAATACTTTAAATATAATGACTAGAAAATAAAAATTTAACAAATGAAATCCTAATTATTTTATATTAATGAAGAAGTGTGTTTTTGTGAGTTTTCTTTTGTATGAAATTTAACCTTAAATTATTTTATTTAGGATACATTAGCTATATCAAACTTGACCAAAACATGAAAAGAAGTTATATGTTATTTTTTTTCAGTTATTAATAGTCAGAAAAGAGATTACCTCCTCCCCAATTATAGAAAATCAATTTATTTTAGGGATCTACTCTCTATTACTTCATTAATTTTGACAGGATATATTTGCATGTGTATTTATCTATCATCTATGTATTATATCAACCTACCCATATATCAAAATATTATGGAATTAGGGAATATGGAGATCTATGTAGTATCTGTTTTTAAGATGAATATATTTATAATGGTTCATGCTTTTTTATTAAGAGATAAATTATATGGTCATACCTAATTAAAATGAGAAATGACAAATTATTTAGCTTTGCTTCAAATGAATATGTTTATGTTTACTTTAAATTATATGGCAGTTTTCCAAGTATACCCTAGAACAGCTGAAAGTTGGAGAATGGAATTTTTGTAGAAAATTAATAAAAATCACGAGAATACATTTGTGTTACACAGTAAGTGATGAATCATGTCAATATTTGTAAGCAACTCCTACAGTTCTGGGAATCATTTATTTCCTAACAAAGTTCAGAACACAATTTTAGTATTCACAATAATTATTTTTAAATAAATTGGGATTCACAACATTATTAAAAAGAGAAGAGAGTCAAAAACACATAAGTAAATAAGAAGAACAAAGTGACAAAGAGAAGATATAACACTTATGCAAAAACAAGAGCTAATTAACCCCCAAGACTGGACAAAGAAGCTAAGGAACTGATTAAACCCGTCAAGATAAAATGATGACCAGACAGCAACAAAAATCTACAAACCAAACCAGTAATCAGGAAAACATGGCTGAAACCAATGAACAAACTAAAAATCAGGAAGGGGAGCAGAATTTCACACAAGAAATGAAAGATCTCAGAACTTTTATCACCGACAAATTTAATGAAGTAAAGGAAGAGGTTAACAACATGAAGACAACACCTGGAAGGGAAATTGCAGACATATGCATAAAGAAAACAGATATGATGGGCATGAACACCACAGTTCAAGAAATCAAAAATACACTTGCAGCAAATATCAGCATATTGGAAGAGGCAGAGCAGAGAATTAGTGATGTGGAAGACAGTACATCGGAAATCAAACAGACAGTAGAATTGGTCAATAAAAAGATAGAAAAAATCCAGCTAGGACTTAGGGACCTGAATGATAATGCAAAACAATCAAACATACGTATTATAGGCATTCCAGAAGGAGAAGAGAAGGGAAAGGGGTCAGAAGGAGTGTTGCAGGAAATAATGGCTGAAAACTTCCCAAATCTACTGAAAGAGACAGATGTACATATCCAAGAAGCACAGTGCACTCCAATTGTCATAAACCCCAACAGGCCCACCCCAAGACATATACTTGTCAAATTATCCAATGCCCAAGACAAAGAGAAAATTCTAAAAGCAACAAGAGAAAAAAAAAACCATCACATACAAGGGAAGCTCCATAAGATTAAGTGCTGATTTCTCATCTGAAACCATGGAGGCAAGAAGGCAGTGGTATGATATAGTCAAGGTACTAAAGGAAAAAAAAAATTCCAACCAAGAATACTCTACCCAGCTAAACTAGCATTCAAAAATGATGGAGACTTCAAAATATTCACAGATAAAAAGAAACTGAAAGAGTATGCCAACAAGAAACCTCCCCTTCAAGAAATTCTAAAGGGATTTCTGCAGGAAGAAAGGAAAAAACAGGACAGGCAGAGTTGGAGGAGAGTGTAAGAGCAACAAAAAAGACAAAAAGAGAAGGGGGAAAAACAAGCAAACAAAATATGACGAACACAACTCCAATAAAAATATGGCTAACACAAATAATTCCTTTAAAGTAATAACACTGAATGTCAACAGATTAAACTCACCTATCAAAAGATTCAGACTGGGACATTGGATAAGGAAATATGACCCATCTATATGCTGTCTACAAGAGATACATCTTAGACCCAGAGACTCATGGAGGTTGAAAGTGAATGGCTGGAAAACAATCATACAAGCAAACAATAACCAAAAAAAGGCAGGAGTAGCTATATTAATATCAGACAAAATAGACTTTAAATGCAAAACAATTGTGAGAGACAAAGAAGGATACTACATTTTAGTAAAAGGGACAATCTGTCAAGAAGATCAAACAATCATAAATATTTATGCTC
This sequence comes from Dasypus novemcinctus, assembly GCF_030445035.2. Classification (NCBI taxonomy): domain Eukaryota; kingdom Metazoa; phylum Chordata; class Mammalia; order Cingulata; family Dasypodidae; genus Dasypus; species Dasypus novemcinctus. The sequence goes on along the minus strand of NC_080684.1, from coordinate 27,096,110 downwards.
CTAACAAAGGCGCCTCTAAATACATGAGGCAAATGCTGGAAAAACTAAGTGAAAGAATAGATGCATCTACAATTATAGTGGGGGATTTTAACACACCACTCTCAACTCTGGACAGAATATCTCAAAAGAGAATCACTAAAGAAACAAAACATTTGAACAGTATATTAGAGGAGCTGGATCTAATAGACATATATAGATCATTACACCCAAACACAGCAGGATATACATTTTTCTCAAGCTCACATGGATCGTTCTCCAAGATAGACCATATGCTAGGCCACAAAGAAAGGCTTAATGAATTCAGAAAGATTGAAATCATACGAAATAATATCTCTGACCACTGTGGAGTGAAGCTGGAAATTTGCAAGGGTCAGAGGCCCAGATTTCAAACCATGATTTGGAAATTAAACAGCACACTCTTAGGAAAACAGTGGGTCAAAGAGGAAATCTCAAAAGAAATCAATGACTACCTTGAAACAAATGATAATGATAACACAACATACCAAAATTTATGGGATGCAGCAAAAGCAGTACTGAGAGGGAAATTTATAGCCAAAAATTCATATATCAAATAAGAAGAAAGAGCAAAAATTGAAGAACTAACTGCACATTTGGAGGAATTAGGAAAAAAACAACAAAGTAATCCAACAGGAAGAGGAAGGAAGGAAATAACAAAGATAAGAGCAGAACTAAATGAAATAGAAAATAAGAAAGCATTTGAAAAGATAAACAAGACCAAGAGCTGGTTTTTTGAGAAGATCAACAAAATTGACAAACCTTTAGTGAAACTAACAAGAAAAAAAGAGAGAATATGCAAATACACAAAATAAGAAATGAGAAAGGAGATATTACCACTGACCCCACATAAATAAAGACTATCATAAGAGGATACTTTGAAAAACTATATTCCAACAAAAATGACAATTCAGAGGAAATGGACAAATTACTAGAAACACATAAACAGCCTATATTGATGAAAGAAGAAATTGATGATCTCAACAAACCAAGTAAAGAGATATAAGCCATTATTAAAAATCTCCCAACTAAGAAGAGCCCAGGGCCAGACGGCTTCACAGGTGAATTCTACAAAACATTCTGGAAAGAACTAACACCAATCCTGCTGAAACTCTTCCAAAAAATCAAAACAGAAAGAACATTGCCTAACTCCTTAGATGATGCCAACATTACCCTAGTACCAAAGTCAAACAAAGACACCACAAGAAAGGAAAATTACAGACCAATTTCTCTAATGAACCTAGATGCAAAAATACTTAACAAAATACTTGCTAATCGTATTCAACAACACATTAAACGAATTATACACCACGACCAAGTTGGATTCATTCCAGGTATGCAAGGATGGTTCAACATGTGAAAATCAATCAATGTAATACACCAAATAAACAGATTGAAGGAAAAAAAATCACATGATTATATCTATAGATGCAGAAAAAGCATTTGACAAAACACAGCACCCTTTCTTGATAAAAACACTCCAAAAGATCGGAATACAAGGAAAATTTTTGAACGTGATAAAAAGTATACGTGAAAAACCTACAGTCAACATTGTTTACAATGGAGAAATCCTAAAATACTTCTCTCTAAAGTCAGGACCAAGACAAGGATGCCCATTGTCTCTCCTTCTATTTAACATTGTCTTAGAAGTACTTGCTCAAGCACTGAGGCAAGAACCAGATATAAAAGGCATTCTAATTGGACAGGAAGAAGGAAAAATTTCATTATTTGCAGATGACATGATCCTATATATAAAAAACCCTGAGAGATCTACAACAAAGCTTCTAGAACTCATAAATGAGTTTAGTAAAGTTGCAGGTTATAAGATCAATGCACAAAATCAGTAGCATTTTTGTACACCAATAATGAGCAAGATCAGGAGGAAATCAAGAAACAAATACCATTTACAATTGTAAATTAAAAAATCAAATATTTAGGAATAATTTTAGCTAAAGATGTAAAAATCTTATACACTGAGAATTATACAAGGCTGTTCAAGGAAATCAAAGAAGTCCTAAATAAATGGAAAAATATTCCTTGTTCATGGATAGGAAGACTAAATATTATTAAGATGTCTGTCCTACCAAAACTGATCTACACATTCAACGCAATCCCAATAAAAATCAACACAGCCTTCTTTAAGGAACTGGAAAAACTAACCATGAAATTTATTTGGAAAGGAAAGAGACCCTGAATAGCCAAAGACATATTGAAAAAGAAAAACGAAATTGGAGGAATCACACACCTGACTTCAAAACATACTACAAAGCTACAGTAGTGAAAACAGCATGGTATTGGCATAAGGAGAGACACACAGAACAATGGAATTGAATTGAAAATGCTGATATATAACCTCATATATATAGCACCTCATATATATAGCCATATAATATTCGATAAAGCCACCAAACCCTCTCAACTGGGAGAGAATGGCCTATTCAACAAATGGTGCCTGGAGAACTGGATATCCATCCATATGTAGAAGAATGAAAGAGGATTACAAAGATCAACTCAAGATGGATCAAAGACCTAAATATAAGAGCCAAGACCATAAAGACCTTGGAAAGCAGTGTAGGGAAACATTTACAAGACCTTGTAATAGTAAATGGCTTCATGAATATCACAACAAAAGCACAAGCAGCAAAAGAACTAATAGATAAGTGGGACTTCCTCAAAATTAAAGCCTTCTGTACCTCTAAGGAGTTTGTCAAGAAAGTAGGGAACCCACACAATGGGAGAAAATATTTGGCAACCATATATCTGATAAGAGACTTATAACTTGCATATATAAAGAACTCCTATATCTTGAAAATAAAAAGATAAACAACCCATTTAAAAAATGGGAAAAAGATTTAAACAGACACTTCTCCAAAGAAGAAATACAAATGGCTGAAAAGCACATGAAAAAATGCTCCAAATCTCTAACTATCAGGGAAATGCAAATCAAAACTACACTGAGATACCATCTTACTCCCATGAGATTGGCAGCTATGAAAAAAAAAAAAAACAGAAGAATACAAATGCTGGAGAGGATGTGAAGAAATGGGAACACTCATCCACTGTTGGTGGGAATGCAGAAGGATACAACCATTCTGGAGTGCAGTTAGGCAGTTTCTCAAAAAACTAACCATAGATTTGCCATATGACCCAGCAATACCACTGCTTGGTATATACCCAGCAGAACTGAAAACAAGGACACAAATCGATATATGCACACCAATGTTCATAGCAGCATTGTTCACTATTGCCAAAAGTTGGAATCAACCCAAATGCCCATCAACAGATGAGTTGATCAATAAAATGTGGTATATACATACAATGCACTACTACTCGGCTGTAAGAACAAATACACTACAAACACACGTGATAACATGGATGAATCTTGAGAACCTTATGCTGAGTGAAGCAACCCAGGCATTGAAGGACAAATACTACATGACCTCAATGGTATGAAATAAGCAAGCTGCCTCAGAGAGCTAGAGACTGGAAGATAGGCTTACAGGAAATCGGGGGGTGGAGGAAGGATGTGAGCCGACGTCTGCAGGGGTGGAATCTATGATGAGTGGTAAGTATGAGCACAAAGAAGAGATAAAATGGGGGTAAGGATTGCCTTTGGGTGGGGCTTTGTGGGCTTGAGGGGGGCTGGGGATGGGCGGATGGGTAATAGTGCCCAAAAAAGGGGGGGGAGGGGCAACATATGAACATAGGAGAGTGTCAGGTGTTGGTTGAGAATAAAATGCTGAGAAAACCATATCAAAATATAATTAAGAGGGTTACCTGTTTAGGATGCTCAGAGGGGATGGTCTGAAATGGGAGGGACTCCGGGGGAATGTCTGAATGCTTATTTTGCCATGGTGGGTTGTACCATTGGATTGAGACCCAAGTAGCAAGAGTGGGGGTGGACCCACATCCTTGGGAGGACTAATGCCATCAAAAAAGAGGGAACTGTATCTCTCGAGGGAAAGGATGGTCCCAGGGCATTAGGGCAATTGAGCAAGTCAGGGCCTGAACACTGTTGCAAGAATCTCTGGAAATGGCTCCTTGGGAAATGGAGATTGGTTGTCGCTGTGGGCCACAAGGGGAGGGGAAAATGGATGTTAAATGGATGGAACCAAGGTAAATGTTGGGGTAAGAGAGGAGTTTCGCGAGAGTACACAAGGATGGATATAAAACATGTAATATTACACCATAAACATATAGGGAACAACAGACTAATAATGTAAACCGTAATGTAAAACATAGGATAACTAAAAATTTAGAAAACTGTATATCCTAAAGTATGAACCACGATGTAAGCACAGATGTCACCTTGTTTGAAAGCTATTGTCTCAGAGTCTGTACATCAGTTTAAGTAAATATGATATGAATAAGTTATAAGATTATTGCTGTGGAAGGGAAAAGGTTTTATGGTGGATGTGTGGGAGTAATGTATATCGTATATCTGAATTACTATGATCTAGGGCTCTTGTGAAGAGAAGCTCAATAATTAGGAAAAAAGAAAAGAAAAAGATAGTATGTAGAATTTTTCCAAATCAATACGTATTCTATATCTAACCTTTAAACCCATTGCTATATTCCATTTTACTAGTAAGGGATCCTGACATTATATTGGGTTTCACTTTTCAGGAAGTTTTGGATCACAGAGTGGTTCAACAATGGCAGCAGAGGAATACTGGTATAGGATGTTATTGACAGGTGATATATGGTTGACAGGGAGTTATACAGGACATATGTCCAGGGTGCATGGTAATGTTTGGCTATAATCATAGTGGAAACAATTAAAAACAACAGCTGGGGGGGGGAACTGGGTTCCTGGTCAGGGGTGCTCTGTCATGGTCCCTAGGGGAGCATCACCAGTCCCCCAGGTGCAACGGTAAGGACCAGGAAGGAATGAGGGTCCAACAGTGAGCCCCTGATACTAATGACTATGCTTGTGAGTCTATACGCCTGAAATAAGAACAAGGCCTAGAGCAGCACTGTGCCTAGGAGTTTCCTCCTGACAGCCTTCATGTTACTCAAATGTGGCCAGTCTCGAAGCCAAACTCAGCATGTAAATGCAATGCATTCCCCCCAGCGTGGGACATGACATCCGGGGATTAGCCTCCCTGGCACCGAGGGCTCACTACCAAGTACCAGCTGATGATGCAACTAGAAAATGACCTTGAATTAAAGGTTCAATGTGGACAAGCAGAATATCCCTGTTTACATTTAATAACAGGAGTTTAAAATGCTGTTTGACCTAATGTAAGGGGGAAATGGAAAGGAGAAATGAGTTTATATGGCTATGAGTCTCTAAAAAAGAGTCTGGAGGATGTCAGAAGGATTGCCCTTATGCACACCTGAGCAGAGTCTCAGGGACAGATAAAGTAGATACAACCCCAGGCATTGGTTCTTTTGAGGGCTAAAGAGACCCACAGGTTCTATGGTCATGACAGATGGGGTTCACTGCCATGTCATTTGGCCCTTCTTTGGAGCTGGTGTTTCTGTGTGATGGAGCTGGACACAGATGGGATCTCTTTACACAAGACTTCCATGCTACTTTACTGGAATTGTAGTTGGTACTGGGGTTTAAGATGTATCTAGGGGATTTGAATCTCTGGACTGACAATATGATAGCCAGGCCCTGAGCCTCAACAGACTTCAGCTCCTACACTCTAATTTATTGGACTTACCCCACTCAGCTAACATGGAGTTGAAGAATGTCAACCACCATACCATGGAGCCTAGAGTGCCTACAACTGAAAGCAAGAGGATTGCATCCAGTATCCATGTGGAATCTAAGCCTCCTCTTGACACAGATGTGCAATGGACACAACCAATCCAAGATCCACAGAGAAAATGTGGCATTGGTATGGGAAAAATGGCCATGGTGGCTGCTGGGTGCGGGGAATGGGAGGAAGAGATGAGATGTGGAGGCGTTTTCGGGACTTGGAGTTGTCCTGGGTGGTGCTTCAGGGACAATTACCGGACATTGTAGATTCTCCCAGGGCCCACTGGATGGAACGTGGGAGAGTATGGGCTATGATGTGGACCATTGACCATGAGGTGCAGCGATGCCCAGAGATATACTTACCAAATGCAATAGATATGTCACGATGATGGGAGAGAGTGTTGCTGTGGGGGGAGTGGTGGGGTGGGAGCGGTGGGGTTGAATGGGACCTCATATTTTTTTAATGTGATATTTTTAAAAAATGAATAAAAAAATTTAAAAAATCACATAAGTAAAATATTTCAAAAGCAGTGGAAAATATATTAAAGATACATGCTTATAAACTGTTAAGAAAAAAACAAGAGAATGGATCAAGATGATAAAGAGTGCATTTTGATTTTTAAAGGCTACTGAAAATTCATTTTTATTTTTTAACTTGCCATTCATTATGACTCTAATTATTGACACTATGTCTTTCACTTGTTTCTGAAAAATACAATCCTCCTGGCCATGTCCATGAAGGCTCTCTTCACCTGTTGATTCCGTAGGCTGTAAATGAAGGGGTTCAGCATAGGAGCTACTGAGATGTTTAGCACAGCTATTCCTTTGGTGAGAGACACCCTGTCTTTTGCTGAAGGTTTAATGTACATGAAAATGCAGCTGCCATAAGAGATGGATATGACAATCATATGGGAAGAACATGTGGAAAAGGCCTTTGTCCTCTGACTAGTAGAAGGAATCCTCAAAATTGTCCTGATGATATATATGTAGGACAGGATTATCAATGCCAAAGTGAACATTAGAGTAAACAACGCCCAGGAGAAACCCATAATCACTAGTAATTGTGTGTCTGTGCAAGAAAGTTGCAGCAGGGGAAAAAAATCACAAGCAAAGTGGTCAATAATATTAGAACTACAGAAATCAAGCTTTAAGACCAACATGAGCCCCGGGAATATGATTAAGAATGAAATCAGCCATGAAAAGAAGACAAGCAACGTGCAGACTCCACGATTCATGATGGTCACGTAATGCAGGGGTTTGCAGATGGCAATATAACGGTCATAAGACATGGCAGCCAGTAGGTAAAATTCAGTACCTCCCAAAAGGATGAAAAAAAATAACTGAGCCATGCAATCATTAAAGGAAATGGTTTTATCTCCTGTTATAAGGGTGCTCAGGAACTTGGGTATGCTGACGGTTGTGAAGGAAACTTCTAATAAGGAAAAATTCCTGAGAAAGAAATACATAGGTGTCTGGAGGTGGGTATCCACCAGAGTAAGGGTGATGATGGTCAGGTTCCCAGTGATGCTGAGCAGGTAGGTGATGAACAGAAAGACAAAAATCACAACCTGATGTTTTGGGTCATCTGACAATCCCAGCAGGATAAATTCTCTTACTTCTGTGTTGTTTCTCATTCTTCAGTTGCTTATTTGTGTTACTCCTGCTGTCCCTATCCAAGACATCAGGAAAAACAGACTTGAAGAGATGAGTGGATTAACAAATATCCAAGTGTGGAGCCGGAATTTGGTTGAAGTGGTTTGTCTCATCCACCCTCAAAAGAAATTTAGAGCAATGTGATAATAACAGTGATCTTTTAATTTTCGCTCTTTGAAAGTTGAAAATTCTTGGGATAAGGCAGGTTAAAATAAAAAAGCATAAAAGTGTTTCATTATTGCAATTTTAATATAGACTTGAATTTTCAAAATGAAGTCTCCACAAAGTTCCTTCCTGAATGAGAAGCACCTTTCTTTCTTCACTCCAACCACACTGAAAACCCCCAGTGTTTTTTCTTTGTTGTTTATTAGAGTTTACATTTACATATAATACACAAGGAAAATATGTCAGCTTAAGATTTAATTTATTTGGGAATCCTCCTTAAAGGGAATGATAGTTGAAAATTTTATAAGCTGACTCTTCTGCCCTTAGCCATCTATCCACTTTTGCTAAGACAGAGCTTTTCTAACTCTTACAAACTTATTGTGAATCATAAATACTGAAGCCTCTGGCACAATCAATTCCAAATTTTAGGAGTAGAAGGGAGAAAGAGGAAGAAAACAATATGAAGAGTAACTGGAAAGGCTTAAAACTGAAAATAATTGCACCTGAATCCCTGGCAATATGTCATGATGTTTCAACAAAACTAGTACCACTATTTGGAATGACACATTATCTCTACACAGACTATTTGTTTTTTCTTGCTATAGGAAACATAACTAATTTATTAATAATAATATTATTATTAATACAAAAGAATTTCCCTTAATCCAAGAATTAGATAGGTGTGGCCAACAATACTGACTTTAATTAATTAATTAATTAAATGTATTTTTAAAGAGCAAGTTTAGATTATTTTATTTAAATAAAATTTAAAAGCTATTACTATTTATATTTCCATAGGGATGAGTGCCAATAATCTCCTTTCGCAACTCCACAGCTCTAGGTTTTGGGGCTTCATAAGCACTTTAGAGTCATCCATCCCAATTCCTACACAATTAGCCCACTGTGCTGATACCTCCCGTGAACTCCACAGCTATTCTGTGCATTCTTGAAAACTGCAACTAGTTTATCTTCAAAAAACTGCAACACAATCTAGTTCCTCAGGTATAATAGGTTTAAATCAAACAATTGTCCAACAAACCACAAAGAGATGGTGAGTATGTTGTTGAATGACACGTTGCCAACAGTTACAGTTCTCTGTGTGTGCTTTTCTAGTCTGGACATTATTGAAGTTCCTGCCAGTAATTCTACTTTTCCAATAGTGTTTGACTCAGATTTTCTGTATCGAGCAAATTCAAACCAAAGGATATGTAAAGAAAACCTAACTTAATTCTTATATGAATTTTAAAACCTTATTAAACATTATTTTAAAATGACTTCCCTTTAACTTAATTTATAATTTATTCCTTCAAGTCACTGTCTTGTTGCTATAGTTACATGACTCTTCCTTCATCAGTGGTCACTTTTCTTTCAAAGCACAATTTTTACGTACAACTCCAAATCACACAGGCCACTTTCATCAATGGAAAGGTGCAATTCAAATCTCAAGACTAAAGTTTCCATAATATACTTGCTCTGGCAAACCAGATCTATTTAAAATCTATATTTTTATAACAAGTTATATCATTGCACTGTATCTTAAGCCTTTTTTCAAATTTTTTACTTTTTTGAATATTTCTACCAGGACTATCCTTTCCTGGCTATTGATTACAGCTATGCAGGAATGAATGTCTGAAGAGCTGAGAAGGAATGTGTGCAGAGACATGGGGAGGGTTCATGAGAACATCACAAGGAATTTGCACTTCTATAGCTAGACTTCAAGGACTAGAGAAAAGTAGTAGAATGAAACTCCAGCAGAATATTATCCAATGTCACAAGATTGGGGATGGTATACCATTCTTTTACTTTTTAAAAAAGTTATAAATTTCCATTGGATTATATTAATTTTCCAACATCAAATAAGGCTGATAAGAGGTTTCCTCATTCACAGCTTTTTAAAGTAAAAGAGTGCTTGACAATGCTTAGCAAAGTATATTTGCTTCCTAGAGCCTTAATCCATCCCACTCCCAAGAACGTATTAATGTAGAGTAGTGAAAGATACCTCTGAACCACTAACTCATCATTTCAATGTTTTGAGCATGGATCCATGTTTCTTCACTGGTTGAATTAGTATTACCAAACTTTAAATGTTTTTACACTACTTCATTAAAATACATTTTTACTTCTCTTCTAAAGATTCTGAGACAGATTCTATGAGTCACTCAAAATGTAAATTAACAATAAAATTTAATATTAGTTAAATATGTTGGCTAAAGAGACTGCAGGGATTTCATTTGCAAAACATTCTTATATCTTGCCCTCCCAAATCTTTACCATCAAGTAAATATTAACACCAACATTCTGCATAAATTATATTATGCAACTTCTTTACTACTTCAACTAAGAAATAAAATCTTTATTAGTGGCCAACTTAGGTTCAAAGAAGTGAAGGATGACATTTTGACAGATGGAGAGAAGTGCCTTTGGTTCCACTTCGGTGCTTTCTGTGAATAGGTATCTAGATCACTTAATAATGCAATGACTGTGGAAGCCTCGTTTTTTCCATCTTTCATATGATTCCTCAACTGACCTATCTTTAGTTAAAAATCAGAAAATTTGGGACAGGGTGCTTCTCCAAGCAACTTGCTTCATGATCATGGCACCTGTTTCTTTCTACTATATTTAATTTAAATATCTGCTTGTGGTTTAGGTTAATGTATTGGAGAAGAGGAAGAGAATATTTTCAATATTTTGGACAATGTTCAGTTCAGCTTCATAATTACATTAAAGTACATTTCTAGCACCGTCCAATCATTGTTAACTTTGAGCAATAACCACCAGGTTCATTTGCAACCTCTCATCTTGAATAAAACATTCACCACAAGGGAGTTTACTGAGACGTTAGCAGACTTGTTTTTATTTGAATTGCCTTAGAATATTTTTTGTAATTATTTTAGGATACTGTTTCCATGAAGAAAACTGAATAATTGATGTTTTCACATTTCACTAAAGATGGTCGACCTCAATTCTCAGAATACATACCAATGTATAAAGAAATACATCAAGAAGTAGAAGAGATTGCAAAATCACATTTAATAATAATTTCAAAATAGTGATACATATATGTATGGAGAATATCAACTCATAGCCTCACAATTTCACTCCACTAATCAGCTATCTATAAGCCAATCAATAATGTAATGCAGAAACAAGAAAGCAAAAGGTAATAAGTTGTTGATAAAATTGTAGTATCAAGGACCACTGTTAATATACTATTTTTGAAATTATAAGTACAATTTATTATCACAGAAAATACATGGACTTGCTGTTAGAGAGGCAGATTAAAAATTCAAATGGACAACATAATGCATTTGTGACTTTGGATGGATTCTTTAATTTCTTCAGTTTCAGCTTTCAAATTTTAAAATGTAGTTGAAATTTCTAGTGTTTTTAAGAATTAATTATAATAACATTAGTTTCATAGGAACTAAAGAACAATTGTTTTAAGTTTATTTTTTTCTTTAAGTGGAATTAATTATCAAATTTGGGAAGAATATAAATGGCAGTTAAGAGTAGTAAATGGTATTTTTTTCCGTAGAATACTAAGAATTTTAATAACTTATCTTATTTAGAACCTGTAGTCACTCTGAAAGTTTTGTCATCTTTGTTCCCAAATGAGGATACTGAGACTCAGATAGAATATATAATTTAAATGTATTCATATAGCTAGTAAGTGTTAATATATCTCAGACTACCAAAAATAAAAGCTTGTTCTCTGAAACAATTGCTACATAGCCTGTATTTAATTAGAAACACACGAATATAGAGACAGTAATTTCTTGCCTTTAAATACATGAGGATGAATAAATTGATATGATAAAACAAAACAGGCTCAAATTTTTATGTATTTTAATGTGTCCAGTTGCCAATTATAATCTCAATTAAATTTATTTAAATTCATTAAAAATCGAGCTGATAAGTAATGAATCTTTGCCAAGAATAGGGAGACTTCCATTGCTGTCCATATGACTGCAACTTACCTCTGCTTTGCACACAGGCTTGCAAACACTCAGAATGACTGGAGTAGTAAAACCAGCAGCAAATACCAGATTTCTGGAAATCTTCCTCCCCCATTCGATTGAACATGTTTGCTTTTGATAACCAATGCTTTCTCTGAAATTTCCATTGTAATCAGGGAGAAAAACAATCTTTAATTGTATTGGGTGAGAAAGGAGCAAACATACAAAAGTGAATAAATATCATATGGTGCTTTGAAACTGGCATGGGTTCTGCATCAATTTTACTTGCACGAGCTACTTAACGCTTTTCCTATTCTATTTTCCATTGGCTCAAGGGAATTACCTCAGTGAATCAAAATTGCCAGAAGAGGAATGTACACAAAACACTAAGGAATATAAAATCTAAAACACATTAGTTTCAAAATTGGAAAAGGAAGTTTGGGGGACAATCCCCAATGAGATAGAAACAAATGAACAAATAACACTGTGTAAACATTTTCTCCTTGACATTGAATTTTCCAGACTTGAAACCAACTACCTTAATTCCTATTCTCGATCTATATCCATTTTACCATGCCATTTTTAAAGGCAGAAATCTACCATATTTTACTAAATACATACATTAACTTCATTATTTTTAACCTGTTTTCCCCTTAATAATTTTTGGTACCTTCACACTTCAAATATTTTATATTTTCTCCATCTCCTTCTATCATTCACCAGCAATAGCAAAATTAAGTTTCCTGTTTTGGCAGATTAGCATTATAATTTATATGCCAAGACTAAAGTAGGAGTTAGTATATTCCGTTCCTTGCTCTAGATATTATCATTATGGTCAAATTTTGACATATTAGGAGTAAAAAATGGCAATAAAATTGTGTTGGTCTTAAAAAAAAAACAATGACAATTTTCAGGTTCTCAGAGAGTCTCAATTATATATAAATATATTTCCCATTTAATTAAATGAAACAAATAATATAAAGCAGACTATATTAGTTGTTAATGAATTTCAATTGTTTAAGACAAGTTATTAGAATCTTCTGGACATTAATTTATAAATTTGTAAAAGAGATTATCATGTCTAATTTTCCATATAACTGTGATGATTAAATAAGATATGACATAGAACACATCTAGTTATGCAAATGGCAAAGAATAAGTAGTGTCAGAGAAGAGTTACTATTTTTTATTTTAATTTTTTATTTTCTGCCTTAAACAATGGCAATTTATTAGCCCACAATTTTGAGGCTAGGAAAAAGTCCAAATTAAGGCGTCACTCAAGGTGATGATTTCTTACCATTCTGCAGATGGACCCTTTTGATAAGATTCAGGTCAGGGATCTTCCTTTTAATTTATCACTTCAATAGGTCATGACCAAGGATGAGTATCAATCCTTTCTTTTTTTAACTGTGTGTTTCTTTTATTTTTTATATATATTTTTAATTTAAAATTAATAGATCACAAGGAATGTTAAATTAAGAAACATAAAAAAACATATAACCCACTCCCTACCCCCCAACACATCATTTTTGTAAATTGTATTTTTCGAAGATACATATATCACACAAAAAATGTTACATTAAAATTATGAGGTTCCTGTGTACCCCCCCAACCCCCACCTCTCTCTTCCCATACCAACAACCTCTCCCATCATTGTGGCACACTCATCCCACTTGGTAAACACATTTTGTGGCACTACTGCACTACATAGATAATAGTTTCCCTGAAGTTCGCACTCTCCTCCAGTACATTCAGTTGGTTATGGCACGATATATAAAGTCCAGCATCTGATCCTGTAATATCATTAAGAACAACTCAAAATCCAAAAAATGCCCCCACATCACATCTCTTCTTCCCTCTCCCTGCCCTTAGCAAATACTGTGGCCAATTTCTCTACCTTAATGCTAAAATTTCTTCTGTTACTCATCACAATTGTTTTATAGTAGAATATCAGTAAGTCCACTCTAGTTCATATTTTATTTATCCATTCTGTGGACCCTGGGGTGGTGATGTCCTCTCCACCTCTAGATCCAGATGGGGGGTTAGATTCCACATGGGCGGTGGATACAATTCCTCTGCTTGCAGTTGTAGGCACTCTTGATTCCTTGGTGGAGTTGGTTGACCATCTTCACTTCCTGTTAGCTGACCTGGTTAGGACCAATGAGCCAGAGAGTAGGAGTCACCACTCTGCTGAGGCTCAGGGCACTGCTGACACATAGACAGTCCAGAGATTCAAGTCTCTTGAGTATGGACCATCCCTAGTGCCAACCACAGGTTCAGTAAAAGTGACAGAAGAGGCATGTGCAGAAAAGTCACATCTGAGTCCAGCTACATCACACTCAGGAGCACACATTCCAAAATAGTGCCCTCTGACATGGCACAGAACTCCAAGTCCATCTGCCATGACCATATACCCTGTGGATCTCTGAGCCTTAAGGAGAACCTGTACCTAGGGTTGTATCTACTTTGGCTTTTTCTGGGGTCCTGCTGAAGTGTGTGTAAGTGTGACCCTTCTGAAGACCTCCCAACTCTTTATGGAAGACTCTTAATCATATAAACTCATTTGTCTTTGTCATTTCCCTCTTTTATTCAAGGTCAAAAAACAGTTTTGAACACTTGATCCAACAAGTAGGCTGAGATATTCTGAGTTAACCCTTTTATTTGAGGTCACTTTCTAGTTGCTTCTCCAGGTAGTGATTGGTAGTAATCCCTCAGCACGAGGTAGGCTCATCCCCAGGAGTCATGTCCCACATTGGGGAGAAGGTAATGCATTTGCATACTGAGTTTGGTTTAGAGAGTGGCCACATTTGAGCAAAATGGAGGCTCTTAGGAGGCAAGTCTTAGGCACCCTACAGCTCTAGGCCTAGTTCATATTTCAGGCACACAGACTCCTAAGCACAGTCATCAGTATAAAGGACTCATTATTGGAACATCCTTCCTTATTGATCTTTGCTGTTGCACTTGGGGGATTATTGTTGTTCCATTGGGGAATGTGACAGAGCTCCCCTTGGGTGGAAACTCAGCACTCCCTCAGTTGATGATTGTAACTGTAACCACTATAAAAATATCCAACATATGTCATAACATATTTATATCCCCTGTATATATGCCCTGTATAACTCCTCCCCACCCATGTGCCCCCCCATCAATAACGCTCCACACCAGAGTTCCTCCCCTGCCATAGTTGAACCTCTCTGTGGCCCAAAACTTCTTCAACAATGAATCCTAATATATTGCCAAATTCAATTATTTGCTGTGAATTGAAATACAGTGAAATACAGTGATGGGTTTAAAGTTTAGACATAGAATACATAGTAACTTAGAAATACTAAAAGTAAAAATAAATTGGTATATTAATAAAATGAAAAATATTATAAAGCTTTGTTTCTAATGTTTTGACTTTCATCACTGTAATAGGTGTTGTCCAGTTCATACAGTGGCAAGGCACTTTCATTTCTTCCTCAGTGTCTACATATTTTTTTTTTAATTTTTAATTTTGTCTTCAAAAAAGTTTTAGATCACAGTAATTCACATACACAATATACAGAACTCCCAGATATTCAACATCAAGCCCTTTTCCCCTTTCCCCAGCAGTGATCATTTTCATGTTCATGTTATATTTGCTGCAGCTGAAGTATAGATTTTGAAACAGAACTATCAAATGTGGATCCATTTTGGTTTACTTTATTGTTTATATTTTAGGCTGTACAAATTTCTAAATGTTTAGTTTCCTTATGTTTTATGTTATGGTTTACATTTTAGTTTATAGACTTTTATACACTTTAGATGTAAGTTAACATGCCCTATATCCATTATTGCATGATCTTGTGAAGCACTTCCACTGCCCCGAGTTGCCCTGCTTCCCTCCATGCTATAGCTCTCTCCCCCACCCCTCAGGGCACACCATGACAATCAATCTTCACTACTTGTGGAACCAGATTTACAGATACTGAACAATGCTGAGGGCTTGACATACTAGACTGCCCTAACTAATTGGGAGCCTGCGATTCTCCCAAGAGACACCATTCCCTTTATTTGCAAACATCAGGTCTCCCTGGGATGTGGGTACACCTTCACACTCATTGTATGGGTCTCCTACAATGATATAACACACTATGACAAAATGAGCACTCACATACTCCCTAGAAGCTTGCCCCTGTACCAGATGAACCCCCTTAAAAGGATCACACCTTAAACATGTGATCCTTCCTTATTATTTTTTCTGAAGAGTTTTCTCAACAGTAGAGTTTCAACCATATACCTGACATTCTCCCATATTCAATGGTTCCCCCCAGCATCCCCCCCCTCCCAATTCCTTGGGTCATCTGACCTATCCTCCCAACCCTAGCTCCCCTCAAGCCCAGAAAGCTCTACCCAAAATTATCCCTATGCCCACATCTTATCCCTTCCCTGTACAAATACTTACCTCCAGCTTATCATAGATGTCACCCATGTAGGCATCAGCTCACAACCTTCCTCCCCCTCCTCCCCAAATTCCTTTAAGCCTGTCTTCCAGTCTTTGTCTCTCTAAGATAGCTCAGTTTGCTTGTTTCATATCAGAGAGGTTATGTAATAATTGTCCTTCAATGCCTGGCTTGCTTCACTCAACATAAGATCCTCAAGATTCATCCATGTTATACCATGGGTTTGTACTATATTCCTTCCTATAGCTGAGTAGTATTCCATTGTATCTATATACCACATTTTATTTATCCATCATCTGTTGTTGGGCATTCGGGTTGATTCCAACTTTTGGCAATAGTGTTTAATGCTGCTATGAACAGGTGTACATATATCAGTTTGTGTCCTTATATTAAGATCTTCTGACTATATACTGAGCAGTGGAATTACTGTGTCATATGGCAAATCTATAGCTAACATTTTTGAGAAACCACTAAACAGTACTCCAGAATGGCTGGATCCTTTTCATTCCCACCAGCAGTGAATGAGTGTTCCTGTTCCTCTACATCCTCTCCAGCACTTGTAGTCTTTTGTTATTTTGAAAACTGCCAGCTTTATGGGAGTAAAATGGCATCCCATTGTAGTCTTGATTTGCATTTCCCTAATAGCTAGTGATTCTGAGCCTTTTTTCATGTGCTTTCTAGCCATTTGTATTTCTTCTTTGGAGAAGTCTGTTAAAATCTTTTACCCATTTTTAAAATGTGTTGTTTGTCTTTTTATTTTTAAGATATAGGAGTTACTTATATATGCAGGATATAAGTCTGCTATCGGATATATGTTTACCAAATATTTTCTCCCATTGTGTAGACTCTCTTTTCACTTTCTTAACAAACTCCTTTGAGGTGCAGAAGGCTTTAATTTAAGGAAGTCCCATTTATCTATTTGTTCTTTTGCTGCTTATGTTTTGGGTGTGAAGTTCATGAAGCCATTTCCTATTTCAAGGTCCTGTAGATTCTTCCCTACCTTGTTTTCCAAGGTTTATGGTCTTAGCTCTTACACTTAGGTCTTTGATCCATCTTGAGTTGATTTTTGTATGAGGTGTGAGATGATAATCTTCTTTCCTTCTTTTGTATATGGATATCCAATTCTCTAGACACCATTTGTTGAAGAGGACATTCTCTCCCAGTTGAGTGGGCTTGGTGGCCTTGTTGAATATCAGATGACTGTATATATGAGGATCTATATTAGAGCTCTCAGTTCAGTTCCATTGGTCAGTGTGTCTATCCTTGTGCCAATACCATGCTGTTTTCACTACTGTAACTTTGTATTATGTTTTGAAGTCCAGGAGTGTGATTCTTCCTATTTCATTTTTCTTTTTCAATATGTCTTTGGCTATTTGGGGCCTCTTTCCTTTCCAAATAAATTTCATAGCTAGTTTTTCCAGTTCATTAGAAAATGCTGGTTGGTTTTTATTGGGATTGAATTGAATCTGTAGATCATTTTTGGTAGGATAGACATTTTAATAATATTTAGTCTTCCTATCCATGAACAGGAAAAAATCTTCCTCTTATTTAGGTCTTCTTTGATTTCCTTGAACAGTTTTGTGTAGTTTTCTGTGTACAAGTCTTTTACTTTTTTTGTTACATTTATTCCTATGTATTTGATTTTTATTTACTATTATAAATGGTATTTGTTTCTTGATTTCCCCCTCAGATTGCTCATCATTGTTGTACAGAAATGCTACTGATTTTTGTGCATTGATCTTATTACTTGTGACTTTACTGAACTAATTTGTAAGCTTTGTTGTAGACTTCTCAGGGTTTTCTATGTATAGGATCATGTCATCTGCAAATAGTGAAATTTTGACTTCTTCCTTATCTATTTGGATCCCTTTTATACCTGGTTCTTGCTGCAGTGCTCAAGCAAGTACTTCTAACACAATGTTAAATAGAAGGGATGATAGTGTGCATCCTTGTCTTGTTCCTGATCTTAGAGGTAAAGATTTTAGGATTTCCCCATTGTAAATTATGTTAGTTGTGTGTTTTTCATATATACCCTTCATCATGTTCAGATGATATTCCTATTCCTATTTTGCACTGTTTTTTATCAAGAAAGGGTGCTGTATTTTGTCAAATGCTTTTCCTGCATCTATAGATATGATCATGTGATTTTTTTCCTTCAATCTGTTTATGTGATGTATTACATTAATTGATTTTCTTATGTTGAACCATCCTTGCATACCAGGAATGGAATCCACTTGGACATGGTGTATAATTTGTTTAATGTGTTGCTGAATGTGATTAGCAAGTATTTTGTTGAGGATTTTCACATCTAGGTTCATGAGAGAGTTTTGTCTGTATTTTTCCTTTTTTGTAGTGTCTTTGTTTGGCTTTGGAATTAGGGTAATGTTGGTACCATAAAATGAATTAGGCAATGTTCCTTCTATTTGAATTTTCTGGAAGTGTTTAAGCAAATTGGTGTTATTTCTTTCTGGAATTCTTGGTAGAATTCACCTGTGAAGCCATCTGGCCCAGGGCTCTTCTTATTTGGGAGGTTTTTAATGAACTATCTCTTTACTTGTGATTGGTTTGTTGAGATCACCTGTTTCATCTGTTGTCAATGTAGGCTGCTTTTATGTTTCTAGAAATTTGTCCATTTCCTCTAAATTGTCTTTATTGTTGTAATAGAGTTTTTCAAAGTATCTTCTTATGATAATCTTTATTTCGGTGGGTCAGTGGTAATATCACCCTTCTCATTTCTTATTTTGTGTATTTGCATCTTCTCTCTATTTTCCTTTGTTAGCCTAGCTGAAGGTTTGTCAATTTTATTGATCTTCTCAAAGATGCAGCTCTTTGTTTTGTTTACTTTTTTGCATGCTTTCCTATTTTCTGTTTCATTTAGTTCTGCTCTGATCTTTACTATTTCTTTCTTTCTTCTTTCTTTGGGGTTAGTTTGAATGCTAGCTTTGCTGGATAGAGTATTCTTGGTTGGAAATTCTTTTCTTTTAGTACCTTGACTATGTCATACCACTGGCTTCTTGTCTACATGGTTTAAGATGAGAGATCAGCACTTAATATTATGGAGCCTCCCTTGTATGTGATGGTTCTCTTTTCTCTTGCTGCTTTTCATAGTTTCTTTTTGTTTATGTGCATTGGATAATTTGACAAGTATATGTCTTGAGGTAGACCTATTGGGATTTGTGCTGTTTGGGGTGAATTTTGCTGCCTGGGCATGTACATGAATCTCCCTCATTAGGTTTGGGAAGTTTTCAGCCATTATTTCCTCCAACACCCCTTCTTTCCTCTTTCCCTTCCCTTCTTCTGGGATGCCTATAATGCATATGTTTGTGCATTTTGCATTGGCATTCAGGTCCCTAAGTCCCTGCTGGATTTTTTCTATCTTTTTATTGATTAATTCTGTTGGATTTCAGATGTACTGTCTTCCACTTCACTAATTCTTTCCTCTGCCTCTTCAAATCTGTCATTATTTGCTGAGAGTGTATTTTTTATTTCTTGGATTTTGCTATTGATCCCCATCATATCTGTGATCTTTCTGTGCATGATCACAATTTCTTCTATATGCTCTCCAAGTGTTTCCTTAATATGATTAATCTCTTCCTTCACTTCATTAAATTGGTCCATGATACATGTTTTGATGTTCCACTTCTCTTCCTGGTTTTTAGTTTGTTAATTGGATTGGGCCATGTTTTTCTAATTATTGGTATGGTCCGTAGTTTTTTGTTGCTGACTTGTCATCATTTTATCTTGTTGGGTTTATTCTGTTGAATATCTTCTTCATCTAGCTTTGGGTTTTAATTAGTTGTTGTTTTTGTGTGTGTGTTGAGTCTTCTCTTTGTCACTTCATTCTTCTTATTCTATTTGCTTGTTGTTGGCTAAGTTCCCTTGAAGGAAAATATTAGGTCCAGAGAAAGCAAAAGGGGCAAGATAAGAAAAAAATATAGTAGTAGTATTGATAGTGAATATTAATAGAAGAACCATGTGAGAACTAGGAGAATGGATATTGAACTCATGTAAGCTGTGTATAGTTATAACCGTAAAAAACTGGAGTACCTATAATGAGATAGTAAACTGAATATGGGGAGGAATATAATATGCATTAAAAGGTAAGTGTGGTCAGGAGAGAGGGAAAAAGAAAGGAAATGACAATAATATAAAGAGTAGATAAGTGATAGAAATAGATAAGCGGTATTAGAGATAAAAAGTAAGAAATATTGTGTGCTAAACAAAGAAAGATGGAATGTAAGAAAAATAATAAATGATGGAGGAGAGAATGATGTAAAGGGAAGGGGATAGCATTGGTAGCCAAAATCAGTGTACACAGAAAAGAGAAAATTGAGGAAGTGGAAGCACAGCAAATAACAAATGTTGCCTGCAGCACTAATATAAAAAAAAGAAGGAAAAAGAAACAGAGCAGAAAAAAAAACAGAGCAAGAAAAAAAAAGAGAGAATAAAAAGGAAAAAAGGGGGAGTGGGGAGGATAAAAAGGAAGGAAAAATAAATAAATAAACCAACAAAAAAGACCAAACAAGGTCTCAGGCAAAAAATTCTCTTCATAATTGAATAAGTTGCTTAGGAGTCTGACCTCCCCCCTTTCTCCCTTCCTCACTTCCCTCTCTCTCAGGCAGCAGGAAGACTGCATGAGGGCTCCTGTAGGAAATTCAAATGGGTTCCAGGTGAACCAAATCACCTGAGAAAATAATGTCTCTTAATTTCTTGAGAGAGCACCTACCCCTTGCCAGGAACCCTAATTATGCTATTGGGAGCCTGTAGACCATGTCCTACTGTCCCTCTCCCTTAGGTGTGCTCCAAGTGGGCTAGTAAATTTTCTGACTCCACCTTCTCCCAGACCAAGTTTCCTATCCCAGGGCATTTAGGTAAATCAGGAGATTCACCTCTCCTCTCTTCCTAGGCTCTCTCCAAGTCAGCTGATCTGCTCTTCCAAACTCAATAAAAGAGTAGACCAGAAAATTGAATGTTCACTCCTTGGGCCCTTCTCCATCTCCCATCTAAACTCTCCCACTCTTAAGAGTTAACCCAAGACCAGAGGGGTAGGGCAATGCCAGATTTCTGGGAGTACTGTACTTGGGAAACAGAGGCCCAAGAGAATGTGGACTTAGGGTATGAAGGTCTTTGAAACATGGGCCGTGGGAGTTCAGGGGACACAGGCTTGGGGTTCATGTGTTTTGGGAACATGGGGCTTGGAAACTCAGCCCAACGACTGGCACTTCTCAGTGAATGCCATGAGACTTAGCCCTAGGGGGAATGGATTTACTTTCCCATGGCTTCTGAGTTCAGTGTTAGAAACCTGCAGTTCTACCTTGAGCAAGCATCAATTCTGCTACAGTCTTGCCAGATTGATGTCCAGACACCTCCAGTCCTGCAAGTTCCCGAAACAGCCTGCTCCAGCAGGACTCTGTCACCACACAGCCAGTCCTTTGTAAGAATGATGATGAAGGTGTACTTACCCAGATGCCACCTTGCCCCACCAGCATTAATCCTTTTACTGGAGTCCTCCCCACTGACGACTCATCCCTGACTTCCACTGCCCTGAAGAAAAAGCCCAGCCTCTGCAGTGTGGCATCCCAGGCCCTTCATGGTCTGGCCTAAAAGCTCTCCACAGCACCAGGATTCACCTAAGAGAAACGAGTCATTATTTTTTAAACTCATATCAGAGTTCCAACTTCCATACGGGTAATGGTGGCTAGATAAATAGAGATCTTTTTACACATTTTCAAAATAAAACCCAGATAAGCAGGTAAATATATGATATTAGGCATAACACTTGCCTTTACATAAGTAAAAGATGGGTAATATGAATTTCAAGCGAATTATAAGGGGGAAAATTAGTACCCTTATCAAGTGAGTGGGAAAACTGAACGAATACTGAAGACAGTGTGTGAAAAATGTGGTGTTGCAGATATTCAATTTAGTTCATATTTCCTATAATTTTAAAGAAGAAATTATTTTTAAAGATATTAGCTACAGAAGAAAAAACTTGAGTAAGTTGATCAAAACAGTATTTTACTATTTTGAGCCGTTATAGAAAAAAAACACATTTTTATTACTCAAATAATCAGCAAACTGATTTATGTTCTGTAGCCACTGGTTTTCTGTACTGAATTGCAAACCAAAGTATACATGCAGCCACTGGTAGTTTTAAAGAAATACAAACCATACTCACTATCAGGCTAAAAAGTAAGTCTAAGCAAATGAATTAAGCTTTGGCTGTGGCTGAGATGGATATGAGGATAACAGAGATTAAAAGAAGATGAGAATTACATTTTTTCTTTATTTAACCTTCACAATAACATTCATTCATTTTAATATATACTTTCTCTCTTTTTCTTTGCAGAAAACACTGATTTGTGGGCAAAATCGTTGAAGTCTTGTTTTACTTGCTGTTTCCTCAGGGTGTAAGTGAAATGGTTCTGCATGAGGGGACTGAAGTGTTGAGAAGAGCTATTCATTTAGTCTGTGATTCTCTTTTCTCTGCTGAAGGCTTGACGTATATGAACGTGCAGCTTCCATAAGTGATGGGAAGGATAATCATGTGAGGAGAACAAGTCGAGAAAGCCTTTCCTATGGCTGATAGATGGGATTCTCAGAATGTTAACCTTGCCCGTATAGGCCAGAATCATGATTGCCAGCATGAACAGCAGAGTAGCAAAGCAAAGAAAAAGCTGCTCCTCTCTAAACGTCAGATATCTGAGCAAGAGAGTTGTATGATATGGGAAAATAATCATGAAAAAAGGGATCAGTGTCTTTGGAAGCACAAACATCTGGCTGGAGGATAGGCATGAGTGGTGGGTGAATGGTGAGGAACCCTAGTAATGAGGAAAGGAGAAGCAGGGTGCAGATTTTCTTACCCATGGCTGTGGCTTAACACAGAAGTGTGCATCATAAGACATGGCTGTTAGAAGAAAATATTCAGACATGCTCAAGTAGCAAAATTAAAATAAGCGAGCTAAACAATCATTGTAAGAAATATTCTTGACTTTAATAATAATTGCTCCAGAAATCTGGGGGTTGAAACAGTGGTAAATATAACTTCTACAGAGAAATTCAGGAGGAAGTAATACACAGGAGTCTTTAGACAAGAATCCATCCATGTGAAGATGATTAATGTCAGGTTTCCAGAGACAATTAATACATAAGCTACAAATAAAAAAATGAAAATCACAACCTAAAGTTCTGGGTTGTCTGATAGGCCTAAGAGTATGAACTTTGTGAACACCATGGGGTTTCTCATGTTTTGTTTTGTTTTGTTTTGTTTTCTCTTTCAGCAAAATCTAAGGGTAAAAATGAAATAAAAAGAATAAGGGAAAGGTAAGAAATTAGAGATATGACTATTGGTATTAATAATACCAATGAATTGAAGCAATGACCTGTTTATCATTTATGCATTTCTCTAATGTCTCTCACTCCCATTAGAACACAAAAATTTCACACATCCTCTATTGAAAGGTTTACCTGTAACCATAGAACTAATATAAAAGTCATCATATCAGTGACTGTACACATAATTCCTACAAATAACCACATTTACTACATTTGTATTATGTCTTTGAATTATAAGCTTACACACAAATACATACTAATTTTGCCTGTAGTTTACAAATTGAGATATTGTATTCCAGTTTCCAAGATTGTGTATTTGTAAGACTGAAATATACAATTTTGAGTATTAATTCTGGTGCCTATAAAAAATCCTTTATTATCATATAGGGGATTCAAATTGGTTGAGTAGCATTTTAAATTTGGTTTTGGGTGGCTGCCTGGCATGTCACAAATGGAGAGCCAGAACAATAAGGCCTGAAATAAGGTAGCTTAGTAATTACAGCGCCAGGGGGGAGGGGCACCACGGGATGATGTGGGAACCCGCAGGAGCAGACTAGCAGGCAGAGAGGGATCCATGGGCTGTGCCTTCCTTTATTGTGGTCTACAGTGGTGGTTAGTAGGTTTCCTGATGGAGTAAAGTATCAGGTAGGTTAAAGCAGTAAAAAAGGAAAGGGATTAGGGGTTGGAGTATAGGGAAAATGGGCTGCTTATCATTTGGGACCAGCTGTGGGACCTGGGGAAGTTTATGTGTGGAGTGGGGCATGTGGTGATAGTATTTGGGTGAGCTAACTGATGTACACTGAGGCCTGGGCATAGAAGTGGGCTAAAAGCTAGAGCAGAGGCCTAGAGGCCCTGGCAAAATGGATGCTAAGGCAGCAAAACATGATAGAGGGTTGGAACATAAAGCTTTGTTGGAAGTTTATAGTAGTGATCATTTTGATTATTTTTTCTTAATAGATTTCCTTTTATTAACCAATAGAAATCACAGAAATATAGGACGAGCATGGCTTGATGTATGAATGTGAGTTAAGTTCTTTATTTGTGACAGACAAAACAGAAAGCAGAGATGAATCGATACCAACATAGAGTCACATTTTGACAAGATACTTATTCCATTATATAATTTTTTTTCATTATTGGAATTAACAATTATTGCAGTGACTATTTTTTTCTTATTGTAGTAACTTTTTATTTTACTCTTTAACTTGTCCGAGGACAAAAATGAACTCATAATGGAGGCTTTGATGTGAAAATATAATTTCAGTCCTTTTCTAAAAGACCATTTGTTTAGAAGAAATAAAAAATTCTCTAGTATTTACTTTATAGAAGCTAGGATTTCCTAAAAAGCAGGCTCTATAATTTTATGTTTTGTTTTCTGTCTTTCCCAACCTGAATTATGCCTTGATATAAGGTCTCAATACTATTTGTATTACTCCTTTTCTATTGAATGAACTGGGTGAGTCAGCAGGCATTGAGGAAGGAAAACATACAAAAATGTCCTTCATTGGCTAGACTCAGCAGTGAGTCTTATTGACAGGGAGTAAGTACAAAAACTGGCATCATGCCTTTTTATCTTTCTTGTTTCATTTTTTTCCCTAGCACTTGCCAATCTCTTCCTTTAGTAATATACAATTGCTGCCATTAACATATCAGCAAAATCTGACAGACCAAATAGCAGAAACTGTTTTTGTGTCTTTAAAAAAGACTGAAACATATCACAATACAAAATAAATAAAAATATGTATTTTAAAGTGTTAATTTTGTGATCTTTGCAACTTATTTCAACAATATAAATTAATGGATGGTAAAAAGATAAAAATATTTATTGTCAAATATGGTACCCACTCACTTTCTTATAAGTCTGGTGATTCCAGGTAGAAATATAAACCTTGATTTTTTTCTTAATTTACTTTAGAAAATGGAATATAATGCAATGCTTTCATACTATACTTCATGAGATTCTTTTTGTCATTAATACACCTCTGCCTCTATCATGTAAAAGCTTCTCACATAGAAAAGACACAGGAAAAATTATGTAAGTTTCCTAACAGCCTCCTTTAGAATATTTCTCTTTTATGTTTGCACATAAAGACAAATATTGTTCTGGATCTAAACTAATTATTGAATCCTGAGCATTTTTCAGTAAATTTCCATGGATTGCCACTTTACAGTAACAACTGGAAGGTGAAACATTTCAAAGTGCTCTTTGATAAAATGTAGATCCAATAGTACACAAAAATGAAACAATATTGCTTTCTCAGGTCACTGAATAAATTCTCCAGAGGCTGGAGACAAGAAACACAAGGTACAAAAAGAGATAAATTCAAAAGATATGAGTAATGCCATGACCTATACTTTTCTGGAGAGCAAAGCAATATAACAAGATAGTAATAGAAATGTATCAGTGAACTTATGTCATCAATTGGTTTTCTTTTCTCTTTCTTTTTTTTTTTAGGTGATACTTTGGATTGAACGCAGGATGTCATACATGGAAGGCAAGCGCTCAACCACCAAACTACATCGGCTCCCACTTGGTTTACTTTTGACTGTGCTTCATTTTTCCTTACTTGCACATGGTATTGGTTTACTCTCAGGAGATAATTTATCATGAATTCCTTTGGGGATGTTTATTCCAGGGCTACAGTATACCACAAGGTCACTTCTTTGAGGGTAGTACCCATGTTTTATTCACTTGTACATTTCTACCAGACATAAAGAATGAATAAATAAATTTTAAAAAGCATTTTACTATCTTTAAAATCAGAAAAGTAATTGAAACTCTAGGTTTTTTAAATTTATTTTTCAATTTTCAAAGTAATGCATACATGGTATTGTAAGAATCAAGTATCCCAGTGGTATAGAGTGACAACTGGAACAGCCATTACATTTCCACACTATCCTCCATTATCACTCCTTTCTTCAAGTCAAACAATAGTGAACATTTATTTTCTGTTCTATCAGATATTTTTCTAAATATTCACATACTTGGATTTTTTTTTTCTTTAACACTAATGATATCATACAACATAAATATTATGTAGTTTCCTTTTTTTAAAATTAACAATCTGTGATGTTGATCATTCCTTGTGAAGTTACCTAAATAGAACGCATTCTTTTTTAGCAAATCCATGGACTATAAGAAGAGACTCATATATTTAAATAATTGCCATGTTTGTTAAGAGTTAGAAAATTAGGTTTTAACCAATTTTATATGATGAGTTATAAGGCTACAATTGATCCTTATGGATTCTTTTGCAAATTGACAGGTATTCTATGACATAGATGGGAGTTTTAAATTTTGATAGATACTTAAATATGTCCTTCTGACAGGCAAAAGTAAGTCCTTTTCATCACATCCTACTCACCACAATATGGTAACAGTCATGTGAAAGAGTACATTCAGAAAGAAAAACAATTACACTACAATTTATTTAATGAGAAATGTACTATAGCTTAGTGAACACAGTGTTAAAGTGACTCAATGTCTTTGTAAGCTTGCAAAATATTTTTTAGCCTTTCTGAACATCAGTTCCCCCACCTATAATACAAGAAAATGAATTGTCTAACTCATAGGCTGTTGTAAAGATTGAATGAGATACTATATAAAAGTGCTTAGCACATTAATTAGGCTATAGTAAGTGCTTAATAAATTACAGTGTTGTGACTGATAAAACTCTGTGTCACCCTGATAGCACAAACTACAACAAATTGCTCCAGTCACACTAGCAAGGCCTGCTAACCTTCACCAGACCACTACATCCCCATCCTGTTTGCTAATTAACAAATTGGGCCTCAAGGACTCCTAGCCCAAACAGCACCCGTAGCCCACACAGCTCGTGGAACACAAGTACTAAGCATAAATCATGCCCCTTTATCTCTCCCCAGTCCTGCACAGCTCTCTCTTTCTCAAGCAGCCATATAAGTTGTTCCCTGAGCTCACTTCTTTAAACATAAACCTGTTTTGGTGCTGCTCCTGCGTTAATGCAACTTTAGCTCAATAAACTTGTTCTGCACTTCTCCTTAAAGTTACCACAAAGAATCATTGGTATGCCAGCTTGATCTGTTAAACTCCGTTTCTTCTTTATAACTCCCTGGAAAAAATGGAAGCTCAAGCAATTCAAGATGGTTAGTAATTTCATTTGCCATTCCAATCTCACAACAGATGTCTGTTTAAATTTTCAAATTATCAACTTAATATTATTGAGAATAAATATCTCTTTAATTTTTGTAATTCTTTTATATGAATAGCCTTTGTTCATTTTTCACTGGGTTGATTGTTTTCTTGTTTATTAGTAAGAGACAATTCCATTTTACAGATATAAACACATGATGAGTCTAATCAGTTGCAACATATTTCCAGAGCCTCTCCTTATCTTTTATTGTTTTTACAGTGAGGTTCATCTCAAAAAGTTTTTAGAGTCTATTTTTAATTCTTGGTGACATGTTCTTTTTAGAAAGAACTTCCTGGCGTACCTCATAATTCTATAGAACTTTCAGCCCTAATTTAATATCTCTATGGTTTTGCTTTTTACATTTTTAACCCTGAATGTATTACTATTTATATGAGACATGGATTGAATCTTGTTGCCTTCTCAAAGTGAAACCATGGGCAGCCAAAAATCAGTTTGTGGGAATGTTCTCTGTTTTTGTAAACTTTTCTTACCTCAGTTTGTTTTACAGGCAAAAAAAAAAAAAAAAAAACAGTCCACAAGTTATAAATGGGAGCATGTGCAGAAATGCAAATTCTGATTCCTTAAATAACCCCTCAGACACTAAGAAGTCACCCTCCCAGGAACCAAAGATTATGAGATAAGGGGACATCAGAAACAAATAAAATGCAGGCAGTCCTTCAACAAAGAAGATCTGGTGGGCCAGCATATTTCTACAATATACAGCTAATTCTGTAAATAACCAATCAGAATATGTTAGCCCAAATCCTCATCACTGTTCCCACCTTCCTTGTTCCCATCCCATAAAAACTCCAATTCTTAGATCTGGGAGACAGATTTGAGCTTAAATCCTGTCTCCTTAAGGCCAATTTTGGAATTTGCAATTCAAATCCTTCTTTTCTCAAAATGCTGGTGTTAGTTTATTGGATTCTGTGCATATCAGGGAGAGAGCCCACGGCTCCATAACAAACTTTGTGTGGAGTTTGCTGTTCATTATGGTGTGTACTGCAGGGGCCTACAGATGGCAACACAGCATTCATATGACATAGCTTATAGCAGGGAAATTCAGATGCTCCAGAGAGGAAATTTAAAAAGAAAATCTTGAGCAGGACAACTGTTGTAGGAAATGTTTTTGTCCTCAGGAGCCAGAAAACCAGAAACTTAGGGATGCATATATTTTTAAAAGAGATTTCTGTGGGAAAATGACACAAGAAAAAATATTGGAAGTCTTGAGGTGAGCAGCCAACAGAGTGAATGGGATGATGATTAGATTGCAGTGATTTTGAGCAGGTAAGTGAGAAGCAAGAAGGTAAATAACACAACTTTCAACTGTGAGTCATCAGTCAAACCTGCTAAATTAAACTATTTCTCTTGTTTGATTCCTCATTACCTTCTCGGAATTTTATTAAATCTGAA
Organism: Dasypus novemcinctus; assembly: GCF_030445035.2. NCBI lineage: Eukaryota > Metazoa > Chordata > Mammalia > Cingulata > Dasypodidae > Dasypus > Dasypus novemcinctus. Next base: position 27,067,267 of record NC_080684.1, on the reverse strand, counting down.
TAAAAAAAGAAAAACATAAAATAAAATAACACAGGATCAGTTCCAGGGGGATGACTTTGGATTAGGAAGGCAGGGTTAAACTCAGGAGAAATAGGAAAAAGCTGTTTAAAGGACCTGCTCTTGGAATCAGCAAAACAGATGCTACAAAACACCCAGGAATGCAAGTAACAGAGAGACAAAGAACCCAGAACAACAAATGTGAGTTATCAAACCCCTGTGGTGGCGGGGAAGGGCTCTCCCCACTCACACACAAGAAATTAAACTGGGATATAACCCCTGACGCACTGCAGCTAAATGATAGGGTAAAAGACATCTTTTTCCCTGTCATCTGTTACAATGAGCAAAGGAGTAGTCCATATAGCTTTTTTTTAGTGAATTTGGTCAGCAAATCCTGCTTTGAATCTCAGCTGTGGCTAAACCAAAACACAGGAAAACGGAGTGTGAAATGTTTCCATGGAAAAGTATGCCAAAGAGTGCCATCTACTGGACAGTATAGAAAATTGCTTGTGCAAAAATGGCTTTTGGTTCTCACTGTACCCTGGAAAAATATCTGAACACCATTAATGAGTCCCTGGCATGAATTTAATAACTGAAGTTGAGAAACTATAAGACAGAATAAGTTGAACCAAATATCAAAGGAGAGCCTGGAGAGAAAAAAAAAAAAAAAAACAAGCAAGAGAGATTAACTGGTTATCAGTATAAATTCACCAACATATTCAGATGCCTAGACATTGGCAACAAATTGCAAGCTATTCTAGGAAACAAGAAGAGATGGCTCAGCCAAAGGAGCAAATCAAATATGAAGAAACATAGGATTTAAAATTATTGAACAGGGTTAATCACACAACTCTCTTAAATCAGTTCAAAGAATTTAAAGAAAATATGACTAAAGAATAAAGGATATTAAGAAGACACTGGATGGGCATAAAGAACAGATTGAAAGCCTGAAAAGAAAAGTAGAAGACCTTATGGGAATGAAGGACACAAATGAGATAATAAATTAGTGAGGAGAGGTTGTTGCTCAGTGGTTGCATGCCTGAATCACATGTACTAGGTTCCAGGTACAATCCTCAGTACCCCTTTATAAAAGAAGAAAACCTGAAAAAATTTTGAGGCAAATAAAATAAGTGCAGATTTTAATTGCTTGAAGGCAGAATTATTAATTCCAAAGAAATAACATCTGATCTGGAAAAGACAGAACAGAAAGAGAGAAGAATGGAAAAAATGGAGGAGAATCTCAGTGAACTGAATGACAGTGCAAAACATGCAAACATATGCATTATTGGTGTCCTAGAAGGAGAAGAGCATGGAAAAGGGGCAGAATGGGTATTTGAGGAAACAACAACCAAAAACTTCTCTACCTTTCTGAAAGACATAAATATCAATATCCAAGGACAATGCACTTAAATTGAATAAATTCTGATAGACCTACCCTGAAATACCTACAATTCAGAATCATGAATATCAGAGATAGGGGATTCTGAAAGCAGCAAGAGAAAAGCAAAACTTTGCAAACAAGAAATCTCAACAATATTAAACACTGACTTCTCATCATAAACCATGGAGGAGAGAAAACAGTCATATAATGTATTTAAGGAACTGAAAGAGAAAAACTGACAGTCAAGAATTCTGTATTTGGCCAAGCTATCCTTCAAAAATGAGGGTTATGTCAAAGTCTTCACATACAAACAAAAACTAATAGACCATAATTACAAGAGATCCTAAAGGGAGTGCTGCAGCCTGAAAGGGAAACACAAGAGTGAGAGACTTGGAGAAGAGTTAAGAAAAAAACAGTAATTTAAAGCACAAAAAGAAAGACAAGAGTAAAATATGACAATAGAAAACCAAAGGGCAAAATGGACAATTTAAGTAAAGCCTTCACAGTAATAACATTAAATATTAATGGCTTGAACTCACCAATCAAAATACATAGACTGATAGAATGGATAAAATAATATGAGCCATCTATATGTTGTCTAAAAGATACTCATCTCAGACATAAGGACACAACAAGGTTAAAAGTGAAAGGTTGGAAAAGATATTTCATGAAAATAGTAACCAAAAAAAGAGCTGGAGTTGTGATACTAATATTGGATCAAATAGATTTTAAAAGTAAAGCTTGTATAAGGGATGAAGATGGTCATTATATATTAATAAAAGGGGCAATTCCCCAGGAAGTTATAACTATACTAAATATTTATTCACCTAATCTAGTGCTCCAGGATATGTTAGATACACATTGGCAAAACTGAAGGGAGAAATAGATGTCTCTATAATAATAATTGGAGAGTTCAATACACCACTCTCAGTGCTGGATAGAACATGTGGACAGTGGATAAATAAAGAAAGAGAGTGCTTGAATAATATGTTAAATGAACCTAAAGGTAACTTTTAGTACAATAAACCCCAAACCTGTGAGATATACATTCTTTTCAAGTGCTCATGGATACTTCTCCAAAAGAGATCATATATTGGGTCACAGGATAAGTCTCAATAAAGTTTATATACAAAACACTCAGATCCTAAAGTAATAAAGCTGGAAATCTATAATGGACAGAAAAGGGAAATTCATCAATATAGAGAGATTAAAAGCCCACTCTTAAATAATTAGTGGGTCAAAGAAAAAATTGCAAGAGATTTCAATAAATATCCTGAGAAGAATATAAAAGAGAACACAATATATCAAAGCATATGGGAAGCCACAAAGGCAGTGCTCATGGGAATTTTGTGGCCCCAAATGCTTATATTAAAAAAGAAGAAAGAGCTAAAACTGAAGTTCTAATTGCACACCTAGAGGAACTAGTAAAAGAACAGCAAACTAATCCCAAATGAAGCTGAAGGAAAGAAATAGGGAAGATCAGAGCAGAAATAAATGAAATTGAGTATAGGAAAACAACAGAATCAACAAAACTAAAAGTTAGTTCTTTAAGAAAATCAAGAAAAGAAAAAGCCCTAGGCTAGACTGATAAAGAAAAAGAAAGAGAAGATGCAGATAAGTCAAATCAGAAATGAGAAGCAGGACTTTTACCAGTGATACTGCAGAAATAAGAGACATCATAAGACGAGACTATAACAACTGCATACCAAAAATATTAACAATTTAGAAGAGATGGACAAAATTCCTAGAAACACATGAAACACCTACACTAACTTTAGAAGAAATAGAAGACCTCAACAAACCATTACCAATTGAGGAGATTGTCACAGTCTCCAAAACCTCCCAAAAATGAAAAGTCTGGGAACAGACAGCCTCACAGGTGAATTCTAGCAATCATTCAAGAGCAATATAACACCAATTTTGCTAAAGTTCTTCCAAGAAAGTGAACAGGAAAGAATACTACCAGATTCATTCCGTGAAGTCAAATCATCCTCATAAAAAAAAACAGATAAAGAAACTATGAAAAAAAATTATAGACCAATATCTCTAATGAATACACATGCAAAAATCCTCAACAAAACATTTGCAAACCTATCCAAAAACACATTAAAAGAATTATACTCCCCAATCAAGGAAGTTTAATACCAGGTATGCCAGGGTGTTCAGCATAAATAAATCAATTATTGTAAAACTCCACAATGATAAAACACTTTTGTACCTCAAAGGTCTTTGTCACAGGGTGAAATGGCAGCTGAATCAATGGGAGAAAATATTGGCAATCATATATGCAATAAAGATTTAGTATCCACAATATAAAAAGAAAGCACAAAATTCATTACTAAAAAGAAAAATTACCCAATTATAAAATGAAAAAAGACTTGAAGAGACAATTGTCCAAATATGAATTACAAAGGGCAAAGAAACAAATGAAAAAGAATTCAACATTACTAGTGATTAGGGAAATACAAATCAAAACTGCAATGTGATAGCATTTCACACCTATTTTTCTGGCCACTATTAAAAAGTCAGAAAACAGTAAATGTTGGAGAGTGAGTAGAGAGATAAGAATGCTTATTCACTGTTGGTGACACAAAGGACAAATACTATAGGATTGTGCAACTATGAATTAAATATATTATGTAAACTCTAGTAATTAATTAGAATATAGTTTGTCAGAAAACAGAATAGTGGTAAAGAATGGAAAGCTGAGGGTTAATTGGTGCAGAAATGGTTAAAAGTTTGTTTATAACACTTTGGAAGTAACTTGAAATGGTGAGAGACCATCGTGTTTGTGATCAGCAGAGCTACTTTTGAGTATGACAGTGATGGAAAGGGAAAATCAAAGGACTCAAAAACTGTTAGAAAGAAAGCTAAAAAATGTAACCTGAGTGTTTAACATAGTAAAACCTCTTGTAAAATACAAATATCGGTGTTATTGCAAATATAAGACTGTTTTACAAAATATAAATACAAACACAGTAGAGAGAAGGAAACAGAATAGCAGCTATGTAAGGAAGTAGAGATTGAGAGGTGATGAATTTCAATAGTTTGGTTTTTGCTTTCTGTTTATTATTATTATTATTATTATTATTATTACTGGAATAATGAAATGCTCTAAAAATGACGGAAGTGATGAATGCCCAAGCACATATCAAATACTATTGATTGTACACTTTGGATGGATTTATGCTTTATTAATTTGCATTAAAAATTTATTTACTAAAAAATTTAATATATCAAAAATTTTTGGTTTCATTTGGAGATGTTGAGAATTGGAAAGGGCATTGCTAACAACCATATAACAAAAAATAACCTGGCCAAAAATATATATATAATACAAGATGATCCCTATGGAAAGATAACACAGATAACTAATATTTAAGTTAGAGTAAGAAAAGCAACATTTCAGATAGTATAATACAGTGCTCAATTTATGATTTGTAGATGTTAATGTTAGAAAAGAAAAAAAAATTCACATTTACATCAAAAATACAAGAATTAGAACTTTATTATGGGGAGTGGATGTAGCTCACTGTTTGAGTGTGTGCTTCCCATTTATGAGGTCTTTAGTTCAATCCCCAGTACCTCCTAAAAATAAAAAAATATATATATTATTATATTTTAACACAAGAATTATGTTTAAGCATAGCAATTGTTCATTATTTCATGTGAAAAAATTAGAATGCCTATAAATCTTTGAAAACATAAATTCTACCTGGAAGATACACAAGCACTGTAATGATGGGTCACTTAATGGTCAATTAAAGAGGTTGCAAATTAATACCAAAATTATGTTTTATTACAAGCCTCTGTGGAGCAGTTTACTTTTGGCATTTTAAACACACATCCAGACCTGCAGATCTTATACTTCTCAAAAACCAGAGTTTGGAAACCTTTACTAGTTTACTCAGTGAATCAGTAGTACTAGAAAACACTAGAAAACACAGTATAGCTTAAATATTAAGGTATTGAACTGAAACTTTGAAACTGAGGATTAAATGTTAATAAATACTTATGACTACGAAATCATTACATGGATGCCTTTTCACTTGCAGTAAATTATATGATAGCTAAAGGTTGAGATCTGAAATTACTGAAACTGACTACACTGATTTCATCCCTGAACATGGCCATTTCTGACTAAAACCCTCCAATGCAATTACTATTCCAGGCTAATCACACATTTGCATAAGAACATTTCTATTGAAAGGGTGATAACACCAGCTTCTGTTGTTTGATATCCATATAAAAACCCCCAGTGCTGACCTTTGTTTTCGGTATCCCCTCTCCTAGATGTCTTAATTGCTAATAATTATAATTTTGTGACTTATCCAGATTTGGTACCCACCCTATCTTCTTGAGCCCTGTGATGTTTATTAATGAAATAACCTGTGCAAACTCCATCGAATTATTCATTAGCATCCTAAGGTTTTAAAATACTATAATTTCTGCAGAGACTGATATGAGATTGTACATCTCCTGTCTCCTGCAGGTGAATTAACCCTCTTTTCCTTCCTAGCCTATTTGGTGTGTTGGTCTATCCTGCTGTGCTGAGTGAAAGATTCCAGGTGAGGACCACCCCAGCTCCTTTACGGTTTTCCACCCAATGTAGAATGGGTGTCTTTGTTAGAATGACACTGCTAAATGGACTCCTGGACTCCTAGGAAAGACATTCATGAATGCTGGCACTGCAGCTGCTTCTGTATTTTACTCTAAGAATCAGATGGAAATCTCTTGCTTCAAGCATCCAACATCCCTCAAGGTGGCAGGCTATGAAGGAAAACATTCAGTTCAGTGTGCTGTGTGTGTGTGTGCGTGTGTGTGTGTGTTATTCTCAGTATCCTCTGCAGCACATTAGTTCCTGCCAAAGCTATAAATGTTATTTGCCATGCTTGATTCTTTGTGGTTTGGTTTTAGAATAAGAAAGGGAGAAGTTCCTCGAGTAAGGAAATATTGCTGAACTTGATGGCCTAGATCTTAGTTTCTGTACTTGTTTAACTAAAGTGAGAAATAATCAGAGTTTGGAAGTGAAGGGCAAAAGCAGCCCACTGTTCATGATTTCAAAATTATCTAAATTCTGTATCCAAGTGTTTCTAGTTTCCAGAAAACCAATTAATTAATATAGGCCCTATAGGCTTTAAATATTCAGAAAAATGTAGGCTGAATGTGTATTCAAAGTTACATCCAGAATGTGGGCAATACGTTAATTCAAGCTTACCTGGAGGGTAGGCGATATGTTAATTCAGGGTTACCTGGAGTGTGGGAGATATGTTAATTCAGAACCTATCTGGCACTTAAACAAACACTTAAAACTCTAAGAAACTAACAAAGAAAAGTCCTTTTATCATAAAAGCACCATTTGACTCCCCATTCCTGCATCCTCTGTATAGAAGGGACCCAGAAATCCTCTTCAGGGCCTGACTTTTTGGACTGGAGTCCCTGGGCTTGGCCAGTCATAATAAATTTTTCCTTCTAAAATATTCCTGAATCCTAGCCTTCAATGCATGATCATTTAATCTCTGTGCTTCCACAACAATTCCTGGGGGCTCATCCAGGATCGCAATGAAGGCCAGAAATGGCAGCATTTTGCTGCCCCTTTTGGATGCCTCTGAGGAAACAGGGAGGACTCATGTGAACCCCAGCCCTGGGCACCCCTGGGTCCCTTTTAATCCAGGAAGAGGTTGTGAGCTCTGCTGGAGCCCTCCCGGGGGAGGGGAAGGCACAAAAACCTCATGCACCATCAGTTAAAGTCAAAGAATTCCTAGAAATGCTAAATACACAAAATTCTTCTGTTTTAATTAGTGCATAACCTCGTGTTCAACTTTGAAATCTGTATTTAACTTTGTCAGTTTGCTTGTGCCTAGGAAATCAGATTTGGGGTTCACCTGTTACAAGTTGTATAACAGTGAAAAGTAACCTAAAAATGAATCTTTAAATGCCAGTACTCTCTTGCTAGTTGATTCTATGCATAACTCATAAGTGAAATTTATTTAATTGCTGGAAAAGCGGAAGAACTGTACAGAGTTGTTACTAATAAAATTGTTTTAATTGCATAGTTAATAAATAAAGGTGCCCAAATCATTTTAAGTAAAAACTTTCCAGAAACTGAGTTGAAATAATTATATAAGTACCCTTATATATAAAACAGTAAAAAAAATTAATGATTGAAATTATTACAGTGGAGTAGATTTAGCCTAGATTTCAGCTATTGTAATGGTAATCTTAAACTAATTTAACATTTGTTTATGGCTAATTCAAGTCTATCTAGTGCTTACTATAGTAATGGGAATTATAACTTAAACTTACCTTTAATTATGGTTATTTTATAACTACACCTATCCCTAGACTTCAACTATTGTGATGGTAATTATAAACTGAGTTTGCCTTTGCTTATGGTTACTGCAAGTCTGGGCCCACCCCTTGCCTCTCCTTATGGTTCTAAAACAAAGGAAAATTGTATCACAGCATTGGAAACATTTTGATAATAAGCCATTAATTAAGAAAGCCACAAAGAGGGGAAACCACAAACCTCTAGTCTGGAGTAGCCAGCAAAGGAAATTCTTCAGGGAAATCTTTCAAGTATTGTTTTGCAGTTAAACTTGTTTTGTAAAAAAAGAAAAGTTTAAGTAATTAAGTTGTGTTTCTGTGTCAAACTATTCATGTCTCCCTATTTACTCAGCATATATCTTCATACATCAGGATAATAATACCAAATTAACAAATAATTCTTTAAAAAATTCCAATTGTTAAAAATTAAATAAGCAGTTACATATGCAATAAATATTCCTAAAACTCAAATTAAGCTAAGCAGTATAGAAATGTTGTATAGAAATCTGAATATAAAAACTATTAGGAAAGGAAAAAAAAAACTATTAGGAAAGGGGCCAAATTTGGCAGATTAAGACTCTTTCTTCTTGGCTAGGGAATGAAGCCACATTTTCCTGTAGTTTCCCATTTTAAACCTTTTAACAGCCTTAAATAAGGGTAATTACTAATCCTACTACCAGATTTCAATAAGTAAAGGAAAAGTCCTTAAAAGCTATGAAAAAATCTCTACTAAATTATAATTAAAGCAAATTGAATAATTATATTATATAATTATATAAGGCTTAAAGTCAGTATGCTTTTAAGATCATTCACAGTTTTAGAAATTTATCAAAAACAAGAAGTTTTAAGTCCTTGTAAGGAAAAGAGGAAAAAAAGAAAATAACATTCTTTATTTGAATAATAACAGTTTCAATTTATTTGGCTTGGGTGTTATCTCTTTGTTTTATGGGATACCAGATTAATAGGTTAACATTATATGTATTGAATCTTTAAAATGATAAAGAATATAGGTTCATGTTTAATGAAACTGAGTTGAAAAAATGTAGATCTGCCTCCTCCTAAATGCATAAAGTAAAATCCATCAGTTGCTAATTGTAATCTAAGGTAAGTTAACCAGTCTATGTAATTGTGTTTAAGTATAACCAGTTTATAAAAGCATCTTTTAGAATGGCTAGTTCTAAAAACCCTTTATTAATTAAAAGTCTAAATTAGCATTAATGACAAAAAGTAGCTTCATAACATTAAAACCTGTCTGGAAATCACCTCAATGTGCATATTCAAGTGGTGGTAATGAAAAATTACCTCGATTCCATTGAGAGTCTTCAGTTTTCACTTTAAAAATAAAAAAAGTAGTTTTTCCTCTACTGCTAAAATAAAATACCTGTGTAATTAATATCTTCATGGTAAAAGTGTAGAAGTAAAGTATTAAAAGTTCATTTAATATATAACTCATTGCCTTAAAATGTTTAAAAGATATATAAAAATCAAGAGATAAACTTCAGCATTGTCAAAGTCTCTTGTGCATTCAATCTAGGCATCCAATACATGCAGGGTACTTCTCCACATGAGTTACTGGCTAGATTGGTCACTGACCCCTTAAACAATAAAAGTATCTACTACATCTCTGATTGTGTTCCTGAAGTGGATGGTTACTACTTTGCTGGTTCAAACTCCTGCAGCAACCAACAATGGCTCAGTACAGCCAAATGTACAATGGATATTGTCTCCAGACTGGCACTGTTTCATAGATCCAAAGATCACTATGCACCAGGCTGGTAAAATCTACTTTCCTAGTTTCTCTCTAGGTAAATGGTGCTGCAGCTTCTGTGAAGAACATATGAAGTGGAGCAATGAATGCCAGAGTACTGTGAGTAGAACTTAAACACAATTGGCACTATAGCTTGCTCCCATGGAGAAGTAACCTATATGGTATTGCAAATCTGAAGCTTAAAGCTATTAATTGCAGCTCAAGAAAAAACATGCATTGAGTAGTACATTAATTAAGATTAAGTATTATACCTATATCCTATTCTAGATATATGTCTGATGACTGTGATAATACTTCTAGTAAATCATATGCAGAAGGGCATTGAACATGTGTTAAAAGTCCTGATCAATTTCATTTTCTGCATAGTTAATGTCTATAAGATTAATAAAATGGCCACCTTGCCTAAAAGCAGTGGAGCCAACAGTATTTCTAATTGAAAAAAACACCAAATTAACTTGAGGGCAACCTCTCACAGTCTTCACCCCACACCAGGTAAAGGATGTGCTTGAACCCAGGGCCACTGTGGCTTCCAGGTAGTTGGTTAATTAATACCAGGCTCAATTACTACAAAGCCCCAAGGTGCAAATAAGGGTGTGTCAAACTCTCAACCCAAGTTTCCCTCCTACCCCTTATTCTAGAACCTGTACTAGTACTTACATTTCCACAGTGTACCCAGGGTAAACACACCAGGGCAACTAGCTTGGGGCTCACCCTAGAAACTGATAGGCGGCTTGTTGGAAATGCTCATCTACCTGCCAGGAGCAGTGTAGTGAAAAGTCCTTCATGAACTTCACCAAGGCACTCCTCTGGGGAGGGATGCCCTAACCAGCTTAGCCAGATGGGTTTTCAAAAGACAAAGCCTGGTAAAACAGTCAAAAAAATTTTATCAGGAGATGCTCAATTAAAGCCAAAATATAAAAACTTTACTCTGTAGTTCTGATCACTCACACAGGTATTAAAGTTAAAGGAATGTCCAGCTTGGTGTAGTAATCCTGAATAGAGTCAGATACTCATGTGTTTCTGTTCACCAGAAGTACTTGATGGAACACGTGTGTGCCAGTCATTGGACAGACGGAGATACCTCTTCAAAAGACAAAGCTAAGCAGTGTCTATGTGAACATCAACTGTTTCCTTTAACTCTAGCAGAAATTCTTATTGCTGGAAAAAGGCAAACCTGACTTACCTTTAAAAATCTTGCCTGTTTTCATCTCCTTTAGCCTAATTGAAAAGAGAAATACCTCTTCTCATTCCTCTCCCCTACCATAAAAACTGATATTGACAATTTATACCAAACCCTGTTTTCTATTGCAATTTCTCTCTGAAGTTAACCAACAGCATAAAATAACTTTAAAAAAAATTATATATATACATATATACGTGTTTCCCACCAACTTTAGGAAAATGTTACCTTTGTAGACACTTAACCTTTTCTACTTTTGTGGTCCAGTGTCCTCTCAGATGGACCATATAGCCTCAAAACTTTAATTTAGTTTATTTCTTTCAGAATCAACGTCTTGTTAGCCATAGGAAACCTTCATCCAGCTTCATATAGGATGCCAGTTCCATCTTCCTTCAATCAAAATAGAATAACAGTGTTTTTACACCTTGTCAAGTAGGGCCTACCATCCATAACCAGCAGGAAGTAGCTACACGAGAAATATCATCTCCCTTCAGCACCCCTTTAAGATTAAAGGTGTAAACTCTCTGAGAGGGGAATAAAGCAGGCCAGTAAGATAGGGAATTAATAGATGGATCTGAACCTGGCAGAGAGTCCATGTCGATATCAGTAACCTCAAAGATGGCTGCTGGAAAGGCCCATCCCCAGGATTCTGCTATCCAAAGGAAAAGCTCCGATATTCCCCAAGGACTTTATCATTGGGCTCTCACTTGGGAATTGATAGGTGGGGTGATCTATCAAAATATCAAACAGCCAGAACTCCTCCCATGCTCTCATTATAGTTCCCTGTTTCCTTCCTGTAATAATAACTAGAGCACATGCTTTGCAGTATAAACATAGACAGTGGCCCACCTTGTAACTCCAGCAATAGTGATGCCAGAGCTTAATAAGCTTAAGCTTGGTCTCAATAGGGGAATATAATATAGCCTGTGCACGAATTCAAAATTATCTTATTCTGTATCGAAGTGTGCCTAGTTTCCAGAAAAACAATTATTTAATATAGGCCCTATAGGCTTTAAATATTCAGAAAGAATGTAGGCTGAATGTGTATTCAAAGTTACATCCAGACAGAATGTGGGCAATATGTTAATTCAAGCTTACCAGGAGGGTAGGTGATATGTTAATTCAAGGTTACCTGGATTGTGGGGAGTATGTCAATTCAAAACCTATCTTGTATTCAAACAAACCCTTAAAACTCTAAGAAACTAACAATGAAAAGTCCTTTTTTCATAAAAGCACCATTTGACTCCCCGCTCCTATGTCCTCTGTATAGAAGGGACCCAGAAATCCTATTTAGGGCTTGGCTTTTTGGACAGAAGTTCCTTGGCACAGCTGGTCATAATAAACTTTTCCTTGAGTCCTAGCCTTCAATACATGATCATTGAATCTCTGTGCTTCCACAACTGACCTATTACTAAAAAGAGAATGCTCTAACTTTGTACGAAAGTCTGGCTTCAATGTGCATTAGAAGGTGAGCAGAAATGGTCAGCACAAGGAACACCTTTAGAGTATCATACTATTCTGCAGTTAGACTGATTCAGTAGATAAATAAATGGGATGAAATTCCTTACATCCAGTGCTTTTTGGCTTTAGCCCAAATTGAGAAACGTCAGAGAAATAATACTTTGGACATGGTGCTCCATCAATTGGTCAGGCCCCAGGTCCCCAATAACTGATCCCAATTGGAACACAAATGAACAGGGGGACCAAATAAAACTGGGTCATCACACAGCATGTATAACTGTTGGAAAAAATGGGGTACCCAAGCTAAATAATTTAAGGAAAATTCAGGAAATTGTCCAAAATTCAAAAGAAAACCCATCTATATTCCTTGAGAGTATCCTTGAGGCATAGCTTTAATTCACTGAGCTAGACCCAAGAAATTATTTTAAATATCTTAAAAAAAATAAAATGGTACTTGATAGTAGCAAAGTTATCTCATGTGGTGAGAGGATAAAGACAATGGACAGAATAGTAGAAGTACTCAAATAACAGAAACCTTGGGTAATTGACTACCCTGCCTTCAGCAGTTTTGAGGCCCAAATTAATCTATTCAGGCATCATAATTATGTTTTCCAATTGTACCATGGATATTGAAAGCCAGTTTTTCCTTTTGCCAAAATGAGTTCAAGCTGATTTTCTATCATTTGTCACCAAGAGTTCTAACTCATGCAAACCCCATCAGAAGAGGAGTGGTTCAGTCATGATTCTTAAGCCAATTTTGGCAATCCTGGTATAAAAAAAGGCTGAGCTGCCATGGAAGCATATTTATCATGCATTTTTAAAAGTATTAAAAATATGTATGTAATGGTGATGCCCACTCTGCTTTGATTGAGAGGGAACTTAGAGCCCATAGGCAGCTGTGGAATAAAGTAGCCTTATTATTATTCTAGTACTGGAAAAACTTGTAACATTGATATAAAGGCAAAGATCACCAGAGTTTCTGAAGAGTGGGGGAGGGAAGAATAATTGTAACATGGGACCTTTTTGGGACCTCAGTATTACTCTGCATGACTTTTTAATAATGGATACAGACCATTATACATTTTTCAAACCTATAAAATTGTACAGTGCAAATTCTAAACCATAATATAAACTATAGACCATGCTTAGCAGCAATCCTTCAATATTTGTTCAATTGTAAATAATGTACCACAGTAATGAAATATGTTATTAATGGAGAAAAATGTGGGAGTGGAGGAGGTGGGGTATATGGACTCCCCTAATTGTGTATGTAACATTTACGTAATCAAAAGTTTTTAAAAAAATAAAATTAGGAGGAGAGGATGTGGCTCAAGGAGTTGGGTACCCATCTCCCACATGGGAGGTCCCAAGTTCAGTTCTCAGTACTTCCTAAAGAAAAAACAGTCAACAAGCAGACAATGAGCAAAAAAGTAAAAAGCAGAAAACAGGCACACAGTGAGTGAAAAAAACCAAACCCACAAAAGCAAAAATAATGATCAGATGAGTGCAAATGAATGAAACAGATGAGGGAGCCATCTCAGGGGATGAAAAATAAATAAAATAATAGCAATAGTTATAGCTAAAGTAAATGACTCATTTTACACAGAACAAAATGAGGGATATGAAACAAGACTTAAATGGATGACATGGAAAGAAGTCGGTTTGTGAAAACTTGTTTAAGAGAGTATGTTTTGTCTTAAGATGGCTGGTTTCCATAAAATCAGGGTGGAAATATGTAGGACAATGCTTGAATGGAATAGAAAGTTGGAGAGGGTTGTGGAAATAAATTTCAGTAGATACTGCAATTCAATGATATTATTTAAAGGTAAAATTTGTCTGATATCCTGTAGGAAAATTATGAAGAATTGTGAGTTCATAAGCTTTCTAATAAATAGTGTCTGCTGTTTTAACCTAGAATTGTGAATGATTAACTTGTCTATTGTTCTTTGGAATGTTGTAATGCTGCTGTGCAGGCAACCCCCTCACCTAGTAACCAAAAAACAAATGTTTAAAAGGGACAAGTTACCAGATGTGGCATTCCCATGTCCTGTTTGTATCCCTGTAAAAGTAAAAGCTGAAAACCTTCATGCTCCTGTTCAGTGTACCATGTATAGAATAGAGCATTTTGAGGCATGATGTCCCTCCTTGGGGGAACTGGCCATTCCCCTGGAGAAGGGCATTGTTGTTCCAGGGGGAGCTGACAAATCACAGCTTGCATGACCATCCTGAGATCATAGATTTGATCTCTCATAAAAGGGGTCCTCTTTTGACTGCTGGTTGAAGTCTCACCCAAAAGAGGACATTCTGCCTGGGACTGTTCATAAGATTGGGACTCTGATCTGCCACCAAAGGGAATTTCCGGCCTCATAAAAGATCAGATGTTGTTTTTCCCCCAATTTGGTGAGTGTGTATATATAATTTCATTCTTTCCTACACCTCTAATTAATTATTTTCTCGTGTGATTACCCAATTAATATAACCTTTTGATATAACGTGAAACTCATTTAAGTGAATAAATCTGCCTTTGCATAGCATTTAGAATTTCTGCCTCTTTATTTAGCAGACCATTGTCTTGCTAAAGTGTTAAAACTTGTCTATGGTCTCAAATGGTTATAAGAAAGTATAGGAAATTGTAAGTTATGGAAAGTTTTAAAAGCATTTTCTGGGAAATGGACTTGGCCCAGTGCTTAGGGCGTTTGTCTACCACATGGGAGGTCCGTGGTTCAAACCCCGGGCCTCCTTGACCCGTGTGGTGCTGGCCCATGCGCAGTGCTGATGTGCGCAAGGAGTGCCGTGTCACGCAGGGGTGTCCCCCGCGTAGGCGAGCCCCACACGCAAGGAGTGCGCCCCTTAAGGAGAGCTGCCCAGCGTGAAAGAAAGTGCAGCCTGCCCAGGAATGGTGCCGCCCACACTTCCCATGCCACTGACGACAACAGAAGCGGACAAAGAAACAAGACGCAGCAAACAGACACAGAGAACAGACAACGGGGGAGGGGGGATTAAATAAATAAATAAATCTTAAAAAAAAAAAAAAGCATTTTCCAAACCTAGAGATTTCAATGTAAATGGATAATTCTGGGAAATCATTATCAAGTAGCAATCTAGGAGTTGATATTAAAAAACAAGATGTAACTTTATAGCAGAAAAGCGATCTATGCTAACTGGATATATTGGACTTAAAGGACTTGGGAGGATCTCAGAATTGATCTTTGTTTCAACTAGAGCTGGAAGCTAGATGGAATCTTCCCTTTTTGCCCCTGTACCCTGCAATATTTAAAATAGCACCTGGCCTAACAGTTCTTAAAACATTTGAATAAATTACTTTCTACCACCATTAAAAAAAAAAAAAGCAAAAACAAAGGCCTGGTTATTTTGGAAGTTAAATCTTTTCCAAACTATCTTACAAATTTAATCATCACTATGAAGAAGGCCTATTTAAATATAATCAGATCTGACCACTTTTAATTATTTTAATAATACCCTTAAGGTAATCTTTAATTTCAAGCTGTTAAAAATTTTTGTTCTTTCACCTTGTACAAAGTGAGCTGCTAAAATATATATTTTTATGAAAATTAATGTTACCAATATATCTGTTTTTTAATTCACAATGGAAATATATATTCCCAAGCTGGAGATTCAGATATCTGTGTAAACTGTGGAAAAGTTTAAATAGGGTGTTATTTTGACAACGTATTAAATTTTAGTCACATTTTATAGGAATTTTTTTCAAGGTGTTAACTTCTACTTTTGGGGCAAAAAACTAGTTTGTTATAAAATACTGTGAATAATCACTCTTTCATAAAACTATTGTGAATGTATAGATTTGTGTTGACTGCTGAGGAAATATTATTTATAAAATGAGATTCAATCCTGTGTGAATTGCCTAATTTAGACACTTAATACTTGCAAAGATCCATATTACATTTACCATTCTGAAGAAACATCCTCATTATTAAAAATAATATATTCTTAAGGTGAGGTGGAAATATTAATGTTCCAATAATCACATAATTGTGTTAAGGTGGTCATAATAAAAAAAAATCTTGATTCCATTGGGAATCTTTAATTTTCATGAATTTACTAGAAAAATAGTTTCCTTCCTGTACTGATAAATTTCCTTTTGGTAAGCAGTATCTTTCTAAAAGAAAAAGTGAAGGAGAAATTAAATGTGTAGTTTACATATATATTTAGGGGTTGTATAAAATTCTGTCTGTTCTATCCTAATACTGATCTACATATAATATTGCTTGTTATAGTTTTACTTATTCTTGGAAAAATATGATGTTATGAAAATAATTACAATCTCTCAAAGCTTTTATTTTTCTTTTTTCTTTTTTTCTATTTTTAGATAATGGGGGCCAGGGAATGAACCTGAGACTTTATGTGGAAAATTGATTGTTCTCAATAACTTAGCCACATCAGCTTCCCTGAGCTGGTTTTAAATTTGTTTTGCTTGTTGCTTGATTTTTTTCTTTTAGGAGGCACTAAGAACCAAACACAGGACCTCCCACGTGTGAAGCATGTGCCCAACAGCTGGATCCACATCTGCTACCTTAATTTCATCTTTATAAATTAATTTATATTTACATTTTAGATAAATGGAATCATAGAATATGTAGCAGTCTGTCTTCTCTTCTTCATTTACTATAATATCTTTTTAGTCTGATATTAACATTTTGTAATATTAACAGATTTTTCAGCTTCAAATAATGATCTTTTATATGTAATTTTGCCCATATTCATATTTCACATAATATATTTATTTTTCACATAATATATTTAGTTTATAATAGCACAATCATAGAGTATATGTCCTTTTGTATCTGGCATACTTCACTCAACATAATGTCCTCCAGGTTCATCCATATTGTCAGGTTTCATGACTTCATTTCTTCTACTACATAATATCCCATTGTGTGTGTACTCCACAGTTTGTTCATCCATTAATCATTTGATGGAAACCTGGGTTGTTTCCAACTTTTGGCTATCATGAAAAATGCCTCTTTGATCATAGGTGTGCAGATGTCTATTCATTTCACTGCCCTCAGTTACATACCTGGTACACTACCAGGTTTCACTACTCTTCCAGGTACATACCTAGCAATTGCTTTGCCTGGTCCTATGCCAAGTCTATAGTCATCTTCCTTAGGAACTGCCGAACAGTCCTTTGCAGTGGTTGTACAGTTTTACATTCCTATCAACGGTGAATAAAGTGTTCCTATCTCTCCACATCCTCTCCAACATTTTCAGTTTTCTCATGTTTTAATAGCAGCCAGTTTAATAGGAGTGAAATATCTCATTGTAGTTTTGATTTGCATTTCCCTAATTGCTAGTGATGTTGAACTTTTTTTCACATGTCTTCACCACTATATTTCTTCTTTGGACAGCGCTCTTTTCAAATCTTTGGCCTATTTTAAAATTAGATAGTTTGGCCTTTATTGTTGGGTTGTATGATTTCTTTGTATACCATGGATATTAAATATTTATCAGATATGTGATTGCCAAATATTTATTTATTGAGTCAACTGCCTTTTCATCCTTTTGAAAAAGTCCTATGAGGTGTAAAAGTGTTGAATTTTGAAGGGGTCCATTTGTTTATTTCTTCTTTTGTTGCTTGTGCTTTGGGAATAAGGTTTAAGAAGCTACCACCTACCACAAATCTTGAAGACGTTTTCCTACATTTTCTTCACACTGGCAAATAAACCACTTTTCCTTACTAGCCTAGTCTAGTGTGTCTGTCTACTCTGCTGCACTGAGTGAATGAACCCAGAAATAAAATTCCTTTCCAAATAAAAACTCAGACCTTGATTATTGGCTGATAGATTATATTAATAGCTGAGGAGAATAGACTCCCAATATGTAAATGTAAGGCAGAGAACAATTTCATATGCTTTTCTTGTTTGGTTTTTCATCCTTCTTCTTTGTTGCCACACTAACAAATACCTCTTCTCCAAAACACTTTCATTATAAAAAGGTGGTAGAGCTGATAGGAAGAATAAGATAAAATATATTTTTTTCTGCTGGTTAAGGTTTTGAGAATGGACCAAGTCAAGTAAAGTGAAAGAGAAGATAAAGGAATATAGAAGCAGATAAATGTTAAAACAAGTCAGGAAACGTTATGAGAAGGCAAAAGTAAATTGAGGAGAAAGTTAAAAGGATAAGGAAGCCTAAAGAGAAATAAAATGGTATTTTTAGATTGAGTTAGATTATTAGGGAGTGAATTTCAGGAAAAATAAAAATATTAAAATTATGTTAGTAAATAAGTAATATGGGAAAATGTTTAACAAAAAGTAGGCACAAATATTTAAGACCTACTTCTGCACATTTTCTAAAGTACAGAGTACAGCATGACTAATTTTTAAATTAACAAGAACCAAAGAGAAAAAAGAATGAATATTTGATATATTATAAACTCACAATGATTGTTAAGACTCATGTTGGGACAAATTTTACATAGGATAAATTGTACTACCACAATAAGAATTTTCAAATGACAGGAGAAGGAGCAATTAAAGAAAAGATAACAATACCAAATAAATGAAACTATTCAGCACTACATACATGACAAGTGCTATTCTAAACTTTTGCATATATACTATATGAAACAGCAAGATTAAGCATAAAAAGGAAAAATGTATCTGGCCAACACAGCTGGTAAGTTGCAGGACACTGGGTCAAAATGAGTGAGACTGCTTTCAGATGTTGTGATCTTAAAAATACCAAATTTTAAACAAGTTGTTAGAGGACAACTTACAATACAGATCTCTTTTGAAACAAAAATATATAATGGTATCTTTGGGGAAATTTTCTTTTTTAGGTGTTTTCATCATTAATCAAAGTGATTAAGCACTTTTTTTTTAGTGGTCACTGTATAAGACAATGTGTTTGCATTAAGGATACCAACAGAATAATTTTTAACATATAATACATAAATTATTATTCAGAAAGCAGATCGCATATAAAACTAATCATATAAAGGACAAAGCTAATTGACAAATGGGGGTGGTTCCAGTATTGTCAAATTCACAGGAGGAGATAACATGAGAATTTGGATTCTAAACTGCTGCCTGGAGGCAGATGACAGAGGAGGCAAGATATTGATATTCCAGGCATAAGAAGCAGCCAAAGCAGAAGAAAAGTGAAAGGAACATGAATGATTTGGTTGCAAGCAATGCTCAGAGATATCCAATAAATTCATCTCTGATTGAAAATAAAGAGTTATAATAAGCATAAGTAAAGCCTTCTGTCTTAGATTTCTCTATGGATATATAACTGACAAGAAGTATCTGTTAATATTATTAAATTTTTATAAAAATTGGTCATGCAATGGTTCAGGGTGGTGTACAAATCCAAATTCCATAGGACAGGCTACAAACTGGAATCTCTGATGAAAGTTTTTGATGAATTCCCCAAGAAAAGCTGACTAGCTGAAATAGAGATAAAAATAGTATCTTCTGACTATGCAAAACATTACTTGTCCTTTTAAAACTTCCAAATCATTTAATAAGATTTCTCTTATTGTTGGTGGAAATTTCCTCAGTTGATTGTAGATGTAATTATCAATAGATGCAATCAATTTACTGATGACTGAAGTCCATGAAATATGCTCTATAACAATCAGGACAGTGTTTGTCCTGGGCACCATGCTGTGATATGGTTTGGCTTAAGCAATAGGAATATATTCACATGCACTTTTGAGGCCAAAGAAATTTCCAAATAAAGGTATCATCACAGCCATGCTTTCTCTCTGAAGATAGGCTGCTGGCAATCCTTGGCTCCACTGTCTCTTGGCAAAGCACAGAGTGGCATAAGCTGATGTTTCCCTATTCCTCCAGATTTCTTTGCTTTCATGGCTTTTTTTCTTTTATTGTCTGAATTCCATTGTCTTGTAAACAGCTCCAGTAAAAGGAATAAGACATTTCCTGATTGAGGTGGGCCACCCCTTAACCTAAGGAGCCTCATTAGTAAGTCCTATTTACAATGGGTTCACACACACAGGAATGGAATACCTTTAAGAACATGCTTTTTCTGGGTTATATATACTTTCAAACCACCATACCCTCCCTGTTGAGTTCTTTGGTTCAGTGCATTCAGATTGTAAATGAATTTCTTACAAAAATTTTTTCAGTTATCTCCAATGGCAATATTGTTACAAATACATAATTATAAGATGTTTAAACCAGAATTTCATCATATCAAAACATTTCCTTGTCCAACTGCAACACACTTTCTTTTATTTCTTTCTTTTAATGCCTTCTTCAATGCACAGCTGAACCTCAACTCACTCTGCCAAGGGAGATCCATGGGGTGCCTGACACAGTAGTCTGACCTAGAGGATTTTATGGTTTTCTTACACAGAAGTGTTCAAACCTCTTCTCAAGCCTGTTCCCTCTTCTGCACAGTGATGGGATATCAGAGGACCCTCCATAGGAGGGCTGGCACTTGTGAGGGACTGAGAGTGGGTGAGTTTCTTTGGAGTCTCAGCTTTTCAAAAGGGGTGGAGGGAGAACTTGAGGTCCTGTAAAGGTCCCCTCCAGATCAAAGGTACAAAGTTAAGAAACAAACATTTGGATTGAGAAAACCTATGTAGTAAAATTTAAAATTATAGCATTTCTCATTCTGGGTGGTGATTTTATTTTTAGATAATCTGACAAGTATTTTGATTTAAGAAATACTCAAGCTATCAACTTTTATATTATTTCTCTTTATATGCTAAGTAACGTACATAATGATTTAGATTTATTTTATCTTGATTGATTGACTGGTATAATGGTACAGTCAGACAGCAGGCAGTTGCATAAAAGAATTGTACCTGATTTAACACTTGATTCCATTTTGTTCTCTTAAATGTTTTTATATTGAGAGATTCTTAATGGTAAACAAAAAAGAAGAGAAATGTTTAATACCATTTTAATATTACCAGATGTCTCTGGATTCTGGGCTTCTAGGTTATTAGCTTATGTCACACAAAAGAATTTAAGGACACAGCATAGCATAGACAAGGGAGTAAAGGCTTTCTTAAGAAACAAGAAAATGAGAAAAGTACATGATCTGAGGCATGGACCATGGGCCATGCAAGGTGAGTTGTGTACCTGGGACTCCAAGTCAGGGCTTTTAAAATCTGCTTGCTGTTCTGATAGGTTACCCCATCTGTCCTTTTTGTGGGGGGGCAATGGTAAGGCCTATGAGGATATTCAGAGCTTTCCTTTGATCCCAAACAGGATTTTCATTCCAAATGAGATTCTCATTCCAGGATCTTGTGGGATTCTTCAGGAACTTTCTGCATAGGGTCTCATGACCACGTGGTGTGCTGGCCATGTTGACTGTCAGTCACATTGTCTTTTGGCCATGTTGTCTTCTGGGTCTTCAGCTGTGGCCCAAGTCTTCCTTTTTCCTATGCTAAACTGCCTCCATGCCACGCTCAGAGGGTTTACACCCTTATTCTTAAGGGATGCTGAAGGATGATGGCAATTCTTCTGTAGCTATTTCCTGCTGGTTATGGAGTAGGCCCTGCTTGACAAGGCATAAAATCTTCCAGCTATTCTGTTGTAGTTGAAGGAAGATAGGTTTGGCACCCTGACTGGAGGTGGGTGAAATCCCCACTTAACTAATAAGGTTTGATTCTCCAAGAAATTAACTTAGTTAGAATTTTAGATACATGGTCCTACTAAAAGGATAAAGAAGATGGTGGCAAGCAGGCCCCAAAATGGTGCCATTCATGACATACTTGTCCATGACAGTTAGAAAGGCCAGCTGCCTTCAGAGGCTGCATCCTTCCAAAGTTGATGGAAAACAGCATTCTTCCTTGAGTTCTTTTATTCTGTTGATTAACTCTTGGGAGAGATTGTGATAGACTTGATAGGTTTGGTATAAATTGCCAAACCCAGTTCCCACAGTGATGGTTATATCTAAGAGTGTTAAGAGAGATATGAAGAGAGTCACTACCCTAGACATAAACTCATGAAGACAGTATAGGTAACAACAAGATAGGCATATGTCAAGCAAAATAAAGATAATACTTAAGAGAGACATTCTTATGGGTATATTCATTAATAACTTAGAAAATGAATTAGATTTACCAAGACTTTTAACTTTAATGTACTTAATATCCCTCTGCTTCTGATCTAGGATAGAAGAGATATTATCATAATCATAAGGCATATAGGTTCAATACTTGATACTAATCAATGCACAATTTTCTCTTTGACCTGCATTTCATAGATCTAAGCTCCAGGTTTGCAAGACCATACATGTTATCTCTTCATGGGAGCAGGCCATAATGCCAACTGTGTTTGTTTAAGTTCTAGTTACAGTACTCTAATAATCATTACTCTACTTGGTATGCTTTTCACACAGCCAGCATGCTGCAGCACCACAGGCCCTAGAGAGAAGCTAGGAAGATAGGCTGCAGTATATCACCAGCTTGGTGCATATCACCCTTTGGCACTATGAAACAGAGCTAGCCTAGAGGCAATGTCCATTCTACGTCTGGCCATACTGAGTCATTGCTGGCTGCTGCAGTAGTCTGAAACAGCAAAATATTTTCCATCCACTTCAGGAGAATGTTCAGTAGCTACTTTTTTTTTTTTAATTTAATTTTTATTTTTTTAATTATTTATTTATTTTTAAAAATTACATTAAAAAAATATGAGGTCCCATTCAACCCCACCGCCCCCACCCCCCACTCTCCCCACAGCAACACTCTCTCCCATCATCGTGACACATCCATTGCACCTGGTAAGTACATCTCTGAGCATCACTGCACCCCATAGTCAATGGTCCATATCATAGCCCACACTCTCCCACGTTCCATCCAGTGGGCCCTGGGGGGATCTACAATGTCCCGTAATTGTCCGTGAAGCACCACCCAGGACATCTCCTCGTCCCAAAAACGCCTCCACATCTCATCTCTTCCTCCCATTCCCCAAACCCAGCAGCCACCATGGCTACCCTTCCCACACCCATTCCACATTTTCTCTGTGGACATTAGATTGGTTGTGCCCATTCCACATCTATGTCAAGTGGGGGCTTAGATTCCACATGGATACTGGATGCACTCCTCCTGCTTTCAGTTGTAGACACTCTAGGCTCCATGGTGTGGTGGTTGACCTTCTTCAACTCCATGTTAGCTGAGTGGGGTAAATCCAATAAATCAAAGTGTAGGAGCTGAAGTCTGTTGAGGATCTGGGCCTGGGTGTCATATTATCAGTCCAGAGATTCAAATCCCCTAAATATATCTAAAACCCCAGCACCAACTACAATTCCAATAAAGTAGCAAGCAAGTCTTGTGAAAAGAGATCCCCTCTGAGTCCAATTCCATCACGCAGAAACACCAGCTCCAAAGAAGGGCCATCTGCCATGGCAGTGAACCCCATCTGCCATGACCATAGAACCCGTGGTTCTCTTTATTCCTCAAAAGAACCAATACCTGGGGTTGTATCTACTTTATCTGTCTCTCAGACTCTGCTCAGTTGTGCATAAGGGGATTCCTTCTGACAACCTCCAGACTCCTTTTTAGAGACTCATAGCCTTATATTCTCATTTCTTCTTTCCATTTCCCCCTTACATTAGGTCAAACAGCATTTTGAAGTCATGTTATTATATGTAGACAGGGATATTCTGCTGATCCGTGTTGAACCTTTAATTCAAGGTCCTTTTCTAATTGCATCTTCAGCTGGTATTCAGTAGCTACTTTTATTGTTTTGGGGGTCAGTGACCAACCTGGCCAGTAACTCAAATGGAGAGGCATCATGAAGGGTGTTGGAGTCCTGGTTTGAATGCACAATAGTGTTTGACAATACTGAAGTCTATCTTTTAATTTTCATACACTTTCTAAATACTTCCAAAGCAATGTATAACATATCAAATGAACTTTGCTATTTTAGCACTTTGCCTTTCACTGTTACACCTTTACCATGACTGCATTAATTAACAGCTATTTTACTTTTGCAGGAGAGGATATCTACCTTCTCAGTTATTTTATGAATACTGAAGGTTCCCAATAAAATGAAGATTATCTTCCTTTACCACCACTTTAATATGCATATTGAGGTGGCTTTTGGCAGTTTTCCCTGTTGTGAAATTACTCCTTGCTATTATTATCAATTTATTTTATTAATAAAATAAAAGTACTTATTAATTATAAA
Source organism: Dasypus novemcinctus (assembly GCF_030445035.2). NCBI lineage: Eukaryota > Metazoa > Chordata > Mammalia > Cingulata > Dasypodidae > Dasypus > Dasypus novemcinctus. Next base: position 27,043,007 of record NC_080684.1, on the reverse strand, counting down.
AAATAATTATTTAAAAATAAATAAATAATTTTAATTAAAAAATAATTATAGTTATAGTTATTTTTTATAATTAATAATGGCTTTGTGAAATTAGCCATTAAATGTTTCAGTTTAGAAATGCTTGCTTTTACAAACTCCTTATAATTAAACATAACCACATAGTTACTTTATCTTGAAATAAGCCTATTAAATTACAATTAGCAATCAATGACATTTACTTTATCCATTTAAGAGAGGACAGATGTACATTTCCTTCTTTAACTTAATTTTATTAGACATGAACTTACAAATTTCATCATCTTAGAGATTTAATACATATAAAGTTAATTCATTTAATTGATATCCTATAAACTAGAGACATAACAGTCAAGCTAAATAAAATTGGAACCATTAGAGTTTATGCAGGGAATGTTCTTTTTCTTTCTTTTGAAGAGGCTAAAACCTCTTCTCTTTAAAAAAAAAAATTCTAAAACTGACTAATCTTAAAAGCATACTGATTGCTATGTTCTGGAATATAATATAATTATTTAATTTGTTATAATACATGTCATGGGTGTCCCAGAAGGAGAAAAGAAGGGAAAAGGGGCAGAAGGAATATTTAAAGAAATAATGGTAAACGTTTTCCCAACTCTATTGAAGGACATAGATATCTGTGCCAAGGAGTACATTGTACTCCCATCCAAACAAACTTGAATAGACCACCTCCAAGACAAATACTAATCAGAATGTCAATTGCCAAAGACAAAGAATTATGAGAGCAGCAAGAGAAAGCAATTCAAAGCATATAAGGGATCTACAATAAGATTAAGCACTGATTTTTTTTTTCATGAAAAACCACAGAGACAAGAAAACAGTGGTATGATGTATTTAAGATAGTGCAAGAGAAAAACTGACAGACAAGAATTTTATATCCAGCAAGTCTCTCTCTCAAAAAATAAGGGCAAGTTTAGAATACACACAAATAAAAAGAAATTGAGTTTATAACAAAAAGACCAGTTTTGCAGGAAATATTAATAAGAGTGTTATAGCCTGAAAAAAAAAATGACAGAAGAGAAGCATAGAAGAGAATCTAGAAATGCTAATTGTATAAATAACAGTAACTAATGTCAAAAGATTGGTGTAAATAAAATAACAGATAAAACCTAAGGGTCAAAATGTATGAAATATGAACTGCCTTTACAGTATAATATTGAGTGTTAATGGACTTAAATCCCCATCAAAAGACACAGACTGGCAGAATAGATAAGAAAATACGAACCATCTATATACTTTCTGAAAAAGACTCACCTTAGATCCAAAGATACCAATAGTTTGAAAGTAAAAGTTGGAAAAAAGATATTCCATGCATGCAGCAACCAAAAAAAAAAAAAAAAAAATCGGTCAGCTATACTTATACCAGATAATATAGATTTTTTAAAAGCAAAACTATTATTAAAGATAAGGAAGGACATTACATGTTAATAAAAGGTATGATTCACCAGGAGGAAATAACAATCATAAATGTATATGCACTTAACTGAGATGCCCCAAGATACATGAAGTAGACACTGGCAAAATTGAAGGGAGAAATAGACATCTCTACAAGAATAGTTGGAGACTTCAATACAACACTCTTAGCACTGGTAGAACATCTGGGCAAAGAATCAATAGAGAAACAGTGTTTGGATAATATAATAAATGTACTAAACCTAATAGACATATACAAAACATTGCACCCCGAAACAGCAAGATATACATTCCTTTCAAGTGCTCATAATGCTTTCTCCAGGATAGACTATATGTTGTGTCACAAAGCAGATCTCAATAAATTCAACAAGGTTGAAATTATACCAAGCACTTTCCCTGGTCATAATGGAGTAAAGTTGGAAATCAACAAGAGGCAGAAAAAGGGAAATTTCACATATAAATGGAGATTAAACAACACACTCAGATAATCAGTGGGTCAAAGAAGATATTTCAAAATAAATAAATACCTTGAGACAAATGACAATGAGAATGCAACATATCAGAACCTATGGGATGCACTGAAGGCAATGCTGGGAGGGAAATTTATAGCCCTTAATGCTTTCATTAAAAAAGAAGAAAGAGATAAAATCAATGACTTAACTATACAATTGGAGAAACTTGAAAAAGTAGCAAACTAACCCCAAGGCAATTAGAAGGAATGGAATAACAAAGATCAAAGCAGAAATCAATGAAATTGAGAACATAGAAACAATAGAGATAATTAACAAAACCATAAGCTGGTTCTTAAAGATTAACAATATTGATAAATACTTAGCTACACTGACAAAGAAAAAGTGAGAGAAAATACAAATAAATGAAATAAAAAATGAAAATGCAGACATTGCTATTGACCCCACAGAAATAAAAAAGATCTAAAGAAGGTACTATGAGCAATTGTAGGCCAAAAAAAAATGCACACTGATGTTCATAATGGTGTTACTCACAATTGCCAAAAGATGGAATCAACCCAAGTGCCCAACAAACAACATATGGATATACAAAAAGTGGTATGTACATATGATGGAATATTATGCTGCAGTAAGAAGAAATGAAATTGGCATACATATGATAAAATGGAAGAACCTTGAGGACATTATGCTAAGTGAAGTAAGCCAGACACAAAAGAACAAATATTGCATGATCTCATTAATATGAACCAAATATGAAGAATAAACTCATGGAGGTAAAACCTAGAGTATAGTTTATTAGGATATAACAGGAGGGTTGAGAAGAACTACTGATACTTAATGTATGTCAAAGTTTTAATTAAATTTAATTAAATTCACTGTAAAAGTGTGGGAATGGATAGAGTTGATTGTAACACTTTATGGTAAGTAGCAACTGGTTTATAAGTGGTTGTGGCTGAAAAGGGTAGTCAGGGGAAGTAAGTATTAGTTGAGAGAAAGCTAGAGAATAATCTAGGGACTAAATAACACAGGGAACCCAGAGATAGATAAGAATTGTGGTTGATGGTACAGAAGCAAGAGTGTCCTTCTATGAGCTAGAGAGGGTGTACATCACAATTGCAGGGTAATAGGAATGTGGAGAAGCATGGCAAAAGTATAACTGGTGTGACCTATGGACTGTGATTAACAGCAATACTATAATATCCTTTCATCAATGCCAAAGATATACTATGTTGATAATAGGGAGCATGGAAAAAGTGTGCCAAATGTATGTTGTGGACCATGGCTGATGGTAATATCCTGATGTGCTATTATCTCATAATCTGTAACAAATATTCCGCCATGGAGTGGTGTGTTGGTAAAGGGGTATTAGATGGAAATTCTATAAAAGGGCATGATTGTTTTGTAGGTTCACAACCTCTGTAATAAAAGCATATTTTAAAAAAAATTAGGTTGGGTTGGGGGGAAAATAAACCAAATGTAAGGTAGGAACTATAGTTAGTAGTAATATTTTAACAATGCTCTTGCATAGTTTGTAACAAATGTTTCACAATAATGCAAGGTATTGGTGGAGGGGTGAGGTATCAGACCCCTGTATGATGTTATGCATGTTTATTTTTAATTTCACAACATTTACTATACACTATTGTTTATGTGTACTTATGTATGAATGATATACTTCAGTAAAAGTAAATTTTCAAAAGGGATATAGAAGCAAATATAAATATTTAAATATGAGTTCAAGTGGTAGTATGAGATGGCCAATGTAAAGAGAAAAGAAAGATAATGTTCTATGTGAGCCTAGGGTAAAAAAGATTCTTTGAAAAGAAAGAATATGAGTTTTAGGGAAAAAATAAAAGAAGATTTAAATTATGTACCTTGGTAAGTAAAAAATATGAGGGTGTGTATTTAACATTGAGTTGCTCTCCATCAGCTTTTGTTTCTTATATTATCTGTTGCTCTGTGTCTAAAATGCAGACTGAAAACATGAAGAATTTGTTGATCAACCTAGCCTGAAAGGAATTAACATTTGGTTAATTTAAATTCATAAAGAATTACTGAGAGTAGTTTGAGACATATTTTAGAAGTCATGCATTTCCATACCATAATAATTATATTCAAATACCTAGCTACCAGAAAATCTCCGATATCAAAATAACTATTCTCAACATATGGCATATATTAAGTGAGAAACAGTGAAAATGAGAAACATTATTATTCAGGTTTGTACAAGTGTTGAACTGAAAGATCATAGATTAAGATTCAAAAAGTTATTTTCAGCAGTTGTCCTCTCAAAATTACAAATTTTTACAAGCAATAAAACCAAATTATTACTTTAAAAACAATAGATATTTCATTATCTTCATCAATCACATAAAATGAATAAATTTTAGATAGACAGTATATAAGACAATGTTTTTATCTTGAGTATATTAAGATAATTATTTGCAATTTATAAAATTATCATGTAAATGACCTGTGTGTAAATAAAAATAAAAATGTAAGGAAAAAGGAAAGCGTATCTAGTATTGTCTAGAGGAGTTCACTGGGAAAAAAGGTACTTTATAAGGCAGATCTTAGCAAGAGATGAAGAAATGAGACAGGATAGTGCTAGCAGAGGAAGCAGCCAGACAGAAGGAAGGTGGAATGTGCATGCATGATTATGATAGAAGTAATGATTAGCATTCAGCCATCCAAATTGTGTGTGTTAATAAGGCTAACATATATGAATGGAAATAAATGACATTTTTTCCTGGACAGTCCTTGCATATTCAAATAAGTATGAAGCAATCTATTAAGAATTATTCTCATTTACACAAATTACACCAGTGACAACCATTATAGGAAAGCTAAAATCAAAAACATCTAAATCAGAATTTTATCATGTCATCTGATTACTTTGTCAAACTTCAACATTCATACATACCATCTATCCACCAGCACACATCGCAGATCTGGAAGAATAAGATTTCCTTTAACAGTATTGATTTCCTTTAACAGTATTGTGTATTTTCCTGCATACAATTCATTTACATCTTTAGATAAATTTATTCCTTGTTATCTGACTATTGTAGTTGCTATTGTAAATGGGATTTTTTTTTCTAGATTTCCTCCTAAGATTTCTCATTATTGGTGTACAGCAATACTACTGATTTTTCCACCTTAACCTTATAACCTGCCTTTTTACTGAACTCATTTATAAGCTCTAGAATCTTTGTTGTAGATTTTCCAAGGCCTTCTATCTATAGGATTATGTCATCTCAAATAGTGAAATTTTTACTTCTTTCTAATTTGAATGTCTTCTATATCTTTTTTCTTGCCTAAGTCCTCAATCAAGTACTTCTTACACAATCATAAATAAGAGCAGAAACAGTGGCCATCTTTGTCTTTTCCCAGATCTTAGAGGAAAATATTTTAGGATTTCACCATTGAATATGATGTTATCTGTGGGTTTTTCATTATTACCCTTTATGATGTTGAGGAAGTTTCCTTCTATTCCTATCTTCTGAAGTTGTTTTTTTTCTAATCAGGTTAGGGTGCTGTGTTATGTCAGGTGTTTTTCCTGCATCAATAGAGATGATCATATGATTTTTTTCTTTCAATCTGTGTATATGGTTTACTACTTTGATTGATTTTCTTATGTTGAAACATCCTTGCATACCAGGAATGAATCCCAGTTTGTCCAGGTGTATAATTCATTTGATGTGTTGTTGGATACAAATAGCATATATTTTGATGAGGATATTAGATATAGGTTCATTAGAGAGATTGGTCTACAGTTTTCCTTTCTTGTGGTTCTTTGGCTTTGGAATAAAGGTCATGTTGGCATCATAGAATGAGTTAGGAACTCTTCCACTTCTATTTTTTGGAAGAATTTATGCAGAATTGATGTTAGTATTTTCTGGACTGTTTGGTCAAATTGACCCCTGAAGCCATCTAGTCCTGGGCTCTTCTTAGTTGGGAGTTTTTAATGACTAATTCAAACTTGTTGCTTGTGATTTGTCTGTTGAGTTCATCAATTTCTTATTTCTTCATTGTAGTCTGCTTGTGTGTTTCTAGGAATTTGTCCATTTCCTCTAAATTATACATTTTGATGGCATACAATTTTTCAAAATATCTTCTCTTAATACTCTTTATTTCTGTGGGGTCAGTGGTGATATCCCCTTCTTTGTTTCTTATTTTATGTATTCACATCTTCTGTGTTTTTTTCTTTGTTAATCTAGCTAAGGATTTGTCAATTTCATTAATCCTCTAAAAGAAACAGCTTTGGTTTTATTTTTTCTTAATGATTTCTTATTTTCAATTTCATTTAGCTTTGCTCCAATCTTTGTTATTTCCTTCCTTCTATTTCTTTGGGGTTAGTTTGTTGTAGTTTTTTTTTTTTTTTTCTTTCTCTAATTCCTCTAAATGTGCAGTTAGTTCTTTGATTTTACCTCTTTCTTCTGTTTTAAACATAGGCATTTATGGCTATGAATTTCCCTCTCACTACAGCTTTTTCAGCCTCCCATAGGTTTTGGTAGGTTGTGTTGCCATTTTCATTCATTTCAAGGCAGTTAATTATTTCTTCTTCAACTTCCTCTTTATATCACTGATTGTCTAAGAGTATGTTCTTTAATTTCTATATCTTTGTGCCTAATCAGATTGTCTGCCCTTTACTGATTTCTAGCTTCATTCCATTGTGGTCAGAGAAAATACTTTGCATAATTTCAGTCTTTTGGAATTCATTGAGAGTTTCTGTGGCCTAGCACGTGGTCTGTCTTAAAGAATATTCCATGTGCCCTCAAGAAGAATATATATCCCACTCTTTGGGGTTCAGTGTTCTATATATGTCTATTAGGTCCAGATCTTCTAAAGTATTATACTATATCTTCATTCCTTTATTGATTCTCTGTTGACATGTTCTGCATAATGGTGATAATGTTGTATTAAATTCCTCCATTATACTTGTAGAGGCATGTATTTCTCCAATTAGTTTTTTTTACTGTTTGCCTTGTGTATTTTGAGGAATTTTGGTTAGGTAAAAATGTTTGTGATTGTTTTTCTTCTTGATAGATTACACCTTTTATTAATATATAGTATCCTTTTAATCTCCTCCAGTAGTTTTGCATTTTAAGGCTACTTTGTCCAATATTAGTATAGCTACTCTACATTTTTTGGTTATTATTTGCATGTAAAATTATTTCCAACCATTCACTTCCAGTATCTTTGTCCTTGCATCTAAAATGAGTTTCATGCAGATAGGATTTAGATGGGCTATATTCCCTTATTCATTTTGCCAATCTGTGCCTCTTGATTAGAGAGTTGATTCCATTAATATTCAATATTATTGTCAAAGAATTACTTATGTTAGCCATATTTTCTTTACATTTATATATAGCATATGTTATTTTTATTTCTTTTTTCATTATTTTAGTTGTTCTTGCACTGTCCTCCAACTCTCTCCTGTTTTATTCCTTTCAACATACAGATCTCCCTTTTTTCTTGAAGGGCAAGTTTCTTATTGACAAACTCTCTTAATTTCTGTTTATCTGTGAATATTTTGAACTCTCCCCCATTTTTGAATACCAGCTTAACTGGATGGAGAATTTTTGACTGGAAGGTTTTTCTTTAAACACCTTAACTATGTCATACCACTTTCTTCCTGCTTCCATGATTTCAGATGAGAAATCAGACTTAATCTTATTGAACTTCCCTTGTAAGTGATGGATTTCTTTTCTCTTGCTGATTGAAGTATTTTCTCTTTCTCTTCAGAATTTGACAGCTTGCCAGGATATATGTTGGATTAGGCCTGTTTCATACTGTTTTGATTTATAATGTTTAGGGTGTGCTGTGCTTCCTGGACATGTACATCCATGTCCCTCAATACAGTTGGGAATTTTTCAGCCATTATTTCCTCCAACACCCCTTCTGCCCCCTTTCATTCTCTTCTCCTTCTGGGATCCCTATAGTGCCTATGTTTATTCATTTCATATTGTTATTCAAGTCCCTAAGCCTCTGCTAGATTTGTTCTATCTTTTTATCTATCTGTTCTACTATCTGCCTGATTCCTCAAGTACTGCCTTCCAAATTATGAATTCTTTCATCTGTTTGTTGAAATCTGCTGTTATGTGCTTGCAGTGTAATTTTGATTTTTTGCATTGTGCCATTCATCACAGTCATATCTGTTATCTTTTTATGCATGTTTACAATTTATTTGGTATGTTCTCCCACTGTCTTCTTAACATCCTTGATCTCTTCCTTAACTTCATTAAGTTGATTCATGATAAATGTTTGGACATCTTTAATTAGTTGTTCCATGTTCTGAATCTCCTCCTGTTTTTTTAGTTTGTCTGTTAGACTGGGTCATGTTTTCCTGTTTCTAAGTATGGCTTGTAATTTTTGCTGGTGCCTAGGTCTCTGTTTATCTTCATGGATTTATTATTATTATTTTTCTTAGGTCTTCTTTCTACTCCAGAGTTTTATTTTACTATTGTTTGTGTGTGTGTGTGTTTGGTAAGGTTTCACTTTGACCCCTCATTCCTTTTATTCTCTTTGCTTGTTGTTGTCTATCTTCCCTTGGGAGGGAAAAATGGAATTAGAATAGAGTAAAGGATAGAGATAAAAAGAGAAAAATAAAAATAATAATAAAAAAATGTAGAAGATGATCCACACCAGACCGAAGAAATTAAATATTTAACATGTGTAAAAAATCATAAGGAGTACAGAGAAATAAGAATAAAATAGTGGAAAAGAAAATTTTTTTTTAAATGAGAAGCAAAATAGGGGAAAATATATAGAATGTAATAAAATGCTGGAATCATGAGAAGAGAGGAAAATAAAAAGGAAAATAAAATAAAAACAACAAAAATAGAAAGTATAAAAAAGAAAGAAGAGAAAAAGAGAGAAATAAAAACAAAAGAAAAGAAAACCAAAGAAAAAGAGATGAAATTTCAAATATATATATATAATAATGAAGGAAGGAAAAATGATGTAGGTAGAAAAAATAATTAAAAGATAAAAAGGGGAAACAAAAAAAGGCAAAACACAGCAAATAAAAAAGAAAACAGCAAGAACTGAGAAAAAAATCTTTCCTCTTTAAAAAAAAAAACAGGTCAAATAATACCTAAAATAAAAATAATGTCTATATATTACTTGTCCTGAGGTATCAATGGGAAGCCTGATAACCCATACTGGGCAATCAAACCAGGGGCCTGGTGTATGTGAGGCAGGAATTCCTCCACTGAGCCAAATTGTGAACTTAATTTTATTAAACTTAAGAAAGCTGTCCACCCTCTTTTCTCCCAGGCATTTTAGATTACAGTTTCCTAGAGTCCTGCTAATTAGGCAACTGTCCAGCTCCTTTCTAATCTAGTTCCTTTCTCTCCCTGGGCAGCAGGGCTTGAGCACCTGCCTTAGCAGGTACCCTCCACTCTCCCCATCATGCTGGGGTTCCTTCTGAGATTGAAAGGGGGCTCAGCTGGCCAAACTCAATGCCAAACAAACCACTCTTCACCCACAAATTCTAATAAACAAAAAACAACAGCTTCTTTAGAGCAGGATTTTTGTGGAAAAATCATCAAGAGTGATACAAACAAATAACACAAAGGAGGAAGATGTGTATTGGAAACTAGTAATGACTGGTTGGGCATTAGCTAAGATCACACATGTCATTTCCCTCCCAATATACAATGGAATTTTCATTTACTTCAAAAAGAGACAAGTCTTGGTATCATATGCCTGCTACATTCTTCACATGGTGGTCCCTTAGGGTGTAAATGAAAGGGTTCAAAAATGGGGCAAGAGAAATTTGGGAACATGGTATCAGATTACCAGATAAGGCTCAGCATTCTCACAAAAGCAATGGAGAAAGCCTAAACCTGCCTGAGAGACCTGCTCTGGGATCAGTAGATCAGGACAGGGCTTCACAACTCCCAGCAGGGAGAGCAGCAGAGAGAGGAAGAAGTCAAAACAACAAACTTTAAGTTATTGGACCTCCCAACCACCAGGATAGGCTCCCCTCCCCCACCCCAGAGGTATTCAGTAGCAGTAAAATCCATGGTGCATGAAACTGACTGAAAGGTAGCAGAAAGTCATCCTCCCTGCCATCTGTTACAACTGTTACAAGATAAAAGGGAGTGGGAGTTGGGGGCTTTTCTAAAATAAATTATGGCAGCAGGGCCCACTTTGAATTGCAGCTCTGACCAAAGGAAATCAAGGGACTACTGAGAGAGATACACCTCTGTGGAAAAGTGCACAAACAAGTGCCATCTGCTGGCCAGTCTGGAAATTACATGGACAGAAACTGCTTTTGGAGCTCTCTTTCCCCACCCCTGGGAGAAAGTCTGCATCCATTAGTGAGTCCCTAGCATGGTTTTTGGTAACTTAAGTTAGGCAATTTTAAAGACTTACGATAATTTGAACCAAATACCAAAGAGCTATGAAAAAATGAAACAGGGTCTCAGGGAATGGAATGACAATGTGAAATGCAAAATATACACATTATCTGCATTCTGGCAGTAGAAGATGAAAAAGGAACAGAAAGAATATTTTAGGAAATAATGACTGAAAACTTCCCGCCTTTATGAAATAGATAAATATCAATGTCCAAGAAGGACAATGCACTTCAAATGAAATAAACATGAATAATCCTACCCTAAGACACCTACTATTCAGAATAGCAAATATCAGAGATAAAGAGAAAACTCTGAAAGCAACAAGAGAAAAGCAAAGCATCACATAAAAGAGATACTCGGTAAGATTAAATGCTGATTTCTCATCAGAAACCGTGGAAGAGAGAAAAAATTAGTATGATATATATATGGTATTGAAAGAGAAAAATTGCCAACCAAGAATTCTGTATCCAGCAAAGCTGTCCTTCAAAAATGAAGGGGAGTTCAAAGTCTTCACAGATAAACAAAACCTGATAGAATATGTTACCAAAACACCAGAATTAAAAGAGATACTAAAAGGAGTACTACAGTCTGAATGGAAAAAACAAGGGTGAGAGACTTGGAGAAGAGTTTAGAAATGAAGACTATTGGAAAGGGTTAAAAAAATAAGCTATAGTATGATGTGACAATTGAAAGCCAAAGTACAAAATGTATAAATTAGCAATGCCTTTACAATTATAACATTGAATGTTAATGAGATGAGCTTCCCAATCAAAAGATGCAGACTGTTAGAATGGATTAAAAAATATGAGCCATCTCCATGTTGTGTATAAAAGACTCACCTCAGATATAAGGACACAGCCAGCTTAAAAGTGAAAGGTTAGAAAAAAATATTCCATGTAAATAGTAAACAAGAAAAGAACTGGAGAAGTATACTGATATTGGAAAAAATAGATTTTAAATGCAAAACTATTATAAGGGATGAAGAAGGTCATTATTTATTAATTAAAAAAGGCAATTCAGCATGAGGAAATAATTATTCTAAATATTTATGCACTTAACCTCAGTGTCCCAAGATATTGAGGCACATACTGGCAAAGCTGAAGGGAAAAATCGTTTTCTTTACAATAATAGCTGGAGACTTCAATACATCACTCTCAGTATTGAATACAACATCTGAACAGAGAATAAAGAGAACTTGTAATATGATAAATGAAGTAGAACTAATACACATCTATAGGGCATTGCACTGCAAAACAGCAGGATATACATTCTTCTCAAGTGCTCATGGATCCTTGTCCATGAAAGACCATATGTTGAGTCACAAGACAAATCTAAATAATTTTTAAAAATTGAAGTTATAAAAAACACTTTCTCTGATCATATCAGAAAGAAACCAGGAATCAATCATGGACAGAAAAGTAAAAATTCATGAATATATGGAGATTAGTCAACACACTCTTAAATATCCAGTAGGTCAAAAAAGAAATTGCAAGAGAATTCAGCAAATATCTTGAAATGAAAGAAAATGAGAACACAGCATATCAAAACCTATGGAAACTGCAAAGGCAGTTCTCAGAGGGCAATTTATAGCCCTCAATGCTTACATTAAAAAATCAGAAAGAGCTAAAATTGAAGATCTAACAGCACACTGTTAGCACTAGAAAAAGAACAGCAACTAATTCCAAACCAAGCCAAGGAAAGAAATAGAAAAGATCAGAGCATAAATCAATGAAATCAAGAAAAAAAGAGAGAATCAAAAAAGTGAAAAGTTGGTTCTTTGGGAAGATCAAGAAAATTAAATACCCGTAGGTAGGCTGACAAAGAAAAAGAGAGAAGACAGAAACAAGTAAAATCAGAAATGAGAGTGGGAACATTACAACTGACCCTGTAGAAATAAGAAAGATCATAAGAGAATATCATGAACACGTTACTGTATGCCAAAAAATCCTAGAAAATGTAGATAAGATGGACAAATTCCTGGAAACACATTAACCACTGACCTTTACTTTAGAAGAAACAGAAGACTTCAACAAACCAATCACAAGTGAAGAGATTGAAAGAGTCATCAAAAACCTCCTGAAGATGAAAATCCCAGGACCAGATGTCTTCGCAGGGGAATTCTACAAATCATTGAAGTATGAACTACTACCAATCTTGCTCAAGCTCTTCCCCCCCCAAAAAAAAAAAAAAAATTGAACAGGAAAGAATGCTACCAAACTCAATCTATGAAGCCAGTATCACCCTAATATCAGAACCAGATAGTTACTACAAAAAATGAAAATTACAAACCAATATCTCTAATGAATATAGATGCAAAATTCCTCAACAAAATTCTTACAAACAGAATTCAAAAGCACATAAAAATAATTATATACCATGATCAAGTTGGTTTTATCCCAGGTATTCAAGGATGGTTCAACACAAGAAAATCAATTAATGTAATAAATCCCATTGACAAACTGAAGAAGAAAAATCACATGATCTTCTCCATGGATGCAGAAAAGACTTATGAAAAATTCAGGACATTTTCTTGATAAAAAATATTCCAAAAGCTAAGAATAAATGGAAGCTTTCTCAATATTATAAAGTGCATATATGAAAAACCTCAGCTAGCATTGTACTCAATGTTTAAAGAATGAAAGCTTTTCCTCTGAGGTCAAGAACACTGTCACCATTATTACTCTACATTGTACTAGAAGTTCTAGCTAGAGCAATTAGGCTAGACAAAGAAATAAAAGGCATCCAAATAGGAAAGGAAGAAAAACTTTCACTAATCACTAATGACATGATCCTATGTCAAGAAAATCTACCTCTTATATTTTTTAATGTAACACTTTTTGTGATCTATGTATCTTCAAAAAATACAATTAAAAAAGATGGGGGTGGGGGCATGGGGAGTGGGGTAATGGGAACGTTTTATGTTTTATAATGTAGCATTTTGTATGATCTAATAACTTTAAAAAAGATAATTAAAAAATAAAATAAAAGTTTGACAAGTGTATAATTAAAAAAATAAAATCCTGAAAATTCACAAAAAAAGCTACTAGAATTAATAATTTCAGCAAAGTGGCAGGATACAAGGTTAATATTCAAAAATAGACACCATTTCTATGCACGACTGATGTTCAATCTGAGTAGGAAATCAGAAAAAAAATTCCATTTATAATAATGACTAAAACAATCAAATATTTAGGAATAAACTTAACAAATGACATAAAGGACGTGTATTCAGAAAACTACAAAACATTGCTAAAAGAAACTGAACAAGACTTAAATAAACGGAAGGATATTCTGTGTTTGTGGATTGGAAGACTAAATTTTGTTAAGATGTCCATTCTACCAAAACTTTTTTACAGATTCAATGCAATCCCAATAAAAATTCCAATCACCTTTTTTTGCAGAGATTGAAAAGTCGATAATCAAATTTATTTGGCAGGTTAAAAGACCCTGAATAGCAAAAATTATCTTAAAAAAGAACAAAGTTGGAGGACTCTCACTTCTGACTTGAAAGCATATTACTTAGCTACATTGATAAAAACAGCATGATACTGGCATAAGGACAAACATATTGACCAATGGAACAGAATCAAGAACTTAGAAACTAACCCTCACATCTACAGTCAAGCAATGTTGACAAGGTTGTTAAGCTCACCCAGCTGGGCCAGAACTGTCTATTCTACAAATGGTGCTGGAATAACTGGATAGCCATATCCAAAAGAAATAAATATGACCCCTATCTCATGCCCTATACAAAAATTAACTCAAAATGGATCAAGAACTTAAATATAAAAACATCAATTATTAAAGTCCTAGAAAAAAATATAGTGGTAGAGATCTTCAATATCTTCGTGGTTATGCCCAAAGCAGGTACAACAAAAGAAAAAAGAAAAGGATAAATGGGACCTCCTAAAAATTCAGCACTTTCACATCTCAAAAAACTTTGTCAAAAGGGTGAAAAGGAAGCTGACTCAATGGCAGAAAATATCTGGTAATCACATATCTGATAAGAGTTTAATATGAATGATATATAAAAAGATCGTATAACTCAGCACTGAAATACAAAACTATCTGATTTTAAAAATGGGCAAAAGACTTAAAAAGACAACTGTCCAAAGAAGAAATCCAAATGGCAAAGAAACACATAAAAAAAGATTCAACATCACTAGTGATTATGGAACTGTAAATCAAAACTACCATGAGATATCCTTTTATACCTAATAGCCTGGTCACTTTAAAAAAAATGGGAAAAGTTTAAAGGTTGGAGAGGACATGCAAAGATAGGAATGCTTATTCACTGTTGATGGGAATGTAGAATTGTACAGCCACTGTGGAGAATTGTTTGGCAGTTCTTAATGAATTTGAATACAGACTTGCCATGTGACCCAGCAATACCAGTTCTAGGTATATACCCAGAAAAACTGAGAACAATGACACAAATAGACATCTGCACACCGATGTTCTTAGATGCATTTTACACAATGGCTAAAAGTAACAAACAACCCAGGTGTCCTTCAACTGATGAATGGATGAACAAAATGAGGTGAATACACATGATGGAATATTATGCTTTTGTAAGAAGAAATGAAATTATGAAATATATGACAATATGGATTAACCTGGGGGACATTATGTTGAGTGAAGGAAACCAGACATAAAAGGAAAAATACTGTATGGTTGTGCTTTTATGAACTAAATATATGTAAACTCTAGAATAATTAGAATAATTAGAATATAGGTCTCCAGAAAATAGAATGAAGGGAGAGAATTGAAATCCAAGTGTTAATCTTTGCATTATTAGTTAAGAATTGTTTGCAAATTTTTGGTAATGAATTGAAATTGTGAGTGCATATCATGGTGTTTGTGACTAACACAGCTATTAAATGGGTATGACAGTGGTTGAAAGGGAAAGTCTAAGGACATTTACACACTAAAAGAAAAGTGAAAAAATGTAACAAGGGATTGTATAACATAGTAAAACCTCTTGCAAAATATGAAAATTGGTAATACTGCATACTAACACTGTTTTAGAATATGTAAATGCAAACAAACTGGAAAGAAGGAAAAAGAATAGCAGCTATATATTTTAGGGGAACCAGAGAGTCTGAGAGTTTCATTTCTTTGATTATTTTGTTATTATTACTGTTATTATTATATAATAATATAACATATAGTAATATAGTAATAATATTACTATATATACTAATATAGTAATAATATTACTATTATGCTCTAGTAATATTCAAATATGACTAATAACTATTGAAGTGATGGTTGCACACTATGTGATTATACCAAATAGCATTGATTGTATACTTTGGATGGATTTATGCTTTATTAATATTTATCAGTGTAATTGATTTGTTTAAATAATGGGCAAAGACTTTAAAGACAATTGTCCAAAGAAGAAAAACAAATGTGAAGAAACACATGAAAAAATATTCAACATCACTAGGGAATAGGAAAATGCAAATCAAAATTACAATGAGGGGAGCAGATGTAGCTCAATTGTTGAAACTTGTTTCCATGTACGAATTCCTGGGTTTGATCTCCAGTACCTCCTAACAACAAATCATACAAACAAATGCAAAAATAAAACATAAACCTCTTATTGGAAAGCAGACGGAGTTCAATGGTGAGTGCCTGCTTCCCATTTATGAGGTCCTGAGATCAATCTCCAGTACTTCCTATAAAACAAACAAACAAACAAACAAAAAACAAACAAAAAAACAACAAAATGCTACAATGTGATAACATGTCACTACTATTAGACTGGTCACTATTAAAACATCAGAAAACTAAATGCTGGAGAGGATGTGGAGAGATAAAGATGCTTATTTACTTTGGTGGGAATGTAGAATGGCAGTCACTGTGGAAGACTCTTTAGCAGTTCCTAAGGAAGCTAAATATAGATTTGCCATGGGACCTGGCAATACAATTATTAGTTTTGTTCCCAGAAGAATAGAGAGCAGTGACACAAACAGATATCTGCACACCAGTGTTCACAGCCCCATTATTCACATTTGTCAAAAGCTGGAAACAATCCAGGTGTCCCTCAACTGATGAATGGATATACGAATTGTGGTGTATATGCATTATAGAATACTGTGCAACAGTAAGAAGAAACGAAGTTGTGAAGCATATGACAACATGGAAAACCTGAAGGACATTATGTTGAGTGAAGCAAGTCAGTCAGACACAATTGGCCAAAGGAAATCAGAAAAACAAACATTCACATATAAAACTAAATTAAATGTTAAAGTTTTGGAGCAGCCTGAGCAAAACCCTCCAGCAAAAGAGGGAACCAAGGAAAGGTAAGCCCTGCAGGGCCCCTAGAAAACTTCTAGGCCCCCAGCAATGTGCTTAATGCAAAGGAGGATGGGCATTGGAGATGAGGATGCCCCAGTCTTATAAGGAAAGTAGTCCAAAGACCCCTAACCCCGCAGCCCAATAGCCACAATTTTCAGGGACAAAGAGAGCTATCTAGAGTGTTGGTCCAGGAGTACTTTGTACCAGTCTGGAAAGGACCCTAGTCACCCATATGGAACCTCTGTTCTCTTTCCAAGTGAGTAAGGAATTAGTAACTTTCCTGGTGTATATTGGAAAAATATTTCAAGTTTGAATCAAAAGCTTACTCCTGAACTTCGAGTCTGTTTGTTGGATATACTCCTGAACTTTAAATCTGTCTGTTAAGTGTACAAAAGTAATCCAAAATATATGTGTGTAGTGTCTTCTCTTAAATGGTGTGTTTTACTTAGATATAGTAAATATTCTCTCTATATAAACTGCTAAATTAGTGTTTAACCACATTTATCCTGCTCATGTATTCCTACTTGGTTGATGGTTACTCATAAAAATGTTTCCAAGAACGAGCTTGCAAATTACAAGCAATGCCGATCACAGATGAGATCTTAAAAGCATTAAAGACCAGGGATGTGAAAAGATGGAAAACCTGGAGACAGCCATACCAAATGAGTGAGAATTATGAGTCAAATTTGTGAGTTTTAAGTGTCTGTTCATGTGTTTAACTCTATTTGTGTCTCTCTGTTTGTGCAGTGTATACTTTCATACCTTAGATGGAAATATCAAAATAATAAGTGAAAATTCTTAAAACAGATCTATTCAAATTGCTGCAAATTAAATAAGTGCTTATATATGAAAATAACTATTCCTGGAACCCAAATTAAGAAAGCCAAACAGGATGAAAATGATCATATAAACTGACTAAATAAACTATTTGAAGGAAAAAAACAAACAAATCAAAAATGTTGTCCTAAATTCCTCCACAACCTTTCTAAAACCTATCCTACCCCCAGGTTATTCTCCTAATCTTGACTGAATTCAAGAGACAGATAAAGTATATACAATCCCAGGTATTGGTTCTTCTGAGGGCTACGGAGACCCACACGTTCTATGGTCATGGCAGATGGAGTTCAGTGCCATGTCAGTTGGCCCTACTTTGGAGTTTGTGTTCCTGAGTGTGATGGAGTTGGATTCAGATGTGATCTTTGTTCACAAGCCTCTCCTGTTACTTTTACCAGACCTGTGGTTGGCACTGGGGTTTAGTGTATGCTCAGGGGATCTGAATCTCTGGACTGTCCTTGTGATAGCCAGGCCCTGAGCCACAACAGACTTGCAACTCCTATGCTCTGGTTTATTGGACTTACCCCACTCAGCTAACATGGAGGTGAAGAAGGTCAACCCCCACACCAGGGATCCAAGAGTGCCTACAGCTGAAAGCAGGAGAATTGCAACTATAATACATGTGGAATCTAAGTCCCCTCTTGATATAGATGTGGAGTGGACATAACCATTCCAGGGTCCACAGGATAGAGGAATAGAGCATGGATTAGAGTGGACTTATTGATATTCTATTCATGAACTATTGTGATTAGTAATTGAAGAAAATGTAGCATTGATGTGGAGAAAGTGGCCCCAGTAGTGGCTGAGGGTAGGGAGTGGGAAGAAAAGATATAATGTGGGGCATTTTCAGGACTTGGAGTTGTTCTGGATGGTACTTCAGGGACAGTTACTGGATGTTGTATGTCCTCCCATGACCCACTGGGTGGACTGAGGGAGAATGTAAACTATGATGTGGACCATTGACCCTGTGATGCAGCAGTTCTCAGAGATGTATTCACCAAGTGCAATGAATGTCCCATGATGATGGAGGAGGTTGTTGATATGGGAGAAGTGGGGTGAGGGGGGTGGGGTTTATATGGGGACCTCATTTTTTTAAATGTAACATTAAAAAAATAAATAAAGACAAAAAAATTTAGGTAAGTACAAGCAAAAAAAAAATGTGATTACACTGAATACCATGGATATAAACTTTGGATGGATTTATGCTTTATTAATTTGTATTAATAAAATTGATTAAAAAAATCTGGTGGAGGGAAACTATAGGTGAAAGGCTAGCTGATGGGGTGAGAAGTGAGTTTAGCTTGTGAGTCTGTCTAAAAGGCATAGAAACTAAAAATGACAAGGACAGTTGGAATATTACAAAAGAAACCTTGTTTTGCAATTTGTCTTGTAATTCCCCAAGTAAATTTTAACAGCCTTGAGATGAGAATAACTGATACTTCAATGTCCAAATTTCAGTAAGTAAAGAAAAAATCCTTGAAATCTATGAAAAGGCATTTCTAAATTATGATTAAAACTAATAAAACAATGATAATATATTCTCCAGAGCCTGATAGTTATTGTGTTTGCGAGGTTATTTATAATTTTAAGGTACTATGAAAAAATAAAAATTTTAACCTCCTAAGGGAAAAAAGGAAAAAGGAAAACATTTCTTACATAGTATAATTATCTTAATTTTTTCTGCTTAGTGTAATCTCCCTTGGTTTATGTGGATACTAATAACTTAACATTAAGTCTATCGAATCTGTAAGATGATGAAAATTGTAAGATTTAATTAATGAAATTATTATTATTACAAACATATATTTTTTAAAAACACCAAAAAACAGTAGTTGTTAGTAGTGAAGTTTCCTCAAGTGGTGAGAGAATAAAGGTAATCAGTAGAGTAGTAGATGTAGCCAAAAAGGAGATACATTGGATAATTGTTTACTCTGATTTCAATTGTTTTGAGGTCCAAATACATCTATTCAAGTATCATAATTTAATTTTTCAATTGTCCTTTAGATATTAAGGGCCAGTAGATTTTCTTTTGGCAATATGAGTTCAAGTTGATTTTCTATCATTTGTCACCAAGAGTCTTAACTCATGCAAAACCATTAGAAAAGGAATGGTTCAGTCATTATTCTTTAGCCAATTTGGCAATCCTGGTGCAAAAACGATGAGCTGCCATGGAAGCACATTTATCATGCATTTTTAAAAGTATTAAAAAATATGTATGTAATGGTGATGCCCACTGTGTTTTGATTAAGAGGGGGGCTTAGAGCTAATAGGCAGCCATGAGGTAGATTTATTGTTATTCTAGTACTGGAAGAACTTCTAACATTGATATAAAGAAAATGGTCACCAGAGGTTCTAAGGGGAAGGGGTGGGAAGAATAAGGGTAACATGGGGCAATTTGGGGACATTGATATTGTTCTGCATGACTCTGCAATGATGGATACAGGGCATTATATATTTTGTCAAAAGCTATAACATTATGCTGCACAAATGTAAACCTTAATGTGAAATATAAACCATGGTTAGTAGCAATAAGCTAATATGTGTTCATCAATTGTAACAAATGTACCACACTAATGAAAGATGCTGTTAATGGAGAAAAGTGTGGGAGGGGGAAGATGTGGGATATATGGATATCCCCTATATTTTTTATGTATCATTAGTGTAATCTAAAGCTTCTTTAAAAGTAAAAGAAAATAAATAATTGTTTTGCCTAAAGTAAATGACTGGTTATTCACAGAACAAAATGAGGAATATGAAACAAGACTTAAATGAATGACATGGAAAGAAGTAGAATGTTTATGAAAGCTTGTTTACGTATGTCTTGTCTTAAGAGAAGATGGCTGGTTTTCATATAACCAGGGTAGAAATATGTAGGATAAGACTTGAATGGATATATAAAGTAGTATAAGTGTTGTGGAAGTACATTTCACTAGATTCTGACTGTAATTCATTAAGCTTATTTAAAGGTGAAATTTATCTTAAGGTAAGTAACTAGTCTATGGTTATAAAAAGTTATGAGAGGCTATGGGAAATTATAAGTAGTAATAGCATTTTCTAAACTGAGAGATTTCAATATAAATAGCTAACTCTGGGAAATCATTATCAAGTAGCAATCTAGAAGTTGATATTAAAAAACAAAATATAACTTTATAATAGAAGAGTCATTAGACATCACCTTAATCTATTAAGAGCTTGCCAACTAGGTATGTTGGTTTTACCTTATCTTTAACGGTTTTAAAAAGAGAAAGGTGCTGCTGTTTTGGAAGTTAAATCTTTTCCAAACTATCTTACAAATTTAATCATCACTATGATAAATAGAAGTATTTTAAATATAATCAGACCTGTCTAATTTTAATATTCAGATAATACCCTTAAGGATATCTTTAATTTCAAACTGTTAAAAAAAAGTTCTTCTTTCACCTTGTAAGAAGTGAGGTGCTAAAATATCTACTTTTATAAATATTTAATGTTATCAATATATCTGCATTTTAATTCACAATGGAAATATGTATTTCCAAACAGGAGACTCATAATACCTGTGTAAATTGTGAAAAGTTTAAATGGGGTGCTATTTTGAGAATGTTTTAATAAATTTTAGTCACATTTTATACACATTGGAATTTTTATCAAGATGTTAAACTTCTGTTTTTTGCGGGGGGGGGGGAAATCAGTGTGTCATGAAATACTGTGGATAATCACCGCATTTATTTCTTAAAGCAATTATGAATATATAGACTTATGTTTACAGCTAAGGGAAATATTTATAAATTGTTATCAAATCTGGTATTAACTACCTATATCAGACACTTAATACTTGCAAAGATCCATATTGTGTTTACCACTCTGAAGTGTTAAAGACTCACCCTCATTGTTGAAAGTAATATATTCTTAGAGTGGGGGTTGAAATATTAATGTCCAATAAATATACAGTATTACAGTGGTCACAATTATAATACAAAAATAATCTTGATTCCATTGGAAATCTTAAATTTTCATAAGTTTGCTAGAAAAATAGTTTCTTCCTGTACTGATGAAGCTTCCCTGTGGAAAATAATGTTTTTCTAAAAGAGAAAGCATGAAGGAGAGCCTCCCAGTGCAAAAAAAGTGCAGCCTGCCCATGAATGGCGCCGCACCCACCACAGAGCGCTAACACAGCAAGATGACTCAACAAAAGAGACACAGATTCCCGGTGCCACTGACAAGAATACAAGCAGACACAGAAGAACCACAGAGAATGGACACAGAGAGCAGACAACTGGGTGGGGGGAAGGGGAGAGAAAATTGTTTTTAAAAATCCTTAATGTCCTATGCTATTAAAAATCTGCATTTTAATATTTAATATTGTTTGTTATAGTTTTAGTTATTCCTGGAAATATGTGATGTTATGAAAATAATCAAATTCTATATCAGTTACACTGTTTTTTTCTGATGCTATTCCAAATGACCTTGCAGTCACCCCATCTTCAATAAAGCAACTTCAAAAAAAAAAGCAATACAAGTCCATAAGTTATGTCTTACCTGTTGATTAACATAACCTTGGTAAAAATTGTTAAAGTGAAGCAAAACTCTTACTATGATCTGCAGTTAATGATCTCTAGAAACAATTTTTATGTTTTTAAACAAATCAACTTATTGATACATATTAATTAACCATACAATTCATCCAAAGTTTACAATCAAGGGTATTTGTGTGTGCACTCATCACTTCAATCGTTATTAGAGCATTTTCATTATTTCAATAGTAAACAAACAGACACACAAAAAGCAAACAAGAAAATTCCTCACCTCTCAGTCTCTCAGTTTCTCCTGCTGTAAATAGCTGCTATATCTGGCTATTCTTGTACAATTATTTATTTGTTTTTTAAGCAGTTTTATTGACATAAAATCATATACCATATGATCTATCCAAAGTGTATAATCAATGGCTTTTAATATATTGACAATGTTGTACATTCATCACCTTGAAAATTTTAGAACAATTTCATAACTCCAACAAAAACGACTCCACACCCCTTAGCATTCCTTTTCCAGTCCTACATAACCACTAATCTAATTTCATCTTTATAAATTTATTTATATTTACATTTTAGATATATGGAATCATACATATGTAATACTCAATGTCCAGTCTCTTCCACTTAATATAATGTCTTTTTTGTCTGATATTGACATTTTGTTTTATTAACCCACATTTTTTAGCTTCAAAGAAAGATGGTCTTATATATATGTAATTTTACCCATATTCATATTTCACATAAGGTACTTATGTTTCACATAATATATTTAGTTCAAAATAGTGCAATCATACAGTAATTGTCTTTTTGTGTCTGGCTTTCTTCACCCAACATATGTCCTCTAGATTCATCCATGTTGCTATATGTTTCACAATTTCTTTTCTTCTTACTGCTGCATAATATTCCATGTGTGTATACACCACAATTTGCTTATCCATTCTTCAGTTTATGGACTCCTGGGTTGTTTCCAACTTTTGGCTATCATGAATAACATTGCTGTGAACATCGATGTGTAAATGTCTATATGTGTCACCGCTCTCAGCTCTTTTGTGTATATACCTAGCAATGGATTCTCTTGATTGCTGCTTGCCCACAAAACTGGGAAGAAGTAATTAAATGACTTATGTTTATTAATATTTTGAAACAATTTTAACTAAAATAAACATTACATATATTGAACAGGGACTTTTATTCTTGTACCAGAAAATGTCCAATTTCTTGCACAATATAAGTAGTATGCAATGCCTACAATAAACAGAACATTCACTACATAACCATAAGGCAACCTTCAGTATCAAGACCTTAACATATATTACTTATGTTTAATTCCCCAATTCTATCAACTTTTACCAGTTATCTCAAAATTGTCCTTTGTAATAAAAGGATATTGTTTAGAATTACATGTTTCAATTAAGTGGCATGGCCCTTTAGATTCCCTTAATTTGAAAGATTTAGTCATTCCTTCATTTTCATGAATATCGGGAATACATTTCCAGTGAATATAAACATCCCTCCATTTGTGATGGTCTCACATTTCTGCCTGAATTTATTCACTTTTTTTGGGATTATCATAGATGCCTTGCAGCTTTCTCATTGAGTCCTATCAGGTATCACACTATTTTGTTGTTTTTACAGTTGTTATTAAAAATGTTTCTTTGATCTTGATTCATGTGATGATTGGAGGCTTCTTAACCATAAATCTATTCTATCTTCATAACAAATATTCTGGTTAGGTAGTTTGAATATTGTGTAAATATATCCACCACCAGTGAACTTCAACTTTTTTATTAAATACATTTTATCATTCTAAATTCATGGTTTCCAATTTTACTCATTACTGACATTATTTATTTTGAAGATCAAATTTCCCCAGAGTCAGTCAATATAGATTCTTTCAATTTTCTTCATGTGTCTTTTTGAAATGCTCCCATGAATTTTAGAGGACTTCTTTACTTCCTCACATCACAAAGTTCCCCGGCTCATCTTGTAATTTCTCTTCAACAACGTCAAAATCGACCATTTCTGGAAAGAGTCCTTGTTCTTGATAGTGAAAAAGGGTTTTTCCAGAGCCAAGATCTGGATGTTATATGCGCTCTTTGTTACTAAGATCACAATTTCCATGTCCTGGGCAGTGGGCTGAGATGTATCTACACACACACATTTTCATTTTATTTATATTTATTTTATGTGTGTGGCCTAAGATGACCATATTTCCTCTAGAGTTATTTAAGTTTTAGTTCTTCCAAGCTCCTGAGTCTCTTAGGAGCATCTCAGTGTAGACTCATGCATTAAGCAGATTGGAAGCTGAACCTGCATCAGCCGACCACAGGTTTTCCATTCAAAGTTGGAGGTGTTCACCAAAGCACCTGTGATGGGCCTGCGGCTACAATCTCTGTCTCTTTGGACCCATTAAACAGCCAAAAACCCTGATCACTTCCACTGTTCCTCAGGCAATGTTTCTGAATGAGCAGTTCCCAAAGGAAAAATGGGGCCCAAGTCCAAACTTACTTCCCTTTATGTCTATTCTCCCTTTTCCCTAATTTGATAATCCTTCCCAATCTGTTATTTCTACAATTAAAATCAAGTACATGTTTTACATATGTTTCACCTCATCTGGCTGATTTCCATGTGAGGTTGGCACAGATTTCATTTCTCTGAAATGACTTTCTTCATAGTGATGTTAATTGCAATTTCCAAATTAATAATGAGGTAGAAACGGATTTTTAGATGTTTTTTTCACTGTGAAATAAGCCAATCTTAAGTAGTTATTTATCCATTCCATAGGGTTTCACAGGACATCGTTTGCCTGAAACACATATTAACATTTATGCCTGCAAATAATGTCTCTCAGTTCATGGTTTATAATTTTCCTAATCTACTGGTGTTTCTGAAGAACTGATTCATTTAACTATGTTTCTTTTTACTAAAATTCCTTTAAACTCCAATTCTTAAATTATAAGTTTCCTCCATATTCAAATTTAATTTAGCAATAGTTTTCTCAATATTTTGAGATATCAAAATTTCTGTTGAAAATTCATCTCCTGGATGTATGTAGAATGTTTAATAAATTCAAATGTAAATATGTGATATTGATTGGACATGATGTTAACAGATTATAATGAACATAAAAAAACTGTTGATTTATGGATATGATTGAAACTGAAATGTGGAGGCTAACGAGATTAATTTTAGTTGGAGGACTGCTGAAGGATAATATTGGGAATGATTTGTGTCAGTAGATGAGGATTATGATTAATAATATAAATCTAGGTAAGTTCTTGTCCTGCAGGGCGTTAATATGTGATGATATATGAGAAAAATATAATAACTATAATTTATGGGTTATAGTTAACAATACTATGAAGTTTTTGTATCAAAAGCAAAGTTGGTAACATATTATGCTAATGGTCTAAAAAGAATATGGGGTTTGATTTCTTGAAATATGGATACAATTAAATATGTTTTTCTCTTCAATTTTTTTCATTAGCAAGGAGCTCTCTTTACTAAGCCATTTAACTAATCTGTGTTCATCTGTGTATTTTCCTTTAAAAAAAAAAAAACTCCTTTTGTAACTAATCTATCTTGACCTTCAGTTTGACCATAGGAACTTCTCTTGGTCTTTGAGGTTTCAGCAGTTTCATTATTATATGTTATAAAAGATTGGGAAAAAACCTCCACAACTTTCAAAACTGCTTCCCACACCAACTGCAAATACAGCAGTAATTCAGTCTAATCTAATTCTGATTCTACTCTGTGTTAGGCAGAAGGCAGCAGGTAAGGAGATCGCTCTATAAGACTGCCCTGCAAGCAGCAGTCACAAATTTGGGGACCTAAGCTACCTGCACTTCTGTAAATTTGGAACTTTTCACCATCCCCTTAAGTAAGAAAATTTGCTAGAAAAAGTCACACAATTCACTAGAAGTGCTATACATATAATTATAGCTTTATTATTTTAGAAGGATACCTAAAGAAGTCAAAAGAAGAGAGTCATAGGGTGAGATCTGGGAGAGTCTCAAATGCAACTTGCACATCCTTTGCAATTGAAACCAGAACACCTCACCCTCCCACCACAGGGATTTATCTTATAATCATGGAAGCTTATCAGGATTCCAAGAGTACTGAGTTTAATTGGGGTCTCTTTAGGCAAGCATGATTGATAGAATAAATGTCCACATGGCTGATTGCAATCTGCAGCTCCTCTCCCCTGCCAGAGGTCAGGCATTTAGGTTAATATGACTTGGCTCAAAGCCCCAATCGCCTAAGCACCTGAGTGATCTTCCTAGTTAGGACAGTCCTACCCTAAAACTGAAGGTTGGTGGCCTTTCCATGTGGTCGTATTATCATATGAACTATCAGGTGTAGTCTTGTTCCCACTATGAAAAACAAAGAACACTTCTATTTGCTGTTTGTCCATTTGTTGTTGAGTTGTAAAATTTCTTAATATATTGTAGATATTGAAATCTTATTAGATATGTGGATACCAAATATTTTTGTCATTCTTTTTACTTTCATGATAGGTCCTTTGATGCATGAAAATTTTTAATTATTATGAAATCACATTCATTTATTCATTCTTTTTTTGCTTGTGTTTTTTGTGTAATGTCTAAGAAACCATTGCCAAACACAAGGTCCTGAAAATGCTTCACTATGCTTTCTTCTAGGAGTTGTATAGTATTAATTCTTTTCTTTAGGTCTTTAATCCATCTTGTGTAAATTTTTTGTAAATGGTGTAAGGTGAGGACATTACTCATTCTTTTTCATATGAATATCCAGTTTTCAGAGACTACTTGTTAGATAGGCTATTCTTCCCCAATTGAGTAAACTGGGCACACCTATCAAAAATCTATAAGCTGTAAGTATGAGAGTTCATTTCTGAACTTTCAATTCACTTGCATTTTCTATGTATCAGTCCATATCCCAGTACCATGCTGTTTTGACCCCATGGCTTTTTAATAAATTTTGAAATCAGAAATGTGAATACTCCTATTTTGTTATTTTTCAATATGGTTTTGGATATTTTGGGTACCCTTATCTATTCATATAAATTTGATGACTGGTTTTATCATTTCTACAAAGAAAAGTGTTAGAATTTTTATTGGAATTGTGTTAAATCTTTAAGTCATTTTGGGTAGAATTGACATCTTAACAAAATTTAATCTTCTAAACCATAAACATGGAATGTTCTGCCAATTTATAAAAGTCTTTGATTTATTTTACAAATTTAGTAATGGTCAGTGTATATTTTCTTTACAACCTTGGTTAATTTATCCTAGGTATTTGATTTTATTGTTGCTCCTATAAATGGAATTTTTTTCTTGAACTCATCTTCATACTGTTCATTACTATTATATAGAAACAATACTCTTTTGCATGCTGATTGTACCACACTATGTTCTGGAACTTGTTTATGAGCTCTCATAGCTTTGTTGTGTATCTTTTTCAGGATTTTCTGTATATAGGAACATGTCATCTTCAAACAGGGAAACTTTTATTTCATCCTTTCCAATTTTGATGACTTTTATTTCTTTTACTTGATTAATTGCTCTGGCTAGGACTTCCAGCACAAGATTGAATACTAATAAAGTAACCACATGAAGTTGATGAGCACTTGAAATGTGGCTAGTGTAAACATGGAATTATTTATTTAGTTTTAGTTATTTTAAATTTATATTGTCTTTGGTAATCAGTGGAAATCAAATGGAGAGCACAGATGTAAGTAATCTTACCAACAGTCTACTAAAAGGGGGCAAGTTATTAATACATCCAAATAATTTTGATGTAGAAATTATTGAGGTAAATTTAAGTACAGGAAGTTCACACTTTTGGGACATATAATTTATGAGCATTGGCAAACATGCGTCATGCAACCACCACCATAATAAAATGTAAAATGTTTGCATCAATCTAAAATATTCCCACATCACACTTTGCATTCAATCCCTTCTCTTTATCCTCAGTCCCTGGTCAAATTTCTGTCCCTATAGTTTTAGATTATTTTATTCACCAGACATTGGATTGGTGTTCTTTACCATTTGGCCATTAATACAAAAATTAATGTAATAGATAAAACTCAATGCACTTGAAGAATCAAACAGTTCTCACCAACAAGCCATTCAAAGTCTGACTTTAAAGTAGATTACAATAAAATTTAAGCTGCTTCTGTTGCTTATGTGAGCCCCGACAATGGTGCCAAGTGGGTCATCCCTGGGAGTCATGTCCAATATTCAGGGGATAGATATAGAGTTTATTTGCAGACTTTAGCTTAAAGAAAGGCTACCTTTGAGTAACAAGGAAGTTTTCAGGGAGCAAATCTCATGCATTAATTATACTTAGGCTTAAATTCACATTACAGGAATAAGTTTCGTAAATGAAAACCTTAAGATC
The DNA here is from genome assembly GCF_030445035.2 of Dasypus novemcinctus. Classification (NCBI taxonomy): domain Eukaryota; kingdom Metazoa; phylum Chordata; class Mammalia; order Cingulata; family Dasypodidae; genus Dasypus; species Dasypus novemcinctus. The sequence continues at coordinate 27,014,684 of NC_080684.1, read as the reverse complement.
AAAGACTTCATTTATTGCCCTGTTTTTGGTTATTAGGCATGGTGTATATAATCCAGAGCTTTTAGACATTTTATTTGAGAAAGAAGCATAACTTTACCAGGAGGGAAGTTTAATATTATGCTAGTTAGAGTGGGGGCCTTTATCTTTCCAGCTCTTGCAGAAATAAGAAATCTAAACATCACTTTTATATGTAAAGGTAGACAAAGACATCTTGAATAAGAATAATGAGGTTGTAAGACTCACACTTCTTGACTTAAAAGTAATCACAAAGCCATAGTAATCATAACAACATGGAACTGTCATAAGTATACATAGAGAACAATGGACTCAACTTGAAACCTCAGAAATCAACTCTCAAATTTTGACCTACTGATTTTTGACAAGGGACCAAAGACCACTCAATTGGGACAGAATATCCTCTTCAAGAAATGGTGCTGGGAAACCTGGATCTCCATTTGAAGGAATCTGTTCTGCTGAGAAATGACATGGCAGAGGAGAGAGTTGTATTTTTTTGATGATGGAGCCACAGGGAGTAAATGCACAGGAGAAGAACAAAGAAGAATAGAGATGGCTTTATAGACCTGGCAGAGGCCCTGCGAAGAGAGAGATCCTGATAGTCTACAGCTGACATTGTGGAGAGAACAGAGCATCTGATCCTGGAAAGGAATGTTCCCTGGGAGAGAGATGAGACTTATCCCAGCCTACAGCTGACAATGAAGAATCTGGGACCTTGGAGCCTCAAGAGAAAGAGGGAGGCTGAACCCTTGCAGATGTCAGCAGTCATCTTGCTCCATCATGTGGCAACAGAATTTGGTGAGGGAAATATCTTAGGCTTTATGGCCTGGTAAGTGTAAGCTTCTACCACAAATAAATACCCTTTATAAAAACGAACAGATTTCTGGTATTTTGCATCAGCACCCCTTTGGCTGACTAATACAAAACCCTACCTCACAACTTATAAAAGAGAACATAAATGTAAGATCCAAATATAAATATAATATCAAAAACCTTAATATAAAAGTAGAACCAGCAAACTCTTAGAAGAAAATATAAGGCAGCATCTACAGGAGTTTGTGTTACACAATGATTTCTTAGATTTTACTCCCAAAGGACAAGCAACAAGAGAAAAAAGCAGATAAACTGACCTCATAAAAAATAATAAAAAAAAAATACTTTGTGACCAAAGGACTGTATCATGATAATGAAACATCAACCTATACAATGGGTAAAAATGTTTGGGAACCACATGTAGTGGTTTGATATTATTGATAAAATCCAAAAAGAAATATTGGATTATCATTGTAAATTGGTCTTTTCCTCTGGGTGTATTAGAGTGTATTGGATTCAGAGGTTTTACTTTTAATGGATTAAATAATTATTAATGCTTTGACTGGGTCATGTAAGTAGGACATTGAGTTTCTGCCCCTTGGTGGGCAGGTACTCATAGAGAAACTGCACTGCAGAAAAGGAAGCTTGAAGCCTTGAGCTGGAGCCCCAGGAAGTAAGCACATGGAAGAGCTTGGTTGTTAGGGAAGAAAAGGAAGCCCTGGGAAGAGAGGAATCCTGAGCCTGGAGAGTAGCAAGCCCTGAGGAACACTGAACCTGGAGAGAAGCAAGCCCCAGGAAGAGAGGAACTCTGGGAAGCCTGAACCCTGGAACACATCAGCAGCAGTTTTGTTCCAACATGTGGCAAAAGACTTCGGAGGGGGAAGTAACTTATGCTATAAGCCTGGCAATTGTAAGCTCCTACCCCAAATAAATGGCCATTATAAAAGCCAACAGATTTCTGATATTCTGTATCAGTGCTCCTTTGACTAATATATCACATATCCAATAAAGGTTTAATGTCCAGCATATGAAAAGAAATCCTTCACCTTGACAACATAGAGAAAAACAACCCAATTTAAAAAATGGACAGAATCTTTGTGTAGAAATCTCTCCAAAGAAGTACATAATTGCCCAGGAAACACTAGAAAAGATTCTCAATGTCATTAACCATCATGGAAATGCAAACTATAACCACAACATACCATTTCACAACTTTTAGAGTGACTACTATTAAAAAATGGAAAATTATAGCTGTTTGGAGAGAATGCAGAGAAATAGGAACGCTCATTCATTGCTGGTGGCAATGTAAAATGGTGCAACTGCTTGAAGAGTTCAGTGGTTCCTCAGAAATAGAATTACCATATGACCCAGATAACCCACTAGTAGGTACATACTCAAAAGAATTTGAAACAGGGAAGCAAACATATTTGCACATAGATGTTCATAGCTGCATTAGTCACAATTGCCAAATGATGAAAGCTGCCCAAGTATCCATTAGTCAAAGAATGAATAAACATAATGTAGTATATACTGAATATTATTCAGTTGAAAAAGGTAATGAAGTTCTGTTACATGTGACACAATGAATGAACCTTGGAAACATCATGTTTGGTATAATAAATCAAACACAAAAGATCAAATATTGTATGACCTCACTGATATGAAGAAATTAGGATAAGCAAATTCGTAGAGTAAGAATCTAAATATAGGTTACCAGGGCATGGGCTATGGAGAGGAAATGGGAAATTAAGGCTTCAAATATACAGGCTGACTATGTGTAACAATGCAATTCTTTTGATAATGAATGTTGGTTATGGTAATACACATTGTGAGTACTTAATAGCACTGAAAATATATCTGTGTGGTTAAAGGCAACTGTTACATTGTATGAATATAACAGAATAAAAAATATTTTAAAAAAGACCATGGAACAGTACTACACATCACTAAACACTGAGATAATCCATGGACTATAGTACTAGAAAAATTATAAAAATGTTCTTTCATCAATTGTAACAAATGATCCGTATCAATGCAGATTGTAAATAAAAGGGTGGTACCTGAGAATCTTGAATTTTATGCATGATTGTTCTGCAAACCCATTAATTCCCTAATAAAAACAATAAATAACATAAAAATGGGAGAGTATAATAGTATACATTTCCATTTGTTTTTATTGTTAGTTTTCTCATTCTTCATCTCTGTTGCCAATCATTACAGACACCACTTTCTATTTAAACACACATGCATTATGCATGGGTGTTGGAGCTGATATTGAGAGCAAAATACGATATTTCTTCTGCTTGTTAAGATTTTTAAAAAGACAGGATCAAGCAGAGTGAACGTGAAGATAAAGGGAAATAAAAGCAGATACATATAAAAACAATTTTAGGAACGGTTATGAGTCTGAATAATTAAAGTGAAGGAAAAGTTAAAGGGATATGGAAACCTGCAGAGAAATAAAATAGTATTTTCAGATTGTGATAGATTATTAGGGGAGTAACTTCAAGGAAAAATAAAAATATTTTAATTATTTTAGAAAATAATAAGAGGGAAATGTTTAATATGGAATATATTATACACTTATTAAATACCAACTGACTCATTTTCTAAAACAGACTATAAAACCACGACTAAATTTAAAATTGGCAAGATATAAATGAAGAAAAAGAAAGAGTTTTGGTAACTGTCAGACTCATAATGAATGGTAGGACTGGTGTTAAGATAAATTTTAGATGGAATAAATATCTATTGCAATAAGGACATCAAAATGCTAAATGAACAAGTAATTTCAAAGTTGTGATCTTAAAATTACCAATTTTTTTTACAAGAAGTCAGGTCCAAATTACCTGGATTTCTTCTTTGAAAGAAAAAGGTAGAGTGATACCTCTAGGGGAAAATTCTCTTGTGTTTTTGTCATCAAAACAAAGTCAAAGTGATTAGACCCGTTTTTATTAAAGGTCTCTGAGTAGGACCATTTGTTTGCATCAAGGATATAATCAGAATCCCTTCCATGGTATAAAATGTAAATTATCATTCAGAAGGCAAAGCATGTGCAAAAATAAACATACAAAATGCAAAGCTAATTGATAAATGAAACGTTGAGTCCAATATTATCTGGTGAAATTCACTGGCGTAGCTATCTGAGAATTTGGATTCTAAGATGGTGACTAGAGATAGATGAGAGAAGAGGCAAGATATTCCAGGAAGACAAAGCAGCAGAAGCAGAAGGAAAGGGAAAGGCACATGAATGATTTAGTTGAAACTAATAATCAAAGCTTTCCTATCCAGTCATTTGTGATAAATATGGAATCACAGTCAAGAGCAAAGAGAGTCCTCCCCACTCCCCATGACAGTTCTTTAATACAGCACATTTGTAATTACAATGCAATTACAATTATATAATATAAAAATTTCCCAGTAACACAATCCCCAATGGTAACATTGGTACAAATGCATAATTATAATATGTCTAAACCAGAATTTCATCCTATCAAACCTTGCTTTATCCAACTTCAACAATCACATATACCAACTATAGTCTCCTAGAAAACAACAAAAATCATTTAATGAAATCATTAGAACACAGGTAATAAATGAATTTATAATTAGTTTTGTTACATATTCTTTATATGAGATAAACATTAAACATATCAATCTTTCAGTAATAAACCTTTATTGAATCACACATAAAGTTTTTCCTAGGTAACTCCATGTTTAACTGTAAAAAATGCAAGAAAGCCTACTTACTGGCTTAAAAAGATTAAAATTGGGCCAAAATATATCTACTGGGAAAATTATCTGTAACTTTAGGAATATTGTTATTTTCAACATTTGTAGACATAAAGCAGTGTCAAAGTATTGACAAAATTCAAATGATTTATTTAATGTACCAATGTATATAGTATTGTAAGGTAATTTCATGAATCCTATATAAAGAAGACATGGTTTTGTGCTTTACCTATGTAATTGTGATTGATAATTTAATGTGAATAATTATCTTACTAATATTAGGAAAACTATTTTATAATTTAAAAATAAGTTTGGAACAATTTTTAAATCTTAAACAAGGGAATAAAGGTGATGCAGAAGTAAGTTATGATACAGAATCGAGTATATCTACTGGAACAGCAAAAAAAAATAAGAGAATAGAAGGTATTTCACAAATTTCATGATTATTGGGAAATAAAGCATTTATTATGTTCAAATAATTTAAAGATAGTAAAATTTAAAGACAACTTTCTCCAGAGTTTCAGGTACAAATATTAGAATTCAGGACATGTCAGACAGAGGGATTTAGGTGATGACATAAAAATCTTGGCTGAAAACATTGTTATAGGTAGAATGAACAAGATATTTTGAGCTTTACCAGGATTGCAATAATAGCCTTGATGTTGCACAGACTCTGATAGGATGAAGATAATCAGTTACCATTCTATTTACCAAGCACAAAAAGTGACAGACATTCAATAGAGCTGTTAAAGTTTACATTAAATATATCTATCATTCATTACAAAGACTCAAGTCAGAACAAAATACCAGACCACATGCTCAAGAACCAATAAAAAAAAATAATACAAACAGACCCAAGGGTTGCTTAGATTTTAAGGAGGCTAGAAAGGTCTTTTACAATCTTATGAATAGTATCTTCTTATAAATATATGAAAGGTGAGCAAAATATACATAAAATTGAAATATTTTCCGCAGATTTACAATTGCAACAAAATTTTTAATTTTATAAACAGCTAGTTTTAATAGAAAATTGGCCACAAGTAGAAGATAATAAAAATTAATTAGGCATAAGTTGCATGGGAAATACATACCAGGAAAGCACAAAAGGAAATATTTTTTAAGTCCAAAGGAGTGTTTGAGAAATATGGGAGAGTGAAAACACCTAAAGTATGTTTACATGAAATTCCACAACACTGAATTATATAGGTGAATGTGGTTAAAAAGGGACACTATAAATCATATACATTGCTAGAATAAAAATCAAAGGATAAAACAAAGAACTCTACAACACAGTGGACTCTGTTGTAGATGATGAACTTTCACTAATAGTACAAGAGTTAGGATGCACGTTCATGAAGTTTAACAAATATATATGACACTAATTCAAGCTATTAATTATAGGGTGATATATGGGGGAAAATAAATCTAATATAAACTATTGAGGATACTTAATCATACTATTTTGATAATCTTTTATCAATTTTAACAAAGCTAACTACTGTTTTAAAAAATAGTACACTTTTTTTAAGTGTTATTATGAATTGTGGCAAATGTTCTACACCAATGCCTTGGTGGTGGGTGGTATAATGAAATCCTGTGTTTTATTCAAGATTTTCTGAAACCCTACATCTTCTCTAATAAAAACGTGTTTTTGAAAAAAGCAATAGTAAACTACCTGGAGATTCAAAATTCAGGCACCAGTATTTCTAATAGACATAAGGTGACATCAGATGTCTTACACCCAGGGAAGTTTTATAGAGAACAGATATGAAACTTTAATAATGACTTTGGTTGGGCAAGTCTTAATGTAAAAGTGTAATACCCTACTGAGAATTACAGAACATCCTCTCTTGTAAATAACTTGTAGAAATAGACACTTTAAAATGTATAAATAAACAATTTCAAAATAACTTGATGATAAATTGATTGTTTAATTTGGGCAATATATTGAATGGGAACTCATCCTGAATGTCATATCACAGAATCCAACCTACTAGAATATTGATAGCATCTTGTTTTTATTTTTAATATTTGTCTCAAAATGTTCTAATTTTTAACTATTTTATATTTTATGAATTTACAATATGAGAGTTGGTTGATGGGATGGGATTATTTATTCTACATTGCCTTCCTAAAAGATCTGGGAAAAATTAAGTAATCATTTAAATAATATGTTTTCTTTTCTGAAATTATTTTGCTCACCCATATTTTCAAGATCCAGTTTATGGTACAGATAACACAGAAAAATTATCTGACCTACTACATGTTCCTGAACTGTGCACAAACATATGGCTATGTTTTATTCTCAGCCTCTTAAAAAAGTATTTTTATTTAACTCGATGCGTAGTTTAAAAGAAAAGAAAAGATAAGAAAAAGAACATTGTGGCCTTACATACTTATACATTTAATAACAATTTCATGAATTACTCTGTGTCTATGTGAAAATATTTTCTATTAATTCCATTGCTTATTTTTCTTGTTCTGATGAGGATTTTTATTCCAGAGACCCAAATATACTTTAACTTACAGTTATATAAAACTTGAAAGAAGATGAAGGGCTTGAAACAATTTTGATTTTCCCTTGTTTGGAATGGCTATATTAGGCTTAAAAATTTCTGAGAAAAAAATGAATTAAGTTACAGTTGTTTCCGTATTTAACATTTTCAAGGTTACCATAAAGTTTCCAGTTAGCTTAAAGAGTATCCAAAATGAATGAAGGTTATTTCCTGGTATTGTTTCAGCAATTGTCATACATGTATTTGTTGATTTAAGAACAGGAATGCAAGCTTTTATTATATTAGAAATTACTCATAAGTTCATTTTATATAATCTTTCATATAGAAACAAAATATGCTTACTTTCTATAAATATACTCTTAAAAAATCATAAACTTTTAATAAATATCTTCCAAGATAGCAACAGTAATCGCTATACGCTATAAAAAGCTTTTAGTACTTTGAATGGAATATGCATCTAGTATAGTCGTATTACACAAAGTGTATAGAATACTATCTGAAATGAGATTAGAAGGAGATAAAAATATTATTTCTTATTTATAAAGGAATATAAGCTCTGAATTATATATTGCATTAAATATAATGATAAGAAGTAATATTTTACAGTCCTAAGAAACTGGAATATTTAATAGACAAACCTGCACATTTGAAAAATTTAATGGCACTTCATTCTGATATCCAAAATATATGAAAAGAAAAAAATTCCCTAATGAAAATATAAATAAACTGAGCATTTTAGTAATGAAAACTTGAATCTACAAATAAAGTTTAACAATAAGGATGACAGCACTACATTTGAATTCAGCAATGAATTATGTACATGAATGTGGTTAAAAGGGAAAAATTTACCTGGTATGAATGTTATTAGAATAAAAATACTTTTAAATGTAAAATTGAAAAATTAAGGTATAATTAAATGAATGTGATAAAAGTTGAAAAAGTTTATAGATTATTTTAATGGATAATATGAAAGTATTCCGCTGGCTTTCAATAACAAAATTATATATTCAATTTTTTGATAAAGAGACAACCTTGTACATCACATTCATGAAGGCTTTCTTCACCTGTTGATTCCTTAGAGTATAGATGAAAGGGTTCAAAAGTGGGGCAACTGAGGTATAGAGCAACGCAACTCCCTTGGAAAAAGAAATTCTTTGTTTGACTGAGGGTTTAACGTACATGAAGATGCAGCTGCCATAAGAAAAGGAGATGACAATCATGTGGGAAGAACAAGTGGAAAATGCCTTTTTCCTCTGATTAGTTGAAGGGAGTTTCAGAATTGTCAATGTAATATAAGTGTAAGATATTATCACCATGACCAACGTGACCACGAGTGTTACTGAAGCTGAGATGAAGCCTATCGTCTCAATTAGTCGTGTTTCTGAGCAGGAGATCTGCAGGAGGGGAGTAGTATCACAGAAGAAATGATCAACAATGTTGGAAGCACAGAAATCAAGGTTTAGACCCAAGGCGAGTGGTGGAAAGATGGTAAAGAACCCAGCAAGCCAACAACTGAGGACCAGCTGTGTGCAGACTTTGCTGTTCATGATGGTTGTGTAGTGCAGGGGCTTACAGATGGCAACATAGCGGTCATAGGACATGGCTGCCAGCAAGTAAAACTCAGATGCTCCAAGAAGGATGGCAAAAAACAATTGAGTGACACAACAATTGTAAGAAATGGTTTTGTCCTCAGTAGCCAGCATAACCAGCAATTTAGGCATACATGTAGTAGTAAAAGAGATTTCTAAGAGGGAAAAATTCCGAAGAAAAAAATACATAGGAGTCTTCAGGTGAGCATCCAGCAGGGTAAGTGTGATGATGATTAAATTGCCAGTGATACTGAGCCAGTAAGTGAGGAGCAGGACGATAAATAGCACAACTTTCAATTGTGGATCATCAGTCAAACCTGCCAGGATAAACACAGTCACTCTTGTATGGTTTCCCATTACTGTCCTCTGAGTTTCTTGATCCTAAAATGAAATAAAACGCTTTTTTAGATAATCACCTTATGTCAACTTGTGGAATTAACAATTAGAATACAGATTTCCAGAAAATAGAATAAGGGCAAAGAATGGAAACCTGAGGGTTAAAGTTTGCAGAAGTGGTTAAAACTTTGTAAATTTTTGGAAATGAATGGAAATGGTGATTGTAAATCATGGTGTTTGTGACTAACAGAGCAATTATATGGGTATGACAGTGGTTGAAAAAGGAAGTGTAAAGACATGAATATTAATAGAAGGAAAGCTAAAAGAATGCAAAATGGGTCTGTTAAACATAGTGCAACTTTATATAAAATATAAATATGTGTGATATTGCATATGTAAAACTTCTAACAGAATATAAATACAAATAAACTAGAGAAAGGAAGCAGAATAGCAGCTATGTACTGCAGGGAAAGCATAGAGGCATTGAGAGGTCATGAGTTTTGTTTAGTTGGTTTTTGTTTTGTATTATTGTTATTAATATTATTACTAGAATAATGAAAATCCTCTAAAATGATTGAAGTGATGAGTGCACTACCATGTGATTATACCAAATTCCATTGTACACTAAGGATGAATTTATGCTCTATTGATATGTATCAGAAAATGGATTTGTTAAAAAATGTTTTTTAGAGAGTTTTGGGATTAAGTTTAAGGAAAAACAAAAAGAAAACAAAATTATGTAAATAAGTAAGGAAGGCAAAAAGATTATTAATGGGGAAAATGTTCTACAATGAACATGTTTTTATTACTAATACATATTTTTGCTCTTTATAAAGCAAACTAAAAAGCATGCTCAATTTTGAGTAAGAATAGTCTAAATCAGAGGAAATATAATTTAATAAATTTCAAAGATATAATGTGTGCTAAGAGCTATGATGATAGATCTGTGTTTCAGATCTTATCAAAATGATAATATTCAAATATACAGAGAATTGCTAACTAAAGTTATCACAATCATAGATACATTGAATATATTGATCACAAAACATTTGCAAACATTATTCTCAAATCTTCATGCATATGATATGAGTCACTGTGAAATATATTACAATATGCAAAGTGTATTCAGGTTTGCAAACTAGTAAGCTTCAGAGTAAATATACAGATTGAGAGTTTAATTTCAGAAAGTATGACTTTAAATTATAAAGTTATATATAAGCAGTTAGAGCCTAATTGTAGTACATATCTCTTCAAAACAGAGTGGTGCCTCACACATGGAAAGCTGATGCAGCAAGATGACGCAAAAAAAAAAAAAGATGCACTTTCCCAGTGCCATGTGACAATGCAAGCAGACACGGAAGAACACACAGCAAATTGGACCTAGAGAGAAGACAATGGGAGGGGGAGGGAAAAGAAATAAATAAAAAATAAATTTTTAAAAACAAACAAAAAACAATATCATTGTTATCTCTAGGTTAAAATTCCTTCATAAGTATGTGTCATCATAAAACCATAAAGTAATATAGTTTATTTTTAATGGTCCCTTTATAAGACAGTGCTTTTACTTTGAGATTTATTTCTAACTTCGAATTCATCAATTACAACACATAAGTAAAATGGACCATATGATGTAGTAAAAGCTAATTGACAGAGGAGAAGTCTCCAGTATTATCTATATATGTTTATAGAAGGATGTGTTAGAGAAGTTGCATTCTAAGCTGGATTTTAGAGGAAGTAAAAATAGAGATAAGCTATAACAGGCAGAAGAAACTCTTTAAGCAGAAGCAAATTCATATCTGATAAAATGTAAACAAATACTGAAGAAAAGAAATGCTTCCTGCTTTCTCCACTCATCCTTCAGGGTTACTTATTTTAGGACGTCCAGATAATTGAAAGGGAAACATTTAAAATTATTTTTCTGATTTACACATTACCCAGTGGCGACAGTGATAGGAATGCATAAATAAATAACTTCTAAGTAAGTATTTCATTATATCAAACAATTCCTTTTTTCCAACTTTAATCCTCTCATATACTAATTATTAACCCAAAACATACTGTAAAGAAAAATAACAAAAGCAAAATTATGAAATCATTAGAACTTGGAAGAAAACTTGAAATTATAGTAGTTTTGTTAGATATTGTGAATATCAGTTAAATACATTAGAACTTGCAAGAAAACTTGAAATTATAGTAGTTTTGTTAGATATTGTGAATATCAGTTAAATAAGAAAAAATGAAATATTTTCAATTCTAAATCATCATTGAATTCTATTTTCCACCTCTGATTTTATCCAGAAACCAAAATGCAAAAGGTAGAATAAAAGAAGATGAATCCTATAATAGTTAAGATAAGAAAGAGAACTAAATTTAGTTATAAATATATGTAATGGGAAATAATAATCTTTACATTTAAAATTTACTATTATTTTTAATTAAGTCATTGAACTACTAAACAAATACATTTAATATACTAAAAAGATTTCTGTAATAAGGTCTATATACTAACTTACTCAGAAAAAAAACTCCTACCAGACCTGCTGTGACATCATCAGTGTTAAACATGTCCCACCAAGACCACCCTAAAGATGTCATGAGAACATCACACACCACCTGCTTTAGTTTGCCAAAGGGCTACTGGGGCAAAGTACCAGAAATGGGTTGGCTTTTATAAAGGGGTTTTTATTTAGGGTTAAAGCTTACAGAACCACGTCCATGTCCAAAATCCAAATTGAGTCACCATAAGAAGTGCTTCCTCACCAAATTCAGCTACTTTTTGATCCTGCTGTCCAGACACTTGGCAAAGGAAGATGATCACCAATGTTAGCTGAGGTCAACCTTTCCCTCAGGGCTCACCATATCTCAGAACCCAGCTCCCAGAGATAAACTGTGAGCAACCAGACATAGGGTTTGTCTCTTTCCTGGCCTCCTTTACTGTCTTGGCTGCTCTGCTTTCTTCTTAAATTCAACTGTAAGCTATAGAAATATGGCAGCTTTCATCTCCTCTTGAACTGATTCATTGACCCTGCTTCTTGAAGACTTGATGCTTAAGGGATCTTCTAATCCTCTCTCACATGGCAGGATCAAAAACGGTGGCTTCTTTTTTCTGTGTCTCTGCCTGTCTCTATGTCCCTGTTTATATCAGACTCAGTCAGAGGGCAGAGACGCAAGCTGGCTCATTTTCCAATCAAAAGCATTAAATAGATCTTATCAAGTAATCTAATCAAAGGCCCCACAACTGAATTTAATTTAATCACAGATATCAAACACATAGGAATAGAATAGTTTAAAAACAAAATATTTCTCTTTTTAGGATTCAAAATAATTTCAAACTACCACACCACCTAATAAGGCAAGTGGACAAAATTTTTTTTTTTTAATTTGAAATCCCAGATACATAGAAAAGAATTCAGAAGCAGGAAGAGGTAAAGTAGCTTAAGTGTTTATATAAGCCAGAGAATATAACTTGTCATAAACAAAATCGTATTCAGGAGAAATGTGTCATTACCAGTGCTCCAGAAGATCTTACACTATTTGAATCTTATTTAACCATCACAAACAGTGTTGTTGTCAACTTTGATCATTTGGTTATGAAGAGGCCAGCCAAATTTCAACATCGCAAATTTACTAATCTTTTCCCTTTAAAATAAATAAGTTATCTCATGTGGAGATATTTTCAGGCTATATAAAATCCTATCACTCCTCAAACATAAATTCACTAATATCAGCATCCACTGATGATTCTTACAAGAATCAATTAATATTATTATTATGACTGCATAATGGTAAATTCCAATAGTCATTCATTTTTCCAATATTTGTTAGTTGGCTTTCAACCATAAAGATGAGTATATTTGTATATTAGTATGTAAGAGTGGGCTCATTGATTCCTAGTTTATCCAATGGTTTACAATCCTAAATTGTCACTCTTTATGTTCATCCTAACATTGTCTCAGACTTGAGTCAATTTGAGGCCAGTGAGCAAACATTTTAAGTGAGTCCTGTGCCTTTTACTGTCTTCAGCCTCCTGTGAGCACTTCCTTATTTTTTAAGGCAAAAAGATTTTCTAGGTTTAACTTTCACTATCCTTGTGTTAATATCCTTGTATTGTCCTAAAATGAGCCATTTCTCTAAGAACGTTTCCTAGAAATGAAGAATGAAATTGGAAAACCAAGATAGACTGAGTTCCTTCCTACTGAGGTGTCTGTTCCCTGGGCTCTCTCAGTTAAAATAATTTTAAAATGATATATGTGGAGACGGGGCAACATATCTTCACACCAATCCCTGTTTAATTCTTTGTCCATACTTCCATATCAGAAACATTCTTCATACTGATAGCTCCCATTCAAACCCACACAAGATCTATTCAATCTCTCTACTTTCGTCTTTATAATTTTTATCACTGACAGTGAGAAAACTGGCTTCCATTATTATTTTATATTTAACTATTTACTGAATCATAGAAAAAATATATGAAATGGAGTTTCAAATTGCTGCTCATATCTTTGTTCAAGTGAAGGCTAGTGATTGGAGTTAAACGTTTTAGAGCTTTTTTCATCATGAACTTAAAATAATTTGGTCCATACCATGGTAAAAAGTTGTTTGGATTAGTTCTTTTTATTTTCCTTCTTTAGGTTCAGCATATTATTTATATGAAATATTGTTTGGTCTATATGTATCATTATATTAAATATTAGGAATATTTTGTCTTTTTTTTAATGTTGCATTAAAAAAATATGAGGTCCCCATATACCCCCCATGTCCCTCACCCCAGTCCTTCCATATCAACAATCATGGGACATTCATTGCATTTGGTGAATACATTTTTGAGCACTGATGCACTACAATAATGGTTTACATTATAGTTTACACTTTCCCCCAGTCCACCCAGTGGGCCAAGGCAGGATATACATTGTCAGGCAACTGTCCCTGCAGTACCACCCAGGAAAACTCCAAGTCCTGAAAGCACCCCCACATCATACCTTTTCTTCCCTCTCCCTACCCTCAGCAGCTACCGTGGCCACTTTCTCCACATCAATGCTACATTTTCTTCCAATTACTAATCACAATAGTTTCAGAATAGAATATCAGTAAATCCACTCTAATCTGTACTCTATTCCTCCATACCGTGGACCCTGGGATGGTTATGTCCTCTTCACCTCTATATCGAGAAGGGGCTTAGATTCCACATGGATGATGGATGCAATTCTCCTGCTTGCAGTTGTAGGCACTCTTGCCTCCCTGGTGTGGTGGTTGACCTTCCTCACCTCCTGTTAGCTGGCTGGAGTTTCTTCCAACCTATTGGCTAATTTTATTTTTTGAGCATATGAAGCATTAACATGTGTCTTAATTCAGGAAAAGATGTACTCGTGTTCAGGTCTACTCCCTACTCCATCTTCAGGATGTTTGCTTATGTTCTAATGTCTGCCCCCACTGTAATTGTACATTATTAGTGCTTGAATCTTCCTTCATTTATTCTTTGCAGCCATGAATAGATAACTTTTTCCTTATTCTCTCTCTCTCTGTATCCAATCAATCTATCTCTCTCTCTAAGAAACCTAAGAATTACATATTGGTAAGTTCCCTAAATTTCCCTAGGTTTTCTTTTCATCTTATACAACCCATACAACCCACAAGCTGAACAGCCTGGACAGGAACATGAGGAAACAGAAAAAAGAAAAAACAAAAACAAAACTCACCAAGGCTTGCTATCTCTAGCCAAGGAATAAGAAAAAGGCCAGCCTGGCAAGTACATTAATTTTTATATATAACCTCTTTAATTTATCCAGGAAAGGCTGTGTGGATGCCCTAAACTTTCAAATGTCACAAGCTGCTGTAATAAGGCACCCAGTGCCCACACAAGCTTGGTCTCAGAGAGTGCCAAGTAAGGAGCTGAGATTTCCATTCTCACTAGGAAATAGCAAAGTCTTCCTCACTGAAGTGACAGTGGAGACCATATGAGGAAGCAGGACTTCCAAAAACACCCAGCAATAATGAGCTACTCTTCTCCTTCAGGTGTGGTATGGCAGAGAAGACCAAGTAGAGGCTTTTATAATCACCAGGGGTAAGAAAGCCTCACCCCACTGTGATGTCAGTGGAGGCCATTAGGAGAGCAGGGACTAGCTGACAGAGCAGTATAAATTAAATTCTTGGGGTACCCAAATTAACCACCTCCTTCCAGTAGTATTGAGAAGCCCACTCCACATTGGGGGAAGAAGAGGGGAAAATGGGCTACCCATGGGCTTTCAAAGTTTTTGACAGACCTTCATAGTAAATTCTTAAAATGACAATGAAATATAACTACCATGTCTAAAAACAGTGACAACATGGAATGCTGGCAAGGACATAGAAAAACTGTGTCACTTGTCCATCACTGGTGGAGATGTGAAATGATATAGCCACCCTTGAACACAGTAAGCTAAATTTTTCCCCAGGGAAATATAAACTTATGTTCATGAAAACACTTGTACATAAATGTTGATGAAATTGTATTGAAAGTAAAAAAATTGGGAGCAATCCAAGTGCCTATTTTTGTGTGAATGATTAAAATAATTGTAGCACATCCATATCATGGAATATGAATCATCAAAGAGAAATAAACTGCTTATACATGCAAAAAGCTGGATAAATCTAAAAAAAAATTGTACTAAGTGATTACAAACCAGTCCAAAAAGGTTGCATACTGTATAACAGCATTTATATAATATTCTTGAAAAGAAAAAATCATAGTATTGAAGACAAATTCATGGTTGCCAGGGATTAAGGAGGGACTGAGATAAGAGGGAGATGATGTAGTTATAAAAGAGCAACATGAAGGATCCTTGTGCTGGTGTGTAAGTTCTATGCCTCGGCTCTATTCTGGTTACGGTGTTACTTTTGACAATAGCAGGTGAATCTTCGATTTTCTCAAGTTATGAAATATTAATTTAAATAAAAACTGCACATAGGAGCCTATATTTGACAGAATAAAAAAATAAACATTTATGAAAGGAAGTAGCATACTATAAATGCACTGTTTCATTTGGCCTCTTCATTTAACATTATATCCTGTTAAATACTCATATCAATTTTAGATATATTCCAAATTTGTTTTCAACTACATAGTCATTTTTTGTGAGGATGTACCATAGTTTATTAGACCACTCTCCTATATATCAGCCAATAAATGGATTCCAATATTGGCAATTTAAGGAATATAGCAAAGAATAACATCTCATATATGAATTTTCACGAAGTTGTGGCAGATCTTCATGGTATATTCTTAAAATTATAATTGCTGAATCAAAAGCAAATCATACATATTTTTTGCAAACCATTGTTATGTCTTCTACATGAATTCAACCAATTTGCATTCCAATCAGCAAAATAAGAAGGTATCTGTTTCCTTACAACCTTACTAACAGAATGGGTTGCCATACATTTTAACTTTTCTATTATTTTTTTTTTTCTTTTACAAACCCTTGTGTTGAGGGCTGACTTTCAATAGATCACAGTGAGGGAGCTGCTCTGCTACATACGAAACCGCGACACAGAATCAGGTCTTATACCAGTGGTTTAGCACCAGGTTCCCCAAAACGTGCGGTGCATGACGGGCAAGGGGCGGCCCCCTTTCTGGCCGCGCCCCATTTCCCTGGACAAGGGGCACTCTGCACTGGCCTCTGGTCCCGACGCACAGCGGCTCGCCGTTGAGGACGGCGGGGGAACCGGCTTTCCGAGGCCAACTGAGGCCCTCCCTGCTGCTGTATCTTTTCACCTGGGTGGGATTCTGATTTAGAGGCGTTCAATCATAATCCCACAGATGGTAGCTTCGCCCCATTGGCTCCTCAGCCAAGCACATACATCAAATATCTGAACCTGCGGTCATTTTAAATTCTGTCAATCTGATGGATGAAAAATAGTAAGTGAATGTGACTTTGATGTGCATTTTTCTAATTATGTGTGTGGTTGCATATGTTTTCATAAATTGAATGGTCATTTTATACAAAAAGGTACGTATGTATATATGTATTTTAAATTTTTAAATAAGAATTATTAATTTAAATTATTGTAAATTACATAAATATTACATAAAAATATAGAGGATTCACATATAACCCACCTCTCCTCCAACAGTTTCTCATATTAACAACATCCTTTAAGTGTGCCACATTTGTTAAAATTGAGGAACATATATTGAAGCATTGCTACTAACTGGACTATAGTTTACATTATAGCTAACACTCTGCTCCACTCAATTGTATAGATTACTACACAATATATAATGGCCTGTATCTGCCATTGCATATAATGCAGCACATTTCCAATGTCCCAAAAATGTCACCTCATTATACCTATTTTTCTCTCTCCCTCATTCAGAACCTCTGGTGGCCACTGCTTTTATATCAGTGATAAACGTTCTCCCATTGCTAAAATAATATTAAGTCTATAATGAATAAATAATCTACTTTAGTGCATTGTTCATTCTCTAATCTTGAATATTTTGGGATGATGATGCCTACTCTGTTTCTAGTTGAGAGGAGGCTTAGATTCCATGAGGCACATGGATGGAACTATTTTGCTTGCAGTTGCAGACACTTTCTGTTCCTTGGGATTGGTGTTGTCTGTCATCATCTCCTTGTTAGGTGTCCTGGGTGAGTCCAGTGAACAGGAGAGTAGGTGCTGCAACTCTGCTAAGATTCAGGGTCACCTGGCACATGAACGGACCAAAGGTTTAAGCATCTGGGACAAATATATAATACATTCAGTGCTAATTATAGGTTCAAATAAAAGGGACAGAAAAGTCACGTATAGGGAAACTATAAATGAATCTAACTTTACAGTGGGGAACATAAATTCCAAGCAAAGCCCACCAACAAGGTACCGAATTCCTGAGTTTGTCTGCCTTGCTTACAGTTTCTAGGTGTCTCTAGAGCCCTCAGGAGCTCCGCTGTTTGAGGTAATGTTTATTGTAGCAGAAAATAAAATCCTGTTCAGACTTGCATAAGCATAACATCTGGAATGCCCTCCTAACTTCCTCTGAAATCTCTTGGCAATAAAAACTCATTTCTATTTAATATTTCCCCCTCTTGGTCAAGGTCTTTTCCCAGTTGCATTGCTAGTTCGTGCTTGGTAATAATCCCTTGGTGATAAGGGGGCCCCTCCCTGGGAGTCACACACCACACGGGGGAAGGTAGTGTGTTTATATGCCGACTTTGGCTTAGAGAAAGGTCACATTTGAGCAACAACAGGGCTTTCAGAAGGAAACTCTTAGGCAGTAAATAATACTAGGCTAAGTTTCAATTTTATAAGAAAACGTTCATAAATACAATCTTCTATATCAAGTGCCTGCCATAATATTTTTTCTTCCTTATCTATACATTGCCTTGTACTATGGGAATTCTTGCCATCCAATTAGAGAATGTAGCAGAACTTCCCAGGATGAGAATTCAATATTTTTTTGGTTATTGTGTTAGTCTCCACCTACTGAGACAATGCCTCACGAACATTTGAGAATAATGATATGCCTTAGAGACATGCCCTAGATGTGCCTCTCCCCATACATCCCCCAAGGCTGACACTCCACACCAGTGGACCTCCCCTGCCACAGTTGTGACCATTCTGTGATCCAAAACCTCTCCAAAAATGAAGTCAACAAAATAAACAAATAAAATTAATAAGAAAATGAAATAATAATTTTAAAAATAAATAAAATACAAAGAATTTTAAAAATTTGAAATAATATAAAAATTTGGGGGGTATTGTATCTTTCATCACTGTAAGATCTATTGTCTTGTATTAACAATGATATTTTCTTCTGCATATTCTCCCACTGACTTATTTTTATCAGTCTATCTTCACAGAACCATTAGGTTAAAAGAAAACTCACATAGAAAATACATATTTTTATGTTACTTATTGTTTCATTTATGAACTGTCTATACATGTCTTGTTTCTCTCATGTATTTGCCTATTGACTCACCTTTTAAAGGGTTGTTTATATGTCAATGTTACTGAACTTTCCTCTCTGATATATGCCGTGAATATATCCCTCTAACATGAAAGTATCCTTTTATTTTTTTATGAGGACATGTGTCTCTTTGTGAATACCATGAAACTATATTGCATTTTATTTTTACATTGTCAAATGTGTCAGTTTTCTTTTTCCCTCTTTGGATTTTGAATCATCATTTTATAGCCCTTCCTAATATCCAAGTAAAAGAGGTATTTTCACCCACATTTCCGTTTAGGATTTCAAAGTTTCAAAAAAATTTTTTTTATGTCTCAATCTGATATGTTTGCAGTTGGGTTTTTATGTGTGGTATAAGGTATGAATCTTATATCAAATGTATTTCACTAATAGATTGAAAATCATTTATCTGTGAACAAATAAGGAATGCCAGAAGAGAAAGAGACAGCATAAAAATAGAACGGAAACAGATTCTAGAACAAAAAGAAAAAAAAAAAAAAAAAGAAAATCCATTAAGGCAGATTGGGGAAAGCAGAAGAAAAAATAAATTTTTCAGGACAGATAAATAGCAAATTTCAATCTAATAAACAGAAAGAAAGAAACAATGAAGAAAAATGAGGATGTCTCAAGGAATTCAGGGGTAGCTTAAACATTCTAAAATAACTGTTACTGGGATACAAGAAATAAAAAAAAGTATATTGGGGTTGAAATATATTTTAGAAGTAATTACTGGAAAGTTTTCCAAATTACAAAGTGCTCTATCATCCAAGAAGCTCAGCCAAATTCTTTACACACACACACACACAAACCACAGCTAAACTAAGCACATAATAGACAAACTACTAAAAAACAGTAAGGAAAGAATTATCCTGAAAGTAGTCTGAAAATTATACATACTACCTACAAAGTAATAAAACAGTAATTAAAACTGACTTTTCATCAGAAACAATTGGGAAAAGTTTTATAAGGGATAAAAAGAAAATAAAGGGCAACTCAGAATTCTATTTGGGTAAAAATTTATTCATAAATGAGATTAAAATAAGGAAATTTTGTTCAAATAACATACTAATACAACAGGAAATTGTCAAGTGGAATTATATTTTTAAAATTTATTTCCTTCATAAGTAGGAAGCATACAGTATATAGACTAAATTTACAACAAGAAGTAAAAAATACAAAGGTGATTGTGTAAAGTATGAAGGTTCATAATATTAATCCTAAATTGACTCTGTTAAGAATGCATACAACTGACTTAAAGAAACTACTTAAATAAGAATAAAGAGAGTGCTTTTAATTGGCCATTTTACATGTCATGTACAGTCCATTTTATTTAATGCATTTTTCAATATAATTGGGTTTAAATGCAGCATCTATCATAAGTAAAATGATGTACACAAAAAACTTACATACATCTCAGGCACAGTACAGAGTGAAGGATTCTGGACTTTAAAAATGTAAATAATGTATTATTCCATTAATAGTAAAATCTTGAACAGACTTTACTAGTCTATTTTGAAGGAAAACAAGTCTGTAGTTTGTTTTGATAGTACTAATCAAATGCCTGATTTCAAAATGCCACAATGGACTTTATGGAAAGATGGAAATAAATCTTAAAAGAGATAAGGTATTAGACAATACATACATTTGTCATATTGATGAGTCTTCAAATTTCAAATATATGCATTTATTATATGCAAATTATAACTTGAGTGTTTACATAAAATTATAGTATTAATTATTCAATGTTTATTCATATGACAAATTATTTGTGAATATTCCCTCTGTGCCAATTTCTTTTCTAGGCAAAATGGATAAACAATAAAATAAACTATAAACCACCTCTTTTAATGGGACTTCCTATTGACGGAAATGAAGTAAGTAATAAATAAACAAAAATTTCTCAAAATGTTATTTGTTATTAGAATTAAATAATGGAGAAATGATGGAGAGAAACACTAGATTTTGTATTTGATAGGTAAGGATCACCTTTTTCTGTCTGAGACCACTTTTCTTGTTTGTAAGACAAAGATGTGTGTGCATATATATACACATACATATATATACGATATATATATGTATATATACACATGTATAACACACACATATATATACATACCTATATATTCATATACATGATTTGGAGTTAGATGTTCATTGTAAGTAAATTTGGTGGAGTGTAAAAAAGAAGGTATTCATTTGGAATCTTGAAAATTCTATTATTTTGAAATCAATCAGAGGAAAACCAGCAAAAGAAATTAAAATTTACATGCCAAAAGGTTTCAGAGAAAAGAATAAAACAATGTCTCATTGAGCCAAGGAAAAGATGTTACACTATATAGGAGGCTGTGATCAATCACACTAAATATTACTGGGATTCATTATAATGATGATGTTAACACAGATCTTGGATTTGAAAGTGTGGACTCCGAAAAAGAATGATAATGAATTGGTGAATGTGATATAAATAAGCCAAAGATGACTTCTCTATAATGGCTCTGTGTGTTGTTTCTTAAGTTACAGCAATCTTGCTCCTTTGGGAAAGCTTGTTGCCCCAAACTCAATATTCATATATCTGATTATATTATAGCTAGCCAAAATAAGCCACTTTTCATCATTTAGAATTCAATTCACCCAGTTTCTGCTATCAATTGATAAATAACTGAACTCGTAAAGATCTTTGTTATTTCAGCCCTTCAGAACTCTCTGGTCTGGGGCTGAGCATGCACTATTGTCTAGACATGGAAGCTACCCACTTCCTTTCTGCTCTCCCCTAGGAGGTGGGAAGTTTTCCCTTGCATTAATTCCCTACTGCTGGCTTTCAGGTTCCACTGTCTTCTGGAAATTTTCTGCTGTGAGGGAATTCCCCTCTCATGCAAACTTGTCAAAACATTGCCTCTAATAAATAAATAGCTTAAGTATTCTTGTCATCTAGTGTCATATATATATAGGACAACTCCAAAATTACCCCAGGTGAACTCACTACAGTGAGCTATAGACCAATAATTGAAGAGTAAGAAAATAATATGAAATTAAAATGTAACAATGGAAAAAGTAGCCAAATGCAGACTATGGTTGATATATTTCAAATTCAGACTAAAAACCAAGTAGAGACATAATTGTTAAGAATAGAATATTTCAAATATTTTGATCAAAGTGGACAATCCAATTCAATTTTTAGTAAATATGTCATGAGGAAAATATAAAAATAATCAAAATTTAAGAGTAATTTTAAAAGGGAAAAAGGGGGCACCTTTTTGACAAAATGTTTTATGACATAACAATTAAAAACAAAGAAAAATTTATTATAATATCTAAATATAGTGATTATGACATATAAGAAATAATGGCATTTATTCTATATAATTTAGAACAGTTCATTTTACAATGCTCACATGAGGGCTAGATGTCAGTATGGAATTTATTCTAATGGGAGAATGACCTAGACCTTTTAGAGATTCTAATCATAGAACAATGCCAATTTGGTTTAACCTCTAATTATGTATTAGCTTAATTATAACAATAAAGTTGTACTTTTAAAAAAATTAGAAAAACTATTTTTGATTAGAGAAGAGATTTCTGTATTACTGTGTAATTGATCAAAATTTGAGATAGGTTTCCTCAGATAAAACACAGGAGTTTCAAAATACCTTTTTGAATAAAAAATAAAAGTCTTTCAATCTTAAGTATATTATTTAAATTTTAGAAGACTAACTTAGATAAAGAATGTGTATACCCATGAATTGACAGAGAAGTATATGTCTTTAGAATTTAGTTTGAGAAAAAATAATTCAGAAGAGCAAATTTTATGGGTATTCAACTGGAAAGTTAGAATGAGTTTTGAATGATATGTGTCATGGAGTTATTTTATAAAGTAAGTGATAGACATGCATTTCCACAGAAAATAGAGGGACTAACTGCCTTAACAAGACAGGTAATATTATTAAGAGAGGTAATATTTAAATTTGGTACTTAGAGGGTTTGGGATACATTTATTAAACTCGTAACAAGAATGCATAAGGAAGGAGAATAGAGCAATATAGTGCTTCAGGTAAGAAAGATTGAATAAAATTATAAAGCAGTACTATTCAAAGCCTCTCGGCTTTCAATTTAGTGTGCTTAGAAAGGAAAGAAAGGAGGAAGGGAGGAAAGCAGGAAGGGAGGAAAAGAGGGAAGAAAGAAGAAATGTCTTCTACCATGCAATTCAAAAAATACTGGAGTCTAGGCTTAAGATAAAAGTTTAAAAGATATCCTGTCTCCTATCGAAGTAATTGAAACTAAACTTCCTGGGTTTAAAGTTGACTCTTAATTTTGGCTTTTTGTCTTTTGAAACTTTCTTAACTTCTCTGAGCTCCCTTTTCCTCCCAAGCATAATGATAGCAATTTGTATTTTGCACTGAGGTTTCAGGAATTACATGATTTATATAAAACATTTAACTGTGCTTGGAATTTAGTCATATTGGACAAATTACAGTTCTTATTTTAATATCACAATTGCCCACCCTAACTCTCAAGGTAGAAAAACATTAAGCATTTCAGCATAAAGCATTTGAGCATTTTAGGTAGAATTTCCTCAGATGTAAACATGTACAACATTCCTCAGATGTTGTAAAAATATTGAAGAAGCTTTGTTGCATGTTAAAGACCCTATTGTAAAAATGTAAACAAAAAGCAATATTAAACTACTTGGGCAATTATAACTCAGAGATCCACCATCCTGAATCTAATAAATAGAAATGTGCAATGATATGTCATAGAAAAAGTGAAATACCAGAGAGAACAGATGATGGAACTTTAATACTATCTGGGAATGAAGACAAATTTAGTGTAAATGTCTAAACTATGACTGAGAGCTACAGAACATCTTCCAGGGCAAATAACCTGTAGATGACAGGCATTTAAAAATCCATAAAAAAAAAACATTTCAGAATAGTTCAATATTAAATTCATAGTTTCAATTGAGCAATATATTTTTAGAAAATTAATTCTGATTGGCACATAACAGAAAAAAACCTACTCAAAATATTGATAGGAACTATAGCTTTAGTCTATTCATTTTCTTAAAATGATATATAGGTTTTTGTTTTCATTTCTGTACATCTAAAATTTCTAAATTTAGATAATGCTCTAAGATTATTAGGTTAATTTCTCAAAATGGAAAAAAGAATATATACCAGAATAATAAGAGGAAAAACATAACCATCTACTTAAATAACCATTTTTTCTTAAAATCATATTATAAACCTAAATATAATTTACAATACAATTCACTGTACATATTCTAGAGGAACCCACACTCTTGTCCAGTCAATATTTTATAAAATGCATTTTGTTCACTACTTATGTTCTGTTTTTTTAAGATAGTATCTTTAATACATTTTTTTAACAAATCTAGACACATAGTGAAAAGTTTAAAAAAAGAAGAAATGAGAAATAATATTATAGTCTCATATGTGTACACTGCTGAATCAAAAAAAATCATGAAATAGTATGAATCTATCTGAAAATGCTTTGTTATTTTTCGTTTTGTGAAATTCTGGTGATAACACCAAAGTTGACTTCAGAGTCACCTAATGGATTGTGGGTTTACATTAGAAATCCTTTCCTTTAAAGCAGGGTAGGGATTCCAGGAAGATGGCATCAGAATAGGCAGACAGGTCTCAACTCTGTCATGAAAACAATGGAGAAAGGGAAAAAGAAATGTCTGAGGGACCTGCTTTAGGGATCAGCTGACAAGGACAATGATGCACAATGTCCAAAAGGAGAGGAACAGAGAGATGAAGAGCCCAAAATAAAAAGAGTGAGTTACTAACCCCAATGGCAACTGGTAATGATACCCAACACCCATCTTCAATGCACAAGCCTGGATAATACCCATGACTTCCTGCAGTCAACTGAGAGGGGAACAGATGTCTTTCTCCCTGGGAAGAAGGAGGGTGTGGCAAGGACAGAGAATGGTTTCTTTTCAGTAATTTGACCCAGGTCATTCTGCTTTGACTCTCAGCTCTAGTCAGACCAGAAACACTTGCAAATGGAGTTGAAAGAGACACCTTCTCTGTGAAAGGGTTCACTGAGGAGTGCAATCTGATAGCCAGCCAGGACACTGCAATGAGAAAAAACATGTTTAGGTCTTTCCTGTTCGAAACCCCTGTGAGAACATCTAAGTGCCATTAGTGAGTCCCTGGCCCAATTTTGATACTGTAATCTGGGCAATTTTAAAGGCTCAGAAGATGTTGGACCAAAAATCCAAGAACAGTAAAACAAACCCACTAGACAAGAGACAGAAAATGACTGTCAGAGTAAATTCACCAAAATATTCAGATACTTAGCTATCAGAAAAACATTATAAGCCAAACTAAGAAAAAGGACAACATGACCAAGCAAAATGAATAAACAAAATATCCAGAAAAATACAAAATTTAAAACAACTAATAAGCGATAATTGTACAAATCTCCAAAATAGATTAAAGGAGTTGAAGGAAAATATAACCACAGAGATAAAAGATATTAAATAGATACTACATGAGTGCAAGGTACAGTTAAAAAGCCTGCATAAAAAAGTAACAGAGCTTAAAGGATGAAAGACACATAGAGCGAAATTAAGTTTACATTAGAGGCATGTAACAGCAGAGCTGAATTGATGGAAGACAGAATTAGTGATATTGAAGACAAATCATCTGACCTTGAACAAAAAGAGAAAAGAATGGAATAAAAGAAACAGAGTCTCAATGATTTGAAAGACAACATGAAATGTACAGTCCTATGTGTTATTGGTGTCCTATAAGAAGAAGAGAACAGAAAATAGGCAGAAAGAATACTTGAGGAACGAATGACAGAAAACTTCCCAAATCTTATGAAGGACATAAATATCAATATCCAAGAAGGAAAATACACCCCTACCAAACAAAATAAATCAAAATAGACCTACACTGAGACACCTACTATTCAGAATGACAAATATAAGAGATGGAGGAGTCTAAAAGCAGGAAGAGAAAAGCAAGGCATCACATAAAAGGGAACCTCATTAAAATTAAGTGCTGACCTCTCATCAGGAACCATGGAAGTGAGAAGAATATTGTACAATGTATTTAATATACTGAAGAGAAAAACTAACACCAAGCAATTCTGCATATGGTAAAACTATCCTTAAAAATGAGGGTGAGTTTAAAGTCTTTATGGACACACAAAAATTGAGAGAGTATATTACCAAAAGCCTAATATTCAAGAGATCATGAAGGAAGTGCTGCAGATGGAAAGGAAAGAACAAGGTGAGAGACTTGGAGAAGAGTGTAGAAATGAAGATAATTAGGATCAGTAACTATATATGTAAAAAGACAGACAGAAATAAAATCAGGCAACAGAAATCCAAAGGATAAAATTGATGAAATAATATCTTTACAGTAGTAACATTCAAAGTTAATGGATTTAATTCCCCAATCAAAAGACACAAACTGAAAGAATAGATAGAATATTTATATGAGGCATCTACATGCTGCCTACAAGAGATTCCTCTCAGAAGTAAGGACAGTACTAGGTTTAAAGTGAAACGTTGGAAAAAATTATTCCACACAAATTATGACCAAAAAATATCTGGAGTATAGAAACTAATACCAGACAAAATAGATTTAAAAACCAAAACTGTTAGAAGACATGAAGAAGGTCATTTTATTAAGAAAAAGGATCAATTCACCAAGAAGAAGTGACTATAATAAAACTTTATATACCTAACCTGGGACCCCAAGATACATGAGACACACACTGACAAAACTGAAGGGAGAAATAGACATCTCTATAATACTAGCTGGAGACTTCAATACTACATTCTCAGCATTGGATAAAACAGCTGGACAAATGATCAATAAAGAAACATAGAGATTGAATACTATGATAAATGATCTGGACCTAACAAGACATTTATAGAATATTACACCACAAAAAATTAGTATATACATTCTTTTCACATTCTTTTGAAGTACTCATGGAGCCTTCTCCAAGATAAACCATATGTTGGGTCACAAGACAAGTCTCAATAAATTTAAAAAGGTAGCAATTATACAAAACCCTTCCTCTGATCATAATGGAATGAAGCTGAAAATCAATAATGGGTGGAAAAAGGGAAATTTCATTAATACCTGGAGATTAAATAACACACTCTTACATAATCAATGGGTCAAAGAAAACTTGCAAGAGAATTCAGTATATACCTTGAGACAAAAGAAAATAAGAAGACAACTTATCAAAACCTTTGAGACAAAGCAAAAACAGTGCTGAAAGGGACATTTATAAACTCAGTGTTCACATTAGAAAAGAGTAAAGAGCTGAAATTGAATATCTAACTGCACACCTGGTGAAACTAGAAAAGGATTAATTAATCCAAATTAATTAATTTAATTAATCCAAAACCAAGTGGGAGGAAAGAAATAGTAATGATCAAAGCAAAAATAAATGAAACTGAGAACAAAAAAATTATAGAGAGATCAACAAAAGTATATTTTGTTTCTTAGAGAAGATAAACAAATCAACAAATCCTTAGCAAGCCTGACAAAGGAAAAAAGAGGGAAGATACAAGTAAGTAAAATGAGAAATGAGAGGGGGAAGATTACCACTGACCTTGCAGAAATAAGATGATATAATAAAGAACTGTACCCCCCAAAACTAGAACACATTAACAAAATGGACAAATTCCTAGCAACACATGAAGAAACTACCCTGACACTAGAAGAAATAAAAGACTTAAACAAATCACAGGTGAAGAGATCAAAACAGTTACAAAAAAAAAAAAACAAAAAACTATCAAAGATGAAAAGCCCAGGGCCAGATGGCTTCATAGGTCAATTTTACCAATCATTCAAAGATGATCTAATACAAACCTTGCTCAAGCTTTTCTAAAATTGACCAGAAGGAGAACTACCAAACAAGACAAGGTGTCCACTGTCACCATTGTTATTTGATATTTTGCTAAAATTTCTAGTTAAATCAATTACTAGATTTTTTTAAAATGGCATCCAAATAGCAAAGAAGTATATCTTTTCTATTTGTTGATGTTATGACCCTATATCTAGAAAATCCTGAAAAATCCACCAAAAACCTGCTAGACTAATAGACAAATTCAACAAAATGGCAGAAAACAAGATTAATATGGAAAAAAGAGTGAGCTACTGGAGAGCAGTTTGAGGAGGAGTTCTTAAAATTCCATTTATAATAGTGACTTAAAAATCAGATATTTAGGAAAAAACTGAACCGAGGAAATAGAAGTCCTTTATTCAGAAAACTACAAAACATTGCTAAAATAAATCAAAGAAAACTTTAATAAATGGAGGGGCATTCTGTATTCATAGGCTAAAAGACTAAATATCATTAAGATATAAATTCTAATCATACTCATTTATAGATTCAATGGAATCCCAATAAAAATTCCAATAGCTTCTTTTTGGAAAAATGGAAAAGTCAGTTATCAAATTTATTTGGAAGGGTAAGGGCCCTGAATAGCCAAAAATGTCTTTAAAACGAACAAACTTGGAGGACTCTCACTTCCTAACTTTAAAACATTTTACTTAGCTACATCATAAAACACATGGCACTAGGAAAAAGATCACTGTATCTATAATGGAAATAAATAGATACCTCAGAAACAACCTCTCACATCTCCAGTCAAGTGATTTTTGACATGGTGATCAAGCCCACAGAACTGGGCCAGAGTGGTCTAATCAACACGTGATGCTAGAACTAGATACCATATCCATTATAAAGAAACAGGACACTTAACTCACACCTTACAAAAAGTTATCTCAAAATGGATCAGGTACCTTACCATAAATGCTATAAACATAAAACACCAAGAAGAAAATGTAGGAAAATATCTTCATGATATTGTGGTAAGCATTAATTTCTTAAACCTTGCTCCCAAACATGAGCAATGAAAGAAAAATAGATAAATGGTAACTCCTCAAAATTAAGCAATTTTGTTCTTCAAAAAAACTTTATCAAGAAAGTAAAATGGAAACCTATTAAATGGAACACAGTATTTAGAAAACATATGTATTAGTTAGCCAAAGGGGTGCTGATGCAAAGTTGGCATTTATAAAGGAAATTTATTGGGATTTGGGATTGAAGTTTACAGCCGCAAGGACATAAAGTATATGTTATTTCCCACACCAAAGTCTGTTGCCATGTGTTTGAGCAAGATGGCTGGTGATGTCTGGGAGGGTTCAGCCTTCCTCTTAAAGCTCTGTGGTCCCAACTTCTTCTGATCTTAGCTATATAGGTTGGCATAATGCTTGTCTTTCTCCTGTGGCTCATTTCTTTCTTGGTACAGCTATACTTCCACAAGCTGTGGGATATCAGGCTCATCTCTCTTCCCAGGGCCACTGGATCCTCTGTGTATCTTCTCTGTGTCTGCTTCTCTGTGTATTTACTTCCATGTGAGAGTCTCTCTTATCCCCACCATAGTGGTAGGACTCATCACTTCACTTACTAATGACATGGTCAAATAAAGCCCTAATCTTGATTTAATAAAATAAAAGTGAAACCTCTGAATCTAATATAATCTAATATACCCAGAGGACCAGACCAGTTTACAAACACAATCCATTATGTATTTTGGGAATTCACAAGTAATATCAAACCGTTATATCATAGATAAGAGCTTGAGTTCCATGCTATATAAAGAGATCATACAACTCAATAATAAAAAAGATCAGGAACCAATTTAAAAATGGGCAAAGAACTTGAATAGATAATTCTCCAAAGAGGAATTAGAAATGGCCAAAAACATGAAAAAATGTTCATCATCACTAGCAGTTAGGGAAATGAGGTTCAAAACTACAATGTCATACCACTTAATACCTTACTGAATGGCCAGTATTAAACACACACACACACACACAGAAAACTTCAAGTGCTGGAAAATATGTGGTGATACAGGAACACTCATTCACTGTGGAGGGAATGTAAAATGGGGCAGCCTCTTAGGAAGACAGTTTGGTAGTACCTCAAAGAGCCAAATATAGAGCTGCCATATGATCCAGCAATACCATGACTAGGAACACATTCAGGAGAACTGAAAGCAAGGACACAAACTGACAT
Source organism: Dasypus novemcinctus (assembly GCF_030445035.2). Classification (NCBI taxonomy): domain Eukaryota; kingdom Metazoa; phylum Chordata; class Mammalia; order Cingulata; family Dasypodidae; genus Dasypus; species Dasypus novemcinctus. The sequence continues at coordinate 26,984,655 of NC_080684.1, read as the reverse complement.
TTGCAAGTTGAAGTTCACAGCAGCATTATTCACAATTGCTAAAATTTGGAACCAGCCCAAGTGCCCATCAAGTGTTGAATGGAAAAATAAAATATGGTATATACATACAATGGCATACTATTCATCTGTAAGAAGAAATGAATTTGGGATGCATATGACAACATGGATGAACCTAGGGATATTTTGTTGAGTGAAATAAGACAAACACAAAAGGACAAATACAGTGTGGCTTCACTAATATGAACTAAATACAGTGAGTAAACCCACAGAGTTAAACTCTAGTGTATAAGCTACTAAGAAATATAATGTAAATTGAGAATGGGATCTGAAGATTAAAGTATGATACATTATTATTCAGGTAATTTGTAAAAGTGTGGAAATGAATAGAGTGGTAGTAACATACTGAGTATAACTAACACTGCTGATTTATAAATGTGATTGTGACTGAAAGGAATAGTCTGTGGACATAAACGTCAATTGAAAGGAAACTAAAGAATAATTTAAGGAATGTATAACAGCAATTTTTGTTGTAGATGAATAATAGTAAAATTATAAGAATACTCTTCTTTTACAAAGTGCTTCCAACATTGTGATATATAGGAAAATTACAACCAATGTAACTTATGGACAATAGTTAACAGTAATATTGTAATATTTTACAGAATGGCAAGAAGATATTATTTCAATTCTTAGGGACAAAAATGTGGGAATTATAAGAGGATATGGAATTTTTACTTTTGGAGTAGAGTAAACATTCTGAAATTGAGATAATGACAGTACAATTGTGTGATAAAAATGAAAACCATTGAGTGTACACTTTGAATGGATTATACAAAGGATGGGACTGTATAACACAGGGAAACCAGTGATAGAAGATGGATTGCAGTTAACAGGCAAAAAGGAGACTGGTCATAAACAAAAATATATATATAAAACTAATATAGGGTGTGTTGGTGGAAAATATATCAAATATAAGATATGGATTATACATAGTAGTAACTTCTTTACTATGCTCTCTGATGGTTTGTAACAAAAGTTTCACAAGGCAAGGGTTTGGTGGTCGGAGATATATGGGAGCACTGAGTGATATGCAAATTTACTTTATAATTTCAAAACTTTTACTATACACTTATCCTTAGATTTATGTATGAATTATATACTTCAAGAAAATTTTATATAAAGCATGATTCTACTATAATTTTAATTTCACTATGAGGTATATATACATATATTTCTATATCCCCTATTATACATACATATCATATAAATAATAACTGAGTACACAGGAAGCATTATTTCCTCATTTGAAACAGTCATATACTAAATTTTCAAGTAAGTTTCAGAAATGTCCTAAATCCCAAATTATCTGGTATGGAAACACCAATATATATTGGATTTCATTATTAATTGTAAATAACCAAGTTAGAAATTTTCTCTCAACTATACTTCAAATATTGTAAATGTACATTTCTCTCATATATGACAAAACAAAATAAGTTTCTATAGGCTGTACTTTAGAACATTTATAGATTTTTTAAGTAACAAACATTTCCAAAGATAATTATCAACAATTTTGGATAATATCTGCTACACTTTATAAAGAAATTCTTTAAGTGTAATATGCATCAATAAATTGGTAATAGGTCAAAGATAGAGAAAAAATAGGCTAAGTATGAATTTAATAGTTTAATAAGCACAGTTTGGAGTCATAAAGTTTGCATTGTGTGACATATTAAATATTATTTAAATGAAACAATATCTTACAATTTTGATTAACCAAAATAGCTATTTTTGTCAAAGGGAACAAATTAAAAGACTTGGCTTCATTTCTTCCAGATATCTAAGGGATATCTTGATAACTCAAATAAATGAAAGAGTATGTTCATTTCTTTGAGAAAGAGATTATCCTTTGTATCAAACACATGAAGGCTTTTTTCACTTTTTGGTTCCTTAGGGTATAGATGAGAGGGTTCAAAAGTGGAGCAACTGAGATACTGAGCACTGCAATTCCCTTGGATAAAGAAATTCTTTCCTTGAATGAGGATTTGACATACAAGAAGATGCAGCTGCCGTAAGAGAGGAAGATGACAATCATGTGAGAAGAACATATAGAAAATGCCTTTTTCCTCTGATTAGATGAAGGGAACTTTAGAATTGTCAATGCAATGCAGGTGGATGATATTTTCACCATTACCAAAGTGACTATGGGGGTCACCAAAGCTGAGATGAAACGCATTGTCTCAATGAGCCCTGTGTCTGAACAGGAGATCTGCAGGAGATTAGTGTCACAATAGAAATGATCAACGATGTTCTTGCACAGAAGTCAAGGTTTAGACCTAAGGCAAGTGGGTGGTAAAAAACCCAGCAAGCCAACAACTGAGGACCAGCTGTGTGCAGACTTTGCTATTCATGATGGTTGTGTAGTGCAGGGGCTTACAGATGGCAACATAGTGGTCATAGGACATGGCCGCCAGCAGGTAAAATTCAGAAGCTCCAAGGAGGAAAGTAAAAAACAACTGAGTGACACAACTGTTATAGGGAATGGTTTTGTCCCCAGCTGACATAATAACCATCAATTTAGGGATTCATGTAGTAATAAAAGAGATTTCTAAGAGGGAAAAATTCTGAAGGAAAAAATACATGAGGGTCTTGAAGTGGGCATCCATCAGGGTGAGTGTGATGATGATTAGATTGCCAGTGATATTGGGCAATTAGGTGAGCAGCAGGAAGATAAATAACACAACTTTCAATTGTGGGTCATCAGTCAATCCTGTTAGGATAAACACCGTCACTCTTGTGTGGTTTCCCATTACTGTCCTATGACTTCTATCAAGTCTGAGTGAAAAAATTAAAAATAAAATACTTGATCTCTATGTAAATATCAATGTTTATGCTAGTTTCCCATGGTTTTTTCAGATACAGCAGTACAGTACTGATGTTTAATTGGACAGATATTTATGATGGTAAGAAAAAATAGATTGCATTTCAAGAGTACCCAAATTAAAACTTAAATTGCATTTTGACCAGGGAATAAACCATATATCAGTAGTGATTGTTGCATATTTTTAAGTGAGTAAATTAGAGGGTCTTATGGAGCAAAGAAAATGCTTTTTCTATATTGATAATACACAATAGTTGGGATTTTATTCCATTTATTGATCAGTAAAAGAACTTTTCATACTAGAACCAAAATTATAGGCATCCTCACAAGTATATCTGGCCGCATTTTGCATTGAAGACATGCACACATATGCAAATACACACTTGCCCTGGTCAATAACAAAGGATGAAACACATTTACCATTTTGCTCAACTAATCAAACTCAAATTCCTGATTGCTCTGGCAATAACTTTCATGGCCAATGACAGATAATTTCAAAAATCTGAATGTGAGACATAGGGAATAATCGTTATTTTCTCATATCTCTTGTTACTTACATTCCTTTCCATTTCATGCCCCATTTTTACATCAGCAGCAACAGTGTGATAATGTTGATGTGGATTACAACAAAATGCAGGTCTCCTCTGCAGGTTTTGGCTCTGATAATGGACAGAGAAAAGTAATGAAAAATAAGGCAAAATGATACAGAAGCAAATATAAATATATCAGCATGAGTTCAGAAAGTAGTATGTGATGGCCAATGTAAAGAGAAGGGAAAGTAAAGAAAATGTTCTATGGAAGCCTAGAGGAAAAAAGACTCTTTTGAAGAGAGAGAATATGAGTTTTAGGAAAAAATTAAAAGATTAATATTGTGTACATTGGTAAGTCAAAAAAAAAATGAGGGTATATGATTGACACTGAATTGCTCTCCATCTGCTTCTATTCCTTAAATTATCTTTTGCCTTTTGTCTAAAATACAGACTGAAAATGTGAAGAATTTGTTGAAAAACCCAGCCTAAACGACAAGAGAAAATTCCTGGCTAACTTAAAATTCATAATGAATTACTGAGAGCAGTTTGAGACACATTCTAGAAGGCAAACATTTGTGTACCATAATAAGTATATTCAGATGTCCAGCTATTAGGAAATTAGGGATATCAATAATAAATGTTCTCAATATTTGACACATTAAATGAGAAACTGTGATAAAAAGAAACATCATTGAAAGTTCCTCTTTATTCAATTTACTTAATTACATGTTAAATACTTTCCCAATTATTAAACATAGTGCCATTTAAAATTAATCACCTCCTGATCCTATGGAATATTTATGCTTTCTGCACCCTGCAGGAAAATAACTAAAGACTATAAGGAATTCTCAGAAGGATCTGAACACCATTTCCCCATGAATCACTAATTTGTTTGTCATATAAATATTCTCTGCAGGTATTAAATTTTTTAAAAAAAATTATATGTATAACTACTTAGTTTAATTAGGTCTACAGAGAATAGATTGCCCTAACACATGTGTGGCCTCCCACAAGCCTGTTATGAAATCTTAGATATATATAAGGATTTAGAAGCAGAAAGAGGAAAGATTATTTCAAGTAGGAAGAAAAAGTGAGACTATAAGATGGAGAATGCATTCTGTCAAAGAAAAAACTGTACTTTAAGTGATGTGCTATTATTAATTCTCCATTCCCACTTTACATTTCACAGCATCCATGGCCTCCATTTACTTTTCTGCAAACTGCCTTTGTAATGTTGTTTGGTGGATCAAAAAATAATATTGCATAATAATTAAGTATTCTCAAATTCTGATGTATTAATAGAATGTTCATCTATGTAAAAGACTAACCAGAATGAAAATCCATTTCCCTAGCCTTCCTTGCAACTTGTTTTGGCCATGTGACTTGTTCTCACCAAGGATGTCAATGGATATAACTTTCATTGATTACCCTTTGATGAAAGGGGTTTGTCCTCCTCTTCTTCCTTATTCCTCTTACTGTTGTAATGGAGATATGCAGGTATACTATCCTGAGCCATGAAAATGAACAAATACACTAGGGATGTCTATTCAACAGGATAGAATACACTCATGTTCCTGACTCTATAGAATACCATACAAGTAAAAAGATGCAATGAATTGATGGAACAGTCCAAACCATTAGCCTGAATATTTAAATAAGACTTAATAAAAAAGAAAACATTTATCTTATTCAAACTACTGTATATTTGTCTTTCTGATATATTCTATTATCAGAAACTGAGAGGGTCTGAAATTTTACCCTACTCATAGTATAACAGATTAACTGCCCTAAATTCTATGGATACTGAAGACACAAGAGACAAAGGATATTATTACTCCCTGCATAGCAGGCAGCAGGAACTTGATAGTCTCTTCAGTTCCCTTTCTCCCTCAAATCCTGAGGCACACCAGATGGGTGGTGGACCTAGTGGATGTTGTACATGTGATGAGCCTGAGTCACAGATATGGAACTCCAAGTTTAACGAATTCCTTATCTTTTAAAAGGACTGCCTGAAAACTTGCCTCATTTTGTCACTGGGAGACATTTCTTTATTATTATCTTGGGCAACAAACAATTCTGTCTTCTGCCAAAGAGAGAGATACTATTTCTATCTTTCAAAGCTGTCCAGGACAAAAGCTGGCTCAAGATGGGGAGAAATGCTGTGCATAATTGCCTCTGGAAATCTACCTTTCCTTTCTAAACCTACATAGTTTTGGTAAATGTTCCCATAAATACTATACTTTTTGATTGCTGATTAAGTTGAAGCTCTTGCTTACCACCCCTATTTACAAGTCAGAGTGCTCCAAGAGGGAGGCAAGCTAATGCCTGGGCTTCCCACAAGCATAACACCAAGGTTGCATGAGGTCTCATGAAAAGGAATTGGTTACAATTTTCGGAGGCTGCCCACATAAGACTGTTAACCTATACAATAATCAGAGCATAGCCTACCAACTGGCTGATAAACTATGGCCTTTCTCATTCAGTGCTTTGATTTTGGTAGTGTTGCTTGACTGCAGTTAATTCAATCTGTGCTATTTGCCCATTACTCCTGTTCCTGCACACCCTTACTCTATAACACTTCAGAACACCTTCCTTATCTCTCATTTTCCGTCATTGTTTCATTTGTAGCAATTTAATCTATAAAGTCTCTGGAGTAATATTTTTGACTGCCCCATTGTACATTATCTGGGTGGCAGGACCCAACTTACCAGCCTCCTCAGTACTGGCTGGGAGGTGTAATAGCATAGCTTGATTCTTCATGGCAACAGTAAAACACAGTGTTCTGCCACAGGTACACCAAAGAATGACATATTCTTTCTACTGTAGAGGGGTTGAAGTTACAGTTCTATTCCATGCATAGAAGACTGAAGTTCCATAAGTAGGAAGATGTTGACTGCCAATAGGGAAAGTTTTATTTCTTCCTTTCCAATTTGGATGATTTTTCTCCTTTTTGCCTAAATGCTCTTGCAAGTACAATACAACTTTGAATAATAGTGATGTCAGTGGGCATCCTTGTCTTGTTCCTAATTTTAGCAGGAAAGTTTTCATTTTTCATGATTAAGTAGGATGTTAGCTACGGGTTTTTCAAAGAAGCTCTGTTTCTTTCTTTTCCTAGTGTTCTAAGTGCTTTTTTCAATAAGAGATGCTGGATTATATATCAAATGCTTTTTCTTCATCAATTGAGGTGATCATGTGTTTTTTTTTCATTATATTATGTGGTATATTATATTAATTGATATTTTTAAGTAACATTTATGTAATCTAAAGTTTCTTTTAAAAATGAATAAAATTTTAAAAAGGAGGAAATGAAGTCATGAAGTATATGACACCATGGATGAAACTGGGTGGTATTATGTGAAGGGAAGCAAGCTAGATACAAAAGGACAAATATTGTATGAGTGTACTATTATGAACTAAATCTATTATGTAAAACCTAGGAATTAATAATTAGAATATAGGTCACCAAAAAAGAAAATGAGGTAAGAGAATAGAAAGCAGAGGGTTAATCTGTGCAGTAGTGGTTAAAAGATTGTTTGTAAATCCTTGGAAATGAATGAAAATAGTGATAGCACATCGTGTTGTTTGTGAGTAGCAGAGCTTTTATATGGGTATGACAGTGGTTGAAAGGAAAAGTCTAAGTACATATATATTACTAGAAGGAAAGCTAAAAAATGTAACAAGGGACATTATAACAGAGAAATCTCATGTAAAATACAAGTAAATATGTTTGGTATAGCATATATAAGAGTGGTTTACAAAATATAAATTCAAATATACGATAGAGAAGGAAACAGTAATAGCTACACATGGAAGGGAAAGCACAGAGAGTTTAAAAGGTGATGAGTTTTATTAGTTTATTTGTTTTTTTTTGTTTTCATTATTGCTATTATTATTATGACTGGAATAATGACAATTCTCTAGAAATGGTTGAAGTGATGAATACACAGCTATGTGATTAAAATGAATACCATTTATTGTAAACTTTGGATATATTCATGTTTTATTAGTACGTATCAATAAAATTTATTTGTTAAATTAAAAAAATCCATTTGAAGATGTTGAGAGTTGAAAAGGGCATTGCTACCAACCATATATCAAAAAATAACCTGAATAAGAAAAAAACACAAGATGATCCCTATGGAAAGATAACAGTGATATATTTAAGCTGAAGTAAAAAAAGCAACATTTCAGCTAGTCTAATAAAGTGCTAACTTTCTGTTTTGTAGATGTTAATGGGCACAAAGAAAAAAAATTGCATTTTCATAGTAATTGTACAGATTTAAAACTTTACTACAGGGAGTGGATGTACTTCAGTGGTTGAGATCATGTTTCCCATTTGTGAAGTCCCTGGTTCAATCCTCTATGCTGCCTAAGTAAAAGAAAGAAAAAAGCTTGGAAAAAAACACACAAACACATACATTATCATGTATATTCTAACAAGAGAATTATGTTTAAGATTAGAAAATGTATATTATTATATGGGAAAAATTTAGAATGCCTATAAATCTTTGAAAACACAGCTTCTACTTGAAGATAGGTAAGCATTGGAATGATGGGCCATTTACTGGTCAGTTAGAGACATAGTAAATTAGTACCAAAGTTATATTTGATTACAAACATCTTTGGAGCAGTTTTCTTTTGGCATTTAAAACATACATCGATACATAAAAACCTTACGCTTCTCAAAAACTAGAGTTTGGAAACCTTTACTAGTTTACTCAGTGAATATGAAGTTTCAGAAAAACGCAATATAGTTTAAAAATTAAGACATTGTACTGAAAGTTTGTAACCAAATGTTAAAAAATTAAAAATAATTATGAATACTAAATCATCACATGGACGCCTTTTTCCAGTAAATTATAAAATAGCCAAAGGTTGGTATCATAAATCCCTGAAACTGCCTAGACTGATTTCACCCTTGAATGTGGCCGTTTCCCACTAAAACCCTGCCTTTGTAATAAATATTCCCAGCTGATCATCCCTTTGCATATGAATATTTCTATTGAAAGGGTAACCACATCAACTTCTGCTGTTTCATATTCATATGAAAACCCTTGTAGTTGATCTTTATTTTCAGTATACCATTTCCCAGATGCCTTGATCTCTAATGAGTATAACTTTTTGACTAACCCTGATTCAGTACCCATGGCATCCTCTTGAGCCCGTTAAAGTTTATTAAAGACAGAACCAGCTCAAACGCCACGCCAATTATTCATTAACATCCTAAGATTATAAAATATTTGAATTTCTGCAGATGGGAGAGGTTGTTTTGAGATTGTGCATCTCTGGTCTCCTGCAGGTGATTTAACCCTCTTTTCTTTCCTAGCCTAGTTCAGTGTGCCTTTGTATTCTGATGTGCTGAGTGAATGAACCCAGGCATGGACCACCCAAGCCCCTCTTCAGTTTGGCATCCAATGTGGAGGGAGCTGGAGTCCTTGTGAAAACAACATTGCTGAGTGGAATCCTGGATCCCTAGAACACTGGCTCTATAGCCACTGGAGTGCTTTACTGCAAGAGTCAGATGGGAATCTCTTGCCTTGGGCATTCAAGATCCCTAAAGGTGGCAGGTTATGAAGGAAAACAAGTTCAGTTTAGTGTGTTGTGTGTGTGTGTATGTGTGTGTGTGTGTTATTTTCTGAATCCTCAGAAGCATATTAGTTCCTGCCAAAACTGTAAGTGCTATTTCCCCTACTCGTTTCTTTTTGTGGTTTGTCTTTGGAACAGGGAAGGGAGCAGCCCCTGGTGTAAGGAAGTGTTCCTCAGTTTGGTGGCCTAGGTCTTGGTTTCTTTACTTGTTTAACTATAATAGTATGAGAAGTAAATGGAGTTTGGAAATTATAAGAAAAAGCAACCCCCTAGGTTGGATCATTAAACACTGGGAATAATGTGGGTATAGATCTATTACTAAAAAGAAATTGATCTGTTTTGTAAGGAAGTCTGGCCTCAATATGCCTTACACGGTTAGCAGAAATGGCCAGCACAAGAACCACCTTTAATGTATCATTCTATTCTGCAATTAGACTGGTTCAGTCTAAATAAATGTTAAAATAAATGGGATGAAATTCCTTGCATCCAATGCTTTATGGCATTAGCCCAAATTGAGAAACTTCAGAGAGAATGTTTTGGACATGATGCACCATCAATTAGTCAGGCCCCGGTTTTGCAGCACAATAAAATTAGAAAAAATGATGACTTGTCATCCGGGCTAACTAAGGAAATAGATCAACCGTCTGTACAAAAGCCAGAATTAAGTAATTACAAAGAAGGGGAATAGAAACCAGAAAAACCCCTCCTAAGCTCTAAATCGTCTGATGAGACTTACATAGTATTATTGGCTCAAGTACCTTGAGAATTGAGAACGCTACTGCTCCTTTACCTCCTCCTCCTCCATATTAGGGGGATGAAAACATATCTAAACTGCCATTAGATCCTTCAGAAATGGCATCCCCATCCCACACTTGAAGTGGTGTATCTTCAGAGCAAGGCACCTCTACCTCAGAAGGGCAAAACCAAGGCCAATTCCCTCTCTGGCAAGTACCCTCATGAATAGATGACAAAGGACAAAATAGGGCCTGTTTTTATTTATATACTCTGCTTTCAGCATTGGGTCCCTATAGCTGGAAATAACAAATACCCGGTTACAGAGAGGACCCCAGAAAGATGAAGAATCTTTTTGATTCTATATTTGCAACTCATAATCCAAATTGGGCAGATATTCAATCTTTACTGAACATTCTTCTAACTTAGAAGAAAATTGAGTTGTTGAATTTCTGGCCAATAGCAACTCTAACAATCCCATAAATATTCTGGAATCAATCAGTTCCAATAACTAATCCCAACTGGAACACAAATGAACAGGGAGACCAAATATAACTGGATCATTACAAAGCATGTATAATTGTTGGGCTTACAAATGGGGTCCTGAAGCAAATTAATCTAAGCAACAATCAGAAAATTGTCCAAAAGCCAGAAGAAAATCCAACTGTATTCCTTGAGAGAATCCTTGAGGCATATCTTCAGTTACTGACTTAGACACAGAAGATATTATTAACTGGAGAAATGCTAATCAATGTTTTATTTGTTGCAAATTGAAAAAGTAGAAGTACAGCTAAAACTGCCAATTTTAGCCCTTGTACAAATTGCTTTCAAGGTGTTCTATAACTGAGAAGGAGCCCGAGGAAAACATCAGAGGAAAATTTTCACATATAAAGCTATTAAATGCTAATCTTTTAGGAGTGCATGAGCAAAACTCCCTAGCAGCAGAGGCAACCAAGGAAATGCAAGACATCCAAGGTCCCTAGAAAGCCTCCAGGTCCCCAGCAATATGCTTACTGCAAGGAGAATGGGAATTGGGAACAAGAATGTCCCAATCTCTTAAGGAAAAGAGAACCAAAGACTCCTAACTTTGCAGAGGAACACCCACAATTTTAGGGGGACCAAGAAGGCAATCTAGATTAATTGGGCCTGGGGCACTTTCCATTGGTCAGGAAAGGCTCCTAATTACCCACAAGGAACCTCAGGTCTCTTTCCAAGTGGCTAAGGAATTAGTAAATTATTTGATGGCTACTAGAACAACTTTTTTATTTTGAATCGAAAACTTGAGTCTGTTGGATATACTCCTGAACTTTAAATCTATCTGACAAGAGTACTCTAAAAGTTATCCAGAATATATATGTGTGTAGTGTCTCTTTGTTAAATGGTGTGTGTTACTTAGGTATAGAAAATGTTCTGTGTCCATCTCACTGCTAAATTAGTGTTTAACTACATTTATACTTCTCATGAATTCAAAATTGGTTGCTAGTTACTGATAAAAGTGTTTCCAAGAATGAGCTTGTCAGTGCAGGCATCACCATCCCCAAATCCCCAAGACTGGGGAATGAACGATGGGCTAAAGTAGACATATTACATAATTCTAATATAGACATTATTATTCTAGCAATGGAAAACCTTATATCAATAATAAAAGGCAGTGGCCACCAAAGATTCTGAGGGGAGGGAGAGAGAAGAATAGGTATAATATGGAGACATTTTCAGGACATTGGAATTTTTCCTGCATGACATTGCAAAAAATATACAGGCTATTATAAATTTTGTCATAAACTACAAAATTGTGCAGGACAGAGTATAAACTTTAATTAAACTATAGCCTATGGTTAGTAGCAATACTTCAATATATGCTCATCAAGAAATGTAACACACTAATGAAGCTGTTGCTAATGTGGGAAAGTGTGTGAGAGGAGGGTGTGGGACATATGGGAATCCCCTATATTTTTTATGTAACATTTATGTAATCTAAGGTTTCTTTAAAAACAAAATATACTTATAAAAAAGAATGAGTTTGTATATTACAGGCATTACTGATCCCACAGGAGATCTTAAAAGCAGTAAGACAAGAGATGTGGAGTGATGAAAAACCTGGAGACAGCCACAACAAAGATCTGAGAATTATGAGAGAAATTTGTAAGTTTTAAGTTTCTCTTCATGTGTCTAACTCTATTTGTGTCTCTCTTTTTGTTCAGTGTATTTTCACATGTCCAGATGGTGATATCAAAGTAACAAATGAAAATTCTTTAAAGAGCTCTACTCAAATTGCTAAAAATTAAATAAGTGCTTATATATGAAAATGAGAATTCCTGGAGCCCACATTAGGAAAGCCAAACAAGATGAAAATGGTCATATGAAATCTGGCTAAAGAAACTATTTGAAGGAAGAAAAAAATAAAGAAATTAAAAAGGCTGTCCTAAATTCCTCCATAATCTTTCTATAACCTATACTATACTCCAGTGCATTATCTTAACCTTGACTGAATTTAAGGTGCTACTTAAAATGGTTGCGGGAAACAATGGCTTAAGATCTGGGTGCAGAAAGATGGGGTAAGATGTGAGTTGAGCTTAGAATTATTTCTACTAGACGTGGAAATTAAAAATGACAGGGACAGTGGGGATATTACAAAATAACATTGTTTTGCATAATTTGTTTTATAATTCCTGAATTAAAGGTAAATAACTGTGAGATAAGAGTACTTGAGAATCCATAGGTAAATTTCAGTAATTAAAGAAAAAGTCCCTGAATACTATGAAAATGTTTTTCTAAATTATACTTAAATCAAATAAAATAATTACATTCTCCAGAGTCTGATAGTCAGTATGCTTTTGAGGTTATTTATACTTTTAAGGAATTATGAAAATAGAGATTTTTTTCATTAATTTTTTTCATGCATTTTTCTTATTTTTTAAAGATATTTTAGATTACATAAATGTTACATAAAAAATATAAGGAATTCCCATATCTGCCATTCCCTACCCCTCCCACTCTTTCCTATATTAACTACACACTTCATTAGTATGATACATTTGTTACAATTGATGAACACGTATTGCAGCATTGCACTAACCATGGATGATAGTTTACGTTATAGTTTAAACTCTGTCCCACACAGTTACATAAGTTATTACAAAATATATAATGGCCTGTATTCATCATTGAAACATCATCTAGAACAATACCAATGTCCTGAAAATGTCCCCATATTACAACTATCCTTCCTTCTCCCTCCGTTCAGAACCTCTGGTGGCCATTGTCTCCACATTGGTGATAAAAGTTTTTCCATTGCTAGAATAACAGTAAATCTATAATAGAATAACAATATTCTAGTCTATTCTAGTTCATTGTTCATTCCCCAGTTCTGAGGATTCTGGGATGGAGATGCCCACTCTGCCTCTAATTGAGAGAGGACTTGGATCCCATGGGACAGATGAATAGGACTATCTTTCTTGCAGTTGCAGACTTTCTTTTCCTTGGGATGGACATTGTCCATCATCATCTCCTTGTTAGTTGTCCTGGAGGTGTCCTATGAACTGGAGAGTAAGGGTTGCAACACTGGTGAGATTCAGAGTCCAACTGGCACCTGGACAGACAAAAGATTTAAGTCTCTTGGTCATATATGTATCAGAGATAGTACTAAATATAGATAGGTAGGGCAGAAGAGCCATGTGTAGGAAAATCACAAATGATTCCAACTCTTTCATACTGGGGATCACAAATTCCAAACTAAGACTCACTGGCAGGGCATGAAACTACTGAACTGTCTGTCCTGTCTATAATATTTGGATGTCTCTAGAACCCTTATGAATGCTACCATTAGAGGCAATATTTACTGTGGCATTCAATGAGATCCTGCTGAGACATGCATAAGCATAACCTCTGGAATGAACTCTGAACTCACTTTGAAGTCTCTTAGTCCTAAAAACTATAAAAGCTCATTTGTGTTTACCCTTTCCCCATTTTGGTCAAGGTCTTTTTCCAGGTGCATTGCTCTTTGGAGCTTTGTAATAATCCTGGGAGTCATGTCCCATGTCTGTGGGGGGCTATGGAAGGTAATGCATTTATATGCTGAATTTGGCTTAGAGAAAGGCCACATTTGAATAACAAAGAGGCCCTCAGGAGATAACTCTTAGGCAACATATCCTATTAGGCTAAGGCTAAGATTCAACTTCATAACAAAAGGTATGTAAGTACAATCATCCTTATCAAAGGCCCATCACAAAGGTCTGTCCTCCTTCACTAGGCACTGACCCTGTACTCAAGAGATTCTTGCTGTTCCATTAGAAAATCCAGCAGAGCTCCCCAGGATAGGAATTCAATGTTCTTTCACTTTTGTGTGGATATCCCCCCACTATGACAATGCCGCATGAACACTTGAACACATTCATATGCCTTAGAGGCATGCCCCATGTGGACCCCCTCACATGCATCACCCTATCACTGACACTCTGCACAAATGATCCCCCTGCCACAGTTGTGATCCATCAATGACCCAGAACCTCTCCAAAAATGAATCCAACAAAATAACCAGATAAAATTAACAAGAAAATAAGATAATAATGATAGTTTAAAAAATAACAAAATAATATATAAAAATATTTAAAAATTGAAATGATAAAAGTTTTTTTAGATGTTATGTCTTTCATAGTTGTAAGATCTGTTGTTTTATTTACAATGACATTTTTTTCCATGTATTTCCCCAGTGTCTTATTTTTTTTTAAACTTTATCTTCAAGGAAGCTTCCGGTTATTAAAAAAAAAAAAGTCATGCACAGAATATAGTGGATTCTCATATACTCAGTGACTTTTCCCTTTTCCCCTCTCCCCTATTAATAACATTTTACATGTGTTTGGTATACATGTCGCAAGTGATGTACAAATATTGAAATATTATTACAAACCATGGTTAATTTTTTACATTATGATATACATTTTGTTCCATACACTTTTATAAATTTTGATGAAATTTAATTAGACCTGTGCCCATTATTACAAGATCATTCAGAACATTTCTAATGCACTAGAAATGCCCCAAGTTCCATCTACTTCATTCTTCACTTCCCCTCTCTTCAGAACCTACGATAACCACTATGTTTCAATTTTTGAAGAAAAAGATTCATAGTTACATGTAATAACAGAAATATTGGTCTGTTTTTTTTTTTGATTAGGCCCTGCTTTTTTCTCAAGACACTCTTGCCCCTCTAGTTGATAACATAGCACAACTCTCCAGGGCAGAATTTTAATATTTTATTGTTTTTTGTCTGCGTCTCCACTCACTAATAAAACACCATGACAAGATGAACACTTAAATATTCCATAGACGCCTGCCCCAGGTGAGAGCTCTCCTATATGACCTCTATATCCAACAACCCTACACCAGTAATGCTCCCCTGCCATATGTGCCAAAAGAACATTCCCAGCATTGTAGTTTTAACCACAGACCTGGAAATCTCCACAGTTCTCCTATTCCTTAACTCAAACCTCCCCCCTCAGTTCCATGGATAGTCCAAACCTCCCCCTCACTCCCTCACAGACCAGAACTACAGACCTCAATAGCATCACTGCACCACGGTCATGCCCACCCACTGCAAACTGCAACCTTCCACTACTCATAGGTTTTTTCCAGTGTGGGCCCTGGCTCACAATCTTCTACTCCTTTTCTTTCTCCCATAAACTTATCTTTTAGACTCTAGCTCTGTGAGTCTACTCAATTTCCGTAATTCATATCAGCAAGGTCATGTAATATTTGTCTTCCAGTACCTGCCATACTTCACTCAACATAAGGTCTTCAAGATTCATCCATGTTATCCCATGTGTTACTATGGCATTACTTCTTACAGCTAAGTAAAGTTCCATTGTACGTATATACCACAATTTATTTATACATTCATTTTTTGATTGATATTTATGTTGCTTCTACCTTTTGGCAATAGTGAATAATGCCACTATGAACATTGGTGAGCATATATCTGTTGTGTTTCTGCTTTAAATTCTTTGGGGCATATACCCAGCAGTGGGATTCCTGGATCATAAGGTAGATCTATATTTAGTTTCCTGAGGATCTGTTAAACTATCCTCCACAATGGTTGCACCATTCTACATTCCCACCAGTAGTGGATAACTGTTTCCTTTCCTCTGTATCTTCTCCAACACTTGTCATCCTTTGGGTGTAAGATGATATCTCACTGTAGTTTTGATTTGCATTCCCCTAAGAGCTAGTGATGTTGAGTATCTTTTCATGTGCTTTTTAGCAATTTTTATTTTTTCTTTGGAAAAGTGTCTATTCAAATAACTTGCCCACTTTTTAAATGGGTGGTTTGGCTTTTTTTTTTTCCCCTGAGATGTAAGGTTTCTTTATGTATGCTGGATATCAGGCCCTTATGTGATAGATGGTTACCAAATATTTTCTCCCATTGAATAGGCTGCCTTTTCAATTTCTTGACAAACTCCTTGGAAGTGCAAAAGTGTTGAATTTTGAGGAGGTCCCATATATCTATGTTTTTCTTTTGTTGCTTGTGCTTTTGGTGTAAAGTTTATGAAACCATTTAAACTATAATATCTTGTAGATTCTTCCTACAATATCTTCCAGGATCTTTATTGTCTTGGCTCATATATTTATATCTTTGATGTATCTTAAGTGAATTTTTATATAGGGTATGAGATAGTGTTCCTCTCTCATCCTTTTGGATATGGATATCCAGTTTGCTAGGCATCATATGTTGAAAAGGCTATTCTCTCCCAGTTGAGTAGACTTGGTGGCCTTGTCAAATATCAGTTGACCATATATGTGAAGATATATATCAGAACTCTCAATTCTGTTGAATTGGTCAGTGTGTCTCTCCTTGTGCCAATACCATACAGTTTTACCTCTGTAGCTTGCAGTATGTTTTAAAGTCAAGTAGTGCAATTCCTCCAATTTCATTTTTCTTTTCCATATATCATTGGCTATTTGGGCCCCTTGCCCTTCCAAATAAAGTTCATAGATACATTTTTCAATTCAGTAAAAAAATGTTGTGGTAATTTTTATTGGGATTGTGCTAAATCTCAAAATCAGTCTAGTCTTCCTATGCATGAACAGGGAATATTCTTCCATTCTTAGATCTTCTTTGGTTTTCTTTAACAATGTTGTGTAGTTTTCCGTATTTAAGTCCTTTACAACTTCACTTAAGATAATTTCTAGATACTTGATTTTTTTAGTTGCTATTGTAAATGGAATTTTTTTCTTGATTTCCTCCTCATATTGCTCATTATTGGTGTACAGAAATACTACTGATTTTTGCACATTGATCTTATATCCTGTCACTTTATTGAACTTATTTATTATCTCTAGAAGCTTTATTGTAGATTTCTCAGGGTTTTCTATATATAGGATCATGTCATGCACAAACAGTGAAATTTTTACTTCTTACTTTCCTATTTGGATATGTTTTATATCTTTTTCTTGTTTATGTACTTGAGCAAATATTTCTAACCCAATGTTAAATAAGAGTGGTGGCAGTGGGCATTCTTGTCTTGTTTGAGATCTTAGAAGGAAAGCTTTTAGCAATTCACCACTGAATATGATGTTAGCTGTGGGTTTTTCCTATACACCTTTTATCATGTTGAGGAAGTTTCCTTCTATTTCTATTTTTTAAAATGTTTTTATCAGAAAATAGTGCTGTGTTTTGTCAAGTGCTTTATCTTCATCAATAAAGATGAGCATGCAATTTTTTTTTTCTTTCAATCTGTTAATGTGGTGGTGTACTACATTGGTTGATTTTCTTTCAGCGAAACATCCTTGCAAAGCAGGGATGACAGCCACTTGGTGATGGTTTATAATTAATTTGGTGTATTGTTGAATATGATTAGCAAGTATTTTATTGAGGATTTTAGGGCCTTGGTTCACTAGAATGATTGGTCGGTAGTTTTCTTGTGGCATATTTATATGACTTTGTTATTAGAGTGATGCTGGCATCATAGAATGAGATAGTCAATGTTCCTTCCACTTCTATTTTTTGGAGGAGTTTAAGTAGGATTGGCATTATTTCTTTTGAGAATTTATGGTAGAATTCACCTGTGAAGTCATCTGGTCCTGGGCTCTTCTTAGTTTAGAGGGTTTTGATAACAAATTGGTTTGTTGACTTCATCAATTACTTCTTTCACCAATGTAGGCTGCTAATGTGTTTCTAGGAATTTGTCCATTTCATCTAAGTTATCCATCTTGCTGGCGTACAGTTTTTAAAATATTCTCTAATAATACTTTTTATTTCTGTGGACTCAGTGACGATATACTCTTCCTCATTTCATCCTTCATGTATTTGCACCTTCTCTCTTTTTTTTCCTTGTTAGTCTAACTAAAGGTTTGCTAATTTTTATTAATCTTGTCAAAGAACCAGCCTTTGGTTTTCTTAAAATATTCTAGTGCTTTCTTGTTTTCAGCTTCATTTACCTCTGCTCCAATCTTTGTTATTTCCTTCTTTCAACTTGCTTTGGGATTAACTTGTTGTTCTTTTACTAATTCTTCCAGGGGTGCAATTAGGTCTTCGATTTTAGCTTTCTTCTTTTTTAATATAGGCATTTATGGATATAAATTTCCCTCTCAGCACTGCTTTTGCTGCATCTCATAGGTTTCGATATGCTATGCTGTCATTTTCAGTCATTTCAATGTAGTTACTGATTTCTTTTGCAATTAACTCCATGACCCACTGATTGTGTAAGAATGTATTGTTTAACTTTCATATCTTTGCACCTAATCTTATTCTCTGTCCCTTACTGATTTCCAGCTTCATTGCATTGTGGTCAGAGAAATTACTTTGTATAATTTCAATCTTTCTGAATTCATTGAATGTTGTTCTGTGGCCTAGTATGTGTCTTTCCCAGAGTATGAAACTTGTGCCCTCAAAGAAGGTATATCCAGTTGTATTTGAGTGTAATGTTCCGTATATTAGGTCTAGAAACCTCTCTTTCTTTATTGATCCTTTGTCAAGATGTTCTGTCTAATGGTGATAATGTTATATTAAAGTCCCCCACTATAATCATAGTGACATGTATTTCTCCACCCAGTTTTTCCAAAGTTTGCCAAGGGTATTTTGAGGCACCTAGTTTGGCACATAAATGTTTATGTTTTTTTTTTCTTGATGGATTACCCTTTTATTAATATACAGTGTTCCTATTTTTATCTTTTTAATTATTCTTATAATTATTTTATTTCTTACATTTTGCTCCAACTCTCTCTCCTGTTTTTCTTTTCCTTTCAACCCTCAGATCTCCCTTTAGTATTTCTTTAAGTCAGGTTTCTTATTGACACACTCTCTTAATTTCTGTTTATTTGTGAATATTTTGAACTCTCCCTCATTTTTTGGATGGCAGTTTTGCTGGATAGAGAATTTTTGCCTAGAAGGATTTTTTTCTTTTCTTTTCTTTTACCACCTTAACTATGTCATACCACTGCTTCTTGCCTCCTTCCCTCATGGTTTCAGATGAAAAATCAGCACTTAATATTGTCGAGCTTCCCCTGTATGTGACGGCTCTCTCTTCTCTCTCTGCCTTCAGTATTCTTTTTTTTTATTCTGGCATTGGACAACTTGACAAGTATAAGTCTTGGGGTAGGTCTGTTAGGATTTATACTGTTTGGTGTGCAGTGTGTTTCCTGGACTTGTATGTTTATGTTCCTCAAAAGAATTGGGAAATTTTCAGCCATTATTGCTTCCAACACTCCTTCTGTCCATCTTTCCCTTCTCTTCTCCCTCTGGGATTCCTACAATGCATATGAATTTGTGGGATTTTTATTGTCTTTCAAATCCCTAAATTACTGTGGGATTTTTTTTTCTATCTTTTTATCTATCTATTCTACTATCTGTCTGATTTCACATGTACTGTCTATGACATCACTGAATCTTTCCTCTGCCTGTTGAAATCTGTTATTATGTGCTTCCAGTGTATTTTTCATTTCTTGCATTGTGACATTCATCACCATCATGCCCGTTATCTTTTATGTATGTTTCAAATTTCTTCTGAATGTTTTCTCTATGTCTTCTTTGTATTCTCTATCTTTTCTTTCACTTCATTAAGTTGATTCATGATATTTGTTTTGACATCCCTGATTAGTTGTTCTGAGTTCTGCATCTCCTCCAGTTTTTTAGTTTGTTTGTTAGACTGGGCTATGTCTTCCTGTTTCTTATTATGGCTTGTAATTTTTTGTTTGTTATTAGGCCCCTGTTTATCTTGATGGGCTTATTCAGTTGGTTAGCTTTTTTTTTTTAATATAGAGTTTTATTTTGTTGTTATTTTGTGGTATGGTAAGGCTCCCCTTTGACACTTGGTTCTCTTATTATAGTATATATTTTTTTGCAATTTTCTATGTTCCCATGAAAAAAATTAAGACCAGAGTAAAGGAAAGAGATAAGAAGAGAAAGAGAATAATTATAATAATAACAAAATGGTGAAAAATAAAACATATAAAAGTAGGAAATAAGTGAAAATTCATAGAAAGCACAAAGGAATAAGAATTAAAAAGTGCAATAGAAAAAATGAAAAAAGCATCAAAATAGGTAAAAAATGGAATAAATTATAAAGCTGGAATGTTGAGAAGAGAGGAAAAGAAAAAAGAGAGAGAAATAAAAAAATAAATTAAGGGCAAAAAAGATGTGGGATGAAAGAAAAACAATGGAAAACAGAAGACAGAAAAAAATGAAGGAAAGAAAATAAATAAAGAAGGTAGAAAAAATAAGTAAAAGAAAAAAGGAAACAAAAAAGAGGAAGCACAACAAACAAAAAGCAAAACAGCAAAAACTAAACAAAAATACAACCTTGGAAAAACAGTCTTCCCTCTTAGGCCCCCAAGGAATTTCTCAGGTTGCCAGTGCTCATCAATCAATCACCCTGCAACCTGTCCTCCACAGGTGATGTACCAGGTTTTAGCAAATAAAATAAAGGAAAAAAAAGGAATCAATAAAAATTTTTAAACAACAAATCCAAGAAAACCTAAACCAAACTAACAAAAAGATTTGTCTATATGTTCCCTACCTTAAAGTATCAGCTGGGTGCCCAATAATCCAGGGGATCACTTCTCTAAGGAGGTCCAGGAATTGAACCAGGGACTTAAACTTGCAAGGCAGAAATCCCTCCACTGAGCTATACCAGCTCCACAGGTTAGGTAGGTTCCAAAAATCTTATCTGGCTCTATGTGCCCTGCCAGAGCCAGGCTCCTTAGGTGCCTGTCTCCACCCCCTCACTAACCTAGCTCCTCTTTCTCCCACAGTGGCTGGGTATTACAGATGCATAATCAGATCCCCTCCCTCCCTTTTTCCATGGCTACCTCAGTGCTGGTTGGGGTCTTTTCCAAGATTCGAAGATGGCTCAGCTGGCCAAACTCACTAAAAAGAAACCACTCTCCACCCTCTGCCAGGACCCTCTTCCTCCCAAAGAATCCTCCTTCCCCTTCAGATGGTTGCAGTGAACCAGGGGCTTTACAAAGGCTATTTGCCTGGAGGGTGAGATTTGTGTGTAGTATCCAGTCAAGGGAGTAAGTAACTCACTGTTTTCCTTTGGCTTCTTTATCTATCTAGTTCCCTTCTGGATAATAGATCACGGTCTATTAATATTTATCGCTAAAATAGCTCCCTTAAATAGGTTTTGGTCCTTTCTTTTTTGTTTTTTGTGTTTGTGAGAGAGTTGGACTTTGCCTACATACTTTCATGATATTTTTCCAGAAGTCTGAAAATAGAGATTTTAACCTCCTATGAAGGAAAAGATAGAAGGAAAAATTCTCTTATGTAAACTGCAATTGTATTAATTTTATTCTACTTGGGTGTAAGTTTCCTTGGTTTATATGTATACAAATGAATTAATATTTATTATATCAAATCTTTAAGATGATGAAAATTGTAAGTTTTTAATAAAAGAAATCATTATTTTCACAAATATCTTTAAAAAAAAATGCACACACAAAAATCCAGTAGCTATTAGTATCCAAATTTCCTCAGGTGGTGAGAGAATAAAGGCACTGGGTAGAGGTTAGAAGTAGCCAAATAGCAGACAGCTTGGATGATTGATTAGCCTGGCTTCAACTGCTTTGAGGCCCAAATTCATCCCTTCACGTACCATAATTTAATTTTAAATAATCCCTTGGATATTGAGAGCCAGTAGATTTTCTTTTTGCCAATATGAGTTCAAGCCGATTTTCTATCATTTGTCACCAAGAGTCCTAACTCATGTAAACCTCATCAGAAAAGAAATGGTTCAGTCAATATTCTGAAGCCAATTTGTCAATCCTGGTGCAAAAATGATGAGCTGCCATGGATGCATATTTATCATTCACTTTAAAAAGTATTAAAATCATGTATGTAATGGTGAAGTCCACTCTGCTTCCGACTAAGAGGGGCGGTTTAGAGTCCATGGGGCAGCTATGGACTAAAGCAGACTTACTATTACCCTAATAATGGAAGAACGCATAACATAGATATAAAGGCAGTGGTCACCAGAGGTTCTGAGGGGAGGGAGAGGGAGGAATAGGTGTAACATGGGGCAATTTTAGGATGATGATATTGTTCCTGATATTGCAATGATGGATACAGGCTCTTATACATTTTGTTAAAACCTATAAAATTGTGTGATGCAAAGTGTAGACCATAGTTAATAGCAGTCCTTCAATATGTGTTCATCAACTATATCAAATATACCACATTCAGTGAAAGATGTTATAATGTAGAAAAGACAGAGAGAGGTGGTGGGGTATATGGGAATCCCTTGTAGTTTTATGTAAATTTATATAATCGAAGGCTTCTTTAAAAATAAAATAAAAATAATAATAATAATTGTTTTGCTATAGTAAATGATGTTTATATATTCCAAGAACCAAATGAAGGCTATAAGACAAGATTTAAATGGGTAACGTGGAAAGAAGTAGAAGGTTTATGAAAGCTTGTTTAAGAGATTATGTTTTGTCCTAGAATAAGATGACTGGTTTTCAAAAACTTAAGGTGGAAATATATAGGATAGGACTTGAAAGGATATAGAAATTTGTAGAAGGGTTATGTAAGTAAATTTTACTTGTCATTGATTATAATTCAATAAGCTTATTTAAATGGAAAATCTGTCTTAAGGTAAAGTATATAGTCTATGGTTTTAAATGGTTATAAGAGGCTATAGGAAATTATAAATTGTGGAAAGCTGTAAAAACATTTTCTAAACTGAGGGATTTCAATATAAATGGCTAATTCTCAGAAATCATTATCAAGTAGCAATCTAGGAGTTGATATTAAAAATAAAAAGTAACTTTAATAGCAGACAAAAAATGTCAGAAACCACCTTAATCTATTATAATCTTCACTAACTAGGTATGTTGGTTTTACTATAACTTTAATGGTTTTAAAAATGCAAAGGCACAGCTATTTTGGAAGTTAAATCTTACCCAAATTATCTTACAAATTTAATTGTCACTATGATAAATAGAGGCCTGTTTAAACATAATAAGACCTCGCCACTTTTAATATTCTAATAACACAAATATATCTTTCATTTCAAATAGTTAATACAATTTTTTCTTTTACCTTGTAAGAAATGAGGTACTAAAATATATGCTTTCATGGAAATTAATGTTATCAATATATCTGTATTTTAATTCATAATAGAAATAAATATTCCCAAACTGGAGTCTCATCATACTTGTATAAACTGTGAAAAGTTTAAATGGGATGTTATTTTGACAAAGTTTTAAGTTTTAGTTCCATTTTATACAGCTTAGATTGTTTATCGAGGTATAAAACTTCTGTATTTTGGATGAAAGTGCCTAGTTTGTCATTAAATATGGTTGATAATCACAGTACTATTTCATAAAATGATTGTGACTATATAGACTTATGTTTACGGCTAAGGGAAATATTATTTATAAAAATAATATCGAACCTGGTATTAATTGCCTATTTCACACACTTAATACTTGCAAAGATCCATATTACATTTACCACTCTGAAGTTTTAAAAAATCACCTTCATTGTTGAAGGTAATATACTCTTGGGGAGGGGATACTAATGTTCTAATAAATGTGTAGTTATATTAAGAAGGTTGTAAAGATTATAGAAAAATAATCTGATTCCATTGGGAATTTTAAATTTTCATAAATTTACTAGAAAAATAGTTTTCTTCCTGTATTGATAGTTTCCTGTGCTAAACAATATCTTTCTAAAAGAGAAAACATGAAGGAGAAATTAAGTGTATGATTTATTTATATATTTGAGGATTATACAAAATTCTTAAAGACTTTTAAAGTTCCTATGATCTATTCTGTCCTAACACTGATCTGCATGATAACATTATTTGCTAAAATTTTGTTTTTCTAAGAAAAATGTGATGTTATGAAACAATCCGAATCTCTACTCAGGTACACTGTTTGCTCTGATGCTGCTTTAAACGAATTTGTAGTCACTTTAATCATAAAGAAAAGGAGCTTTAAGGAAAAAGCAAGGCAAATATATTTTATATTTTACCTATTGATTAACATAATCTTGGTAAAAAATGTAAAAGTAAAATGAAGGAAAATTCTAATTATGATCTGTAATTAACGATCTCTATAAACAGGTTTATATTAAATGTTCATAAGGATATGAGGGCTTAGATTATAAATTCTTACAGCAGTCATATTTATTCCTGATCTCTGATCTCTAATTATTATAATATTTCTAAGTCCTAAAATACTTTACTCTTTATTTATAAACTAATAAATCCCTAGAATCTTTAGAGGACCTGTATGCCACCTGAAAGTCAGAGCTAAAGGTAACCTGTGCTAAAGATGCTGAAAAAGCAACATTAATTCTAAAAGAAGTTAAAAGGTATCAGACTTTAATTAAAAGGTAAATTGCACTTATCTAAACACTAAAGAAAATAGGACACAAAAATAAAGGTAATATTATTGATATTTTAAAATGCTAAGTACTATAGGGAGGAGAAAGAAGAGATTAATTTTGTTAAGAATATTCTTTAAATTTCATTGGAGCACTAATTTAACCTGACCAGTCAACTTATTTAAACAGCATAGCTAACATGGAACCTAAAATGTGATTTAGGCGGCAGACTTGGCAGTGGTTAGGGCATCCACCTACCACATGGGAGGTCCGCAGTTCAAATCCTGGGCCTCCTTGACCCGTGTGGGGCTGGCCCTCGCACAGTGCTGATGTGCTCAAGGAGTGCCGTGTCACGCAGGGGTGTCCCCCGCGTAGGGGAGCCCCACGCACAAGGAGTGCACCCCGTAAGGAAAGCCACCCAGCGCTAAAGAAAGTGCAGCCTGCCCAGGAATGGCCCCACACACACGGAGAGCTGACACAACAAGATAACACAACAAAAAGAAACACAGATTCTCATGCCCCTGATAACAACAGAAGCGGACAAAGAAGATGCAGCACATAGACACAGAGAACAGACAACCAGGGTGACGGGAAAGGGGAGAGAAATATATCTTAAAATAAAATAAAATAAAATAAAAATAAAATGTGATTTAGATTGTGATATTCTATACAGAATTGTTGTGATACCTTGATACATTTCAAAGTGTATTGGGCATAACTTAGAAAAGTGTTTGCAAAGTCCCCTAAGGAATTGGGAATGATGTAGTAAGCCTACTGTTTTTTCAAACAGTAGGCATTCTCAATTTACTGAAATGTTAGAAGTCTGCAAAGTATACCTGTGGAAAAGGAACATGCTAGAAAGCTGAGCCCTCAGTCACAAGGCTTGCACTCATGAAACTTATTTCTTTAATGACAAAACTAAACCTAACTGTAATTAGTTCCTCAGAGTCACCTCTAGAGAACTGCTTGGTTATTCAAATTGGCCTGCCTCTCTAAACCAAACTCTCACTACCTTCCCCCCTACAAGGGACAGGACTTCCAGGGATAGTATTCCCTGGCAATGTGTGACTTGACTTCCAGAGATTTTTATGTCAATACAAGACTTAACAACTTCCAGGGATAGGGCTCCCTGACAACATGGGGTTAGACTAAAATGGGGAAAAGAAATAAAACAGAATGAAGTTCTAATGGCCATGAGATTTCAAATAGAGTTGAGAAGTGTTTCTGAAGGTTATTCCTATGCAGGTGTATTTGTTTAGAGACTCACCTCTAATTACAAAAAGCATTGCCCATTGCCCTGGTGAGACGAAGAATTGCTTCCCAAAGAGGGTTTGGTTTAAGTTCTTATAAAATGATTTATGGAAGACCATTTCTTAAAACCGAGTATGTAGATAACCTGCATGCTAGTCCTCAAGCAATTACTATTCACTGTGTTAGATCTTTTAGTTCAAACATGAATGGCATTTCATGAAACACCTTCAATGCCCAGGAACCACCCCAACCTGAATATTTAACTTGACATCTTTGCAAGCATTGCTTTCCAGTTCTATCTCTCTCCTAGTGGTGGAGATTATCAGAAGCCCAGCTAACCTAGACTTTTGGGATTTCCTCAAAAACAAACCCCAGTAAATACCAGCATCATAGCTTCCTTCATTTAATTTCTTGAAATTCTGTCCCTACACAACTTCTCTTTCCTCATGAACAATTTATCCTAAAACTAAATATATTTTTGTATTTCTAAGTGATTGCAGACTATCGATCTCCTGGTCACATACAAGCCTCATCAGCCCATTAACCTATGAAAAGGAATTTCCAATCACCAGTATCACCACTACAAGCATCTCATCCTTCACCAGAAGAACCCCTAACACCATCCCATCTCAGCAGTAAGTAGCCGATTGAGTGACACCCATATTTCCAAGATTGGCAATTTATATTTAATCGGTGAATTTATAGTACTAGAAAATCTCATATAGCTTAATACTAAGGTATTGTACTGAAACTTTGTATCTGGCAGTTAAGAATTTCAAATAATTATGATTACTAAACCATTAAATGAATGCCTTTTCATTTCCAGTAAATTATGAAATAGTTAAATGTTGATGTGTGAAATTACTGAAACTGTCTAGACTGACTTCATCCTTGGATGTGGCCATTTCCAAATAAAACCCTGACATTGCAATGATTACTCCAGGCTGATCAAAACTTTGTATATGAACATTCCTATTGAAAGAGTGACTACACCAGCTTCTGATGTTTGATATCCTATGAAAATCCTTGTAACTGACTTGTTTTCAGTATCCTCTCTCCCAGATGCATTGATCTCTAATGATTGTAACCTTAGGACTCACCCAGTTTGGTACCCACCCCATTCTCTTGAATATTTATTAATGAAAGAACCTATGCAAACACAACTCCAATTATTCATTAGCACCCTTAAGTTATAATTTTTTAAAAAAATTGCAGATGGAAAAGGCTGACTTAAATTTGTACATCTTCAGTATTCCACTATCAAATAAACCCTCTTTTTCTTCCTAACCTAGTTAAGTGTGTCTGTCTATTCTGCTGCACCAAGTAAATCAAACAAACCAAGGACCTCCCCAGCCCATTTTCAAATCAAAACTCAACACATTGATTCCTGTCTGATTGTTTTGTTCTAATAGCTGAGGAGATTAGATTCCAAATACGCAAATGAAAGACAGAGAAAAATTCCATATGCTTTTTTGTTTGTTTTCTCCTCCCTCAACTCTGTTGCCCCACTAACAAATACCATTTACTGGTCCAAAACGCTTTCATTATAAACAGGTGGTAAAGCTGATATGGAGAGCAAGATACAGTATCTTTTCTGATGGTTAAGATTTTGAGAATGGATAGTGTCAAGTAAAGTAAAAGAGAAGATAAAGAAAATAGAAGTGGATAAATGTAAAAACAAGTTTAGGAAATATGAGGAGGTAAAAGTAAAGTGAAGAGAAATTTAAGGGAGAAGGAAACCTAAAGAGAGGTAAAGTGGTGTTTTTAGATTGAGTTAGATTTTTGGGGAGTGAGTTTTAGGAAAAATAAGAATATTAAAATTGTGTTAGTAAATAAGTAATACAGGGAAATGTTTAACAACGTATATATACACATATTTAATACCAACTTATGTACATTTTCTGAAGTAAAGACAAAAACATCACTAACTTTTAAATCAACAAGAACCAAAAAAATGAAATAGAAATAATATTTTGCAAATTATAAACTCACAATGACTGGTAGGACTGGTGTTAGGACAAATATTACATAGTCTAAACTGCTCTATCATAATAAGAATTTTCAAACTATAGGAAAATGAGCAATTAAAGAAATAAAAACATACCATGTAACAGAATCTATTGAGCACTATACACATGACAATCATTATTCTTGATTTTTTCATACAGTATATGAAATACAGCAAGATTAAACATCAAAGTGAAAAATATATTCTGGCTAACACAACTGGTAATTTGCAGGGCACTGGGTCAAAATAAGTGAATCTATTTTCAGATGTTGTGATCTTAAAAATATCAAATTTTACGCAGTTATAGACCAAATTAGAAAAGAGTTCTCCTTTAAAACAAAAATATATAGTGATATATCTAGGCAAAAATTCTTTCTTAGGTATTTTCATCATTAAGCAAAGTGATTAAGCACATTTTTATTATTGGTCATTGTATATTACAATGTGTTTTCATTGAGGATACCAACAGAATCATTTCCAACCTATGAAATATAAATTATTATTCAAAAGGCAGATCACAACGCAAAAATAAACACATACAGGACAAAGCTAATTGATAAATGAAATGTGATTCCAGTCTTTTCTGGGGGAATTCACAGGAGATATCTGAGAATTTGGATTCTAAACTGGTGCATGGAGGGAGATTAGAGTGAAGGCAAGATATTCCAAGCAGGGAAAGATGTGGCTCAATCAATTGGGCTCCCATCTACCATATAGGAGGTCCAGGGTTCAATGCCCAGGGCCTCCTGGTAAGAGCAGGCTGGCCCACATGGCAAGCTGGTCCACACAGAGTGCCATCCCATGCTGGGAATTTCCCCCCGAGTGGGAATGCCACCCCACACAGGAGTGCCAGCTAATTCTGAGAAATGGCACAGCAAGATGATGTAACAAGAGACAAAGAGGAAAGAAAATAAGAAGACATAGCGGAACAGGGAGTTGAGGTGGCACAAGACAGTAATTGCCTATCTCCCACTCCAGAACACTTCAGGATCAGTTCCCAGAGCCTTCTAATGATAATACAAGGAGACACAGAAGAATACACAACAAATAGTCACAGAGTAGGCAATGAGGGGAAATGGTGGTGGTGGTGGGGGGGAATAAATAAAAAATAAATCTAAAAAAGCAAAGATATTTCAGGCACAAGAAACAGTTGAAGAAGAAGAAAATTGAAAGGCACATGAATGTATGGTTGGAAGCAAGAGTCAGACCTCTCTAATCAACTTATCTCATGAAAAAAAATGGAATCATAGAAAATCACAAGGAAAGACAGCCCTCTGTATTAGTCAGATTCCTCTGGGAAAACAGAATTGCCAAGAGGTATCTGTAAACATTATAAAATTTTAATAAAAATTTTCACACAAATTGGGGTTGGTATGAGTAAGTACAAATTCCATAGAACAAACTGCAAGTGGTGTCTTCCAATGAACATTTTTTTATGAATTTCCCAGGAAAAGCTGGAGATAGAAATTCTCTCTTCTGACTGCTCAAAGCATCACTTGTCCTTTTAAATCCTTTGAAGGATTGGATGAGATTTCTCTCACTGTTGATGGAAATCTGCTCAGTTGATTGTAGATGTAATCAGCCATAAATGCAATCCACTTACTGACGATTGAAGTCCAGGAAACGTCCTTCATAACAATCAGGACAGTGCTTTCTTGACCAAACAATTGGGCACCATACCATGATATGGTTTGGCCTAAGTAATGGGAATATATTCACATGCAGTTTTGAGGCCAAGAAAATGTCCAAATCAATGTATCATCATGGTCCTCCGAAGATAGGCTACTGGCAATCCTTGGTTCCACTGTCTCCTGGCAAAGCACACAGTGGCATCAGCTGGACTCTCCCTACTCCTCTGGGTTTCCTTGCTTTCAGCTTCTTATTTCCATGACTTTTTTCCTTTGCCTTAATTCCATTGTCTTATAAAGGCTCCAGTGAAAGGAATAAGACACTTCCTGGTTGAGGTGGGCCACACCTTAACTGAAGTAGCCTCATCAATAGGTTCTACTTAAAATGGCTCCACCTCCACAGGAATGTATTAACTTTAAGAACATGCTTTTTCTGAGCTACATACACTTTCAAACCACCATACTCTCCCTGTATGAGTTCTTTGATTAAGTGCATTCAGATAAATGTAAAACAATTTATTATAAAAATTTTTCAATTACATAAATTTCTCCAATGGTAACATCATCATAAATGTATAATTATAAAATGTTTAAACCAGAATGTCATCATATCAAACCATTGCCTTGTCCAACTTCAACAAGTTCTTTTTTCTTTTCATTTTTATTAATGCCTTCTCTAGCACACAGCTGCACCTCACCTTGCTCCATGGAGGGAGATCCCTGGGGGACCAGGACAGCAGTCTTATCTAAAGTGTTTTATGGTTTTGTTGTCCAGAAAAGTTGAAAGCTCTTCTCAAGCTTGTTTCCCCTTCTGCACAGTGATTGGAAATCAGGGGCCGAGGACTCTCCATAGCAGGGCTGGCACTTGTGAGGGACTGAGGATGGGGTGGGATGGGGTTGTTTGGAGCAAGGGTTCTTAACTGTTTTTGTTCCATGGATCCCTTTGGCAGTCACGTGAAAACCACAAACCCTTTCTCAGAAGGTAGCAGTAGATAGTTTTATGATACTTGACATCGGAATGTACTTAAATAAAATTTTAGAAGTATTCAAATTTAATTCAAGCTGATAGACCCTCTGAAACCCATACACACCTTGGGAGTCCATGGAACCCTGGTTAAGAAATCCTGCTTTGTCATCTCAGCTTTTCACGGGAGCTTGGTGGGGGAAATTTGGTGTTACATAAAGGTCTCCTTGAGGCCAAAGGTACACACAAAATTGAGAAAGAAATGCTTAGATTGAAGATATCTATTGTGATGGTTAGATTATTATGCCTACTCAGCCAGGTAATTTTGCCCAGTTATATACATACAATGGAATATTACTCAGCTCTAAGAAGGAATGCAATATTAATACATGGGATAACATGGGTGAATCTTGAAGACCTTATGTTGTGTGAAGTAAGCCAGGCACTGAAGCACAAATCTTATGTGACCTCACTGATATGAATTAAACATAGTGAGCAGACTCACAGTGCTAGAGTCTGGAAGATAGGTTTATGGGAGACAGTATGGGAGAAGAAGGCTGTGAGTCAATGCCAATATGGTCAATATCCACAATAAAGAAGAAGGGTGTAGTTATGCAGTGCACGGACATAATCATGGTGCAGTGATGATATCGGGTTGGGCAGGGCTGGTCTGTAAGGGAAGCAAGGTGGAGAGGGTGGGTTGGACTGTCCATGTAAATGCGGGGGAGGGATAAGGGAAAGAGCAGGTGAGTTATGGGATTTGCAGGTATATGGTTGAAAGTATATTATTGGGAATGTTCTTTTGGCAAATATGGCAGGGGAGGGTTACTGGTTTAAAGTGTTGGATCTGGGGGCATGTGTGAAGGGGATACTGGGGCAGACTTCTAGGGAGTGTGTAGTGGTCACCTTGTCATAGTGTGTTGTGACAATGGGTTGAGACTTATATAATGAGCAGGATGGTGTTGGACTCCCATCCTGGGGAGTCCTACTATAATCTCAAATAGAGGCGTGGTATCTCTCAAGAGCATAGGTAGTGCTTAATAGGGGAGGACAAGCCTGTATGTCAAGTGTTCATTGTTGTTGCAAGCAACTATGAATCTTGACCTTCAGTGAGTTAATCTTGGTGGTTACTATGGGTTCCAAGGGGAGAAGGAGGGAGGAATACAATAGATGGAACACAGGACATTTTTGGAGTAATGGAATTGTTTTACATGTTCTTGGAATGATGGATACAGACCATGTTAAATTTCATCAAAATCTATAAAAGTATAGGGTCTAAAATGTAAATCATAATGTAAATCATTGAACATGACTAGTAGCAATGTTTCAGTATCTGTACATCAGTTGTAACAAATGTACCATCCACATGTAAAATTAATAGGAGAAAAGGGAAAAGGGGGAAGATATTGAGTATATGGGAATCATCTATGTCTTGTACATGATTTTTCTGTAACTAAAGCTTCTTTGAAGACAAAATGAAAAAAAATAAGATACAAAGGGAATAAACAGAAGAAAATGTTACTGTATATACAAGAAACTGACCCCACAGTGATGAAAACATAACGTCAATTTTTTTTCATTTTATGTTCAATTAGTTTTTATTATTTCAAATTTTTCAAAAATTGTTTGTATTTATTTGTTATTTTAAAAACTATCATTGTATCACTTTCTTATTGTGTTTGCCTACTTTGCTGGCTTCAGTTTTGAAGAAGTTTTGGACCACAGAAGGGTTAGAACTGTGACAAGGGAGGACCTTTGATATGGGGTATAAAAGATGGGAGATGCTTGGGAAGAGGTTCAACTGTGCCATACCTACAAGGCATCTGAATATGTTCAAGTGCTCATGGGGCATTGCCACAGTGAGTGGAGATCCACACAATAGCCAAATGAATATCAAATTTCTATCCTGGGGAGCTTTGCCACCTTCTCTAATGGGACAGCAAAAATCCCTCAAATACTACAGCATTGACTCATGAAGGAGGATGGACTACTAATGAACTCTTAATAGTGATGACTGAACTTATGAACCTTTACTTTTGAAATTGAAACTTAGTCTAGTATTTTAGGGTGCCTAAGAGTTACCTCCTGAAAGCCTCCTTGTTGGCCAAAAATGGCTTCTCTCTAAGTGAAACTCAACATATAAATAATTGACATTCCCCTCAATGTGGGCTATGACTCGTGGGGATGAGCCTCCCTGGCACCTAGGGATTATACCAAATACCAACTAGCAATGCAACTGTTAAAAGACCTTGACCAAAAGGGGGAAAGTGTGGAGACAAATGAGCTTATATGGCTAAGAGATTTCAAAGTGAGTCAGCAGGTCACTCCAGAGGCTACCATTAGGCATATATCATCAGGATCCCATTTATTGCCAAAGGAAATATTGTCTCAACTTGCAGGGCTCTTGTCGGCTCTGGAGACATCCAGTCACTATAGGCAAGGTGGATATTTCAGGATTTTGGTGCTCTGCCAGTGGGCCCTACTTTGAAATTTATGCTCCCCAGTGTAACAGTTGAACTCAGTTGTGGTTTCCCTACACATGGCTCTTCTTCCCCTTCTATCTGAACCTATAATTATTACTAGAGTGGATAAGTGTATGTCCAAGAGACTTAAAAATTTGGGCATTCCATGTGCCAGTTAGGCATTGAATCCCAAGAGCAATGCAAAACCTAGTCTTCTGTTCATTGAACTTACCCAGGACAACTAACAAGGATATGAAGATGGACAACAACCAACCCAAGAAACAAAGAGAGTCTGCAACTGCAAGCAATGTAGTTCCATCCATCTGCCCATGGGATCTAAGCCCCTCTCAGTTAGAAGCAAAGTGGTCATCACCATCCCAGAATCCTCAGGATTGGAGAATGAATGATGTACTAGAGTAGACTTACTGTTATTCTACTATGAATTTATTTGATTCAAGCCATGGAAGAACTGTTATCACTAATTGGAGACAGTGGTAACTGGAAGAGGGGAGGGGAAAAATAGGTATAATAAGGAGGTATTTTCAGGACTTAGGAATTGTCCTGAATGATATTGCACTGACAGACACAAGCCATTACTTATCTTGTCATATTTTACAAAATTGTGCAGGAGAGAATATAAATTACAATGTAAACTATAATCCATGGTTAGTAGCACTGCTTCAAAATATGTTCATCAACTGTAACAAATACATCAAACTAATGAATAATGTTGTTAATGTGAGAAAATCTGGGAGGGGTAGGGAATGGGGCATAAGGGAATACCCTATAATTTTTATGTAACATTTATGTAATCTGAGTATCTTTAAAAAATAAAAAATTATATTATCAAAAAGACTTGATTCCATATGTTTACCTTAAAGATTATTAAATTCAGGGACTCAATGCTAAACAAAAGGGAAGAGAAATGTTCAACACCATTTCCATATTTCTGTGAAAGTGGGCCTAAGATCTAAAGTTTGCAAACTAGTTATTTAATAAAAGTAATTTTTTTCTTTAAAAATAAAAATCCCATTCTCCATCCTTCCATAATAAAAAATAGTTTTCTACTATAAAAAAACAGTCAAACAAAATACACACACATAGAATGCTTAGTGGATCTTTGCTCTTTTTTTTTTTTTTTTTACCATGCATCACCCTATAGCTGTTTGATATAATTATGAATTCCAAAAATAGATATTGGATTATGTGTGTAAACTTGTCTGTACCTGGGAATGATTAAGTTATGATTAAGGCTTTGATTGGGTCATGTCAATTGGGTGTTGAGACCCTGCCCCTTGGAGGGTGGGGACTCACAGATAAAAGGCATTGCAAAGGACAGAGTTGGAGGTTTTTGATGTTGGAGTTTTGATCTTGGTGCTTGATGTTGAAGTCTTAAGATGGAGCCCCAGGAAATAAGCACAGAGAAGGAAAGAGAAGCAAGTCCTGGGAAGAGAGGAACCCTGAGCCTGGAGAGAAGCAAGACCCAGGAAGAGAGGAACCCAGGAAGCTTTGACAGCCAACTTGCTCTAACTTGGGGACATAGACTTTGGTGAAGGAAGTAACCTATGCTTTATGGCCTGGTATCTGTAAGCTCCTACCCCAAATAAATACCCTTTATAAAAGCCAGCAGACTTCTGGTATTTTGCATCAGCACTCCTTTGGCTGACCAATATGGAATTTGGTATCAATAAATGGGGAAGTGCTTTTTCAATTACCAAAATGCTGAAATGGTTTTATAAATGGGTAAGAGGTATTTTTTGGAGAAATTGTGAAATGCTTGATGGAAAAGGCCAGAATCACTTTGAAGAGACTGTTGATAACAACGTGGATACCAAAGAGACTTTTTATGATGCCTTAGAAGTACATGATGAAACTATCATTGGAAACTGGGGGAAAGATGGATCCATGTTTTAAAGCTGCAGAAAACTTAGCAAGATTATCTCTTGGTGTTTTATGGAAAGCAGAATTTGAAAATAGCAAGCCTGGGCATTTAGCTGAAGAAATTTCCAAAGTAAACCAGGAGAATGCAGTCTGGCTTCTGCTTGCAACTTATAGCAAAATGCTGGGAAATATGCTGAGGACTAACTGTCAGGCACAAAGGAAAAAGAAACTGATTCTGGAAAGTTCAAGCCTCTGGAAATCAAGTTCCCAGATGAAAGTGCTCCATTGAAGGACTTAACTAAATTTGGAACTTGTAAATCAGGATTCAAGATGCACTTTTGTTGGAAAGACTTGTGGAAAGTCTTACTGTCTGACGGCTTGGATCCCTGCTTCCTTTATGCTAAACCAACAGACTTTTTGAGAGAGATATCTGAACAAAACTACTATCAGCCTGGAATAGGAGAAGACTGGAAAGGAGAGACTGAAGGGGAAACAACTTCAAGAGGAAAACCATGGAAGCTGAGATCTGCAGTTAAGACATCACCATGGGCCAAGAGAGGAACCCTACCCGTGTGTACTGAGAGGATGAGTTTACTTCAGCAGGTGAAGAGGATTGATGTTCCCATCTGATGTTCAGGGAGAGGTTTGTTGTCCCAGGGTTCAGAAAGGGTGGAGCACATTCTTTAAGGATTTGTGTGGTTAAGGTCAATACCCTATAGGTCTGAGAGGGCTGTACCTATCCCCCATGGATTAGGGAAGACCAGGTGGTCACCTCATTGCCCATGAGAGGTTTGAGCCTGTATGCCAAAGGTTAGGGAAAGCCAGGTGATCAAATCATTGCTCTGAGAGGATTGAGCCTGTATGCCAAGGGAGGGTGTTCCCCCACCTCACTGTACTAGGAGGGTTAAGACTCTAACCTAAAAAGTGGATAAGGTGAGGCAATTACCCCAATGCTCTCGGAGGGTGAGGTCTGGAGCTTGCATTGGCACCCAGATGCTTGTTGTGTGTGGAACCAAGAAAATGGCCATTGGGCAAGCCTGTGGAAAGGGTGGGTTTCCAGAAGACCCCAAGAAGAATGGTCCCATTCTTAGACCCCATGGTCTTAAGAATGACTCTCAGTCTTTGAAATTGAAAAAAGGTTGCCCTGCATGTCTACTGAACTGTAAAGAAACTGACTCAATGTTTTCCTCCCAATTTCTCCTTATTGTAATGAAATATTTATCTTTTGTCCATTTGTGTATCGGAAGTAGATGAATTGTTTTGTAAGTTTCAGAGGTCTATAGCAGAGAGGACTTTGCCCCAAGACCAACTATATTTCTTTAGATTGATTTTGATATGATTTAGTACTTTCATTATTACTGATTTAAGGTTTTTTCAAATATTGTAATGTCTTTTTGGAATTCAGAAGTTGGAGTGTAGCAGTTTGATATAGTTATGAATTCCAAAAATAATGTTTGTAAGCTGCTCCGTACCTGGGCATGATTAAGTTATGATTAGGGCTTTGATTGGGCCAGGTCAGTAGGGCATTGAGACCCCACCCCTTGATGAGTGTGGACTCACAGATAAAAGGCATGGCAAAGGAGAGTTGGAGATTTTGATGCTGGAGGTTTTTGAGTTTGGAGTTTTGGTCTTGGCATTTGATTTGAAGTCTTAGACTTCCCTTGAGAGTGAGAAGTAAGCACAGAGAAGGAAAGAGAAGCAAGACCTGGGAGAAGAGGAATACCAGAAGCCTGAACCCTGGCAGATGTCGGCAGCCATCTTGCTCCAACATGTGGAAATAGACTTTGGTGAGGCAATTAATCTATGCTTTATGGCCTGGTATCTGTAAGCTCCTACCCCAAATAAATCTCCTTTATAAAAACCAACCAGTTTCTGGTATTTTCCATCAGCACCCCTTTGACTGACTAATACACACCCCAAAAAAGCACTATAGAAAAGCATAATAAAAATCTTTTAATAAAATCATTAGAACTCAGATAGTAGATGAAATTATAATTTGTTTTGATTTATAACCTTATTATTAGAAAGTATGAAAAATGAAAAGGCTTTTCCTTTATAAAATCATTATTGCATCTCATTTGAAGTCTTTCAGAGTTACATTCAAATCAAACTGTGAACATGGTAAAAAGCCTAAGTGTTTAATAGTAAAAAAATAAAGGAGTAAATTTTTGTTAAAATCTATTTGGAAAAATTTTCTGTAAGTATACAAATAGTATTATTTTCAACATAAGGAGTCATAAAGCAAATTTGCCAAAAACAACAAATATTCCAAATAGCTTTCTTTAATGAAATATTTCCACAAATTTATTCAGGGAAGGCCTTCTGTACTTCAATACTTAACTCTTGCCATCCTCATGAACAGAACACACAGATGATCAATTCCTCTCTCCATGTACTTGACTCCATTCCAAAATATGTGAATCATTTGCAGTATCACCTTATCAACTGTTTGACTAATTTATTTCATATTATCTAACAAGACTGTAAAATGGTCCTCTTACTATAATTAACTTATATTAAATTTTGCACATGTTCCTTAGTATTACACACAATGACATCTGAAACTTAATCATTTATTGATCTCATGAAAGACTTATGTTTTCTATGCTCTGAAGGAAAATAAATATCATGAATGAAGAATTTGAGGGAGAAGTGATATCCAAGAAAATCATTTCCTAAGAAGTCACCAAATAATATGTTTTACAAGCATTTTCCATAAAAATGTAAAATAACACACACACATACATAAACACACACACCACTTCTTTTAATTATGATCCAAATAGATAGATTTTAACAAAATTTTATTCCTTTATTTATTTATTTATTTTACTATTAAATATTTAGTTTCCTAAATCCATACAAACCATACCAGCACACTTACCCCATGGGATTTAAGAAAGACTTCCAGCACACCAGCATGGATGCTAAAATGGGATAACCTTAAATCTTGTGAAAGTCAATGTGATATTTGTCTTTGCTGTATCCTGCCCATATCACATCACAACCACCATAATGTTTGCCATCAGAGGTGGTTTCATGAATGATACCGTCAAGGAAAGGAAGGTGGAAATTGGTTATCTGATCTTCCTGGGTCTGACAAGAGTGAGGGGATTGTTAGAGGATGAATATTGACAACTCAGACTGGGAATTTTCAAACTTTACATTGTCACTTGTGGTCACTTGGAAAGAAGCATGGAGTAGAGACTCATCATTCTCAAACTGAGTCTCGAGGATACAAATAATATTATGAGTATATGAAATAGTAGAACTTGTAAAGTGGAATGACCAGTTCTAACAACACTGAGGATCTCAAAGAAAGACAGGACAGGCTTAGGTTTTAAATTCCCAGGTAATTCATTGTCAGCAAGCCAGATATTTTCCATGACTGCCCCCAATAGATTTCTCCCCCTTGCTCCTTTTCTCTGGTTTAGCTAAAAACAAGAATGATTTCTAACCTTGCACATTGTCAAGTAGGAGCTTTGGTTGAATTCACACCCTCACACATACTTACACATACTTACAACTACTCAGTATTAGACTTATTTTGTTTCATTTTTAACAATTCTGCTGGTGTGTAGTTGTGTTACATGTGTTTTAACTTACAGTTTCCTGAAGATTTAGGAAGTTTTAAAATATCTTCTTCCATATTGGTCATGTTCATATCCTCAAGTGAAATGGCAGTTAATGCTTTTGCCCAATTTCAAATCGGTTTTCTGCATTTCTCTTATTAACTGTACGCATTCTCTATGCATTCTGATTATTGATCCTAGATATTTGTCAGATATATATTTTTGCATATATATTCCTTCACTCTGTGAGTTTCCTTCAATCTCTGTTTGGTGCCTTCTACTGAGCAGAATTTCTTAATTTAAATACATTCTAGTATAATAAGTTTCCTGAAAAATTGTCTAGTTCTGACTAATTTTTGCAGTTGAAGAAATTATGACATGCTCCAATATCAGACTTTTTCTGAAGGTTTCCCAAAAACTTTCATTGCCTTACCTTTTGCATTTATGAATGTAATCTATCTGAAAATTAGTTTTTGCATAGTGTGAGGTTTAGATTAGCAAAACATTTTGTCCTTATACATATCCAAATTCCAAGGTGGCTACTATTGAAATATCCATTTCACCTTCATACTGCAGTGTCATATTGTTATAAATGAGTCAAACATTTAGTTGTATCTGTTAATGGACTTAATAGTCATTCCATTGCTAAAAGTTTATAATTTTTAATCCATGTAAAATTATTTAAAATATTATGACCATATTATTTGTCATAATTTGTACTAGTACTAAGTCATGCTTTTTTTATATTTTCCTTTTTGGTTTTTTTTTTTTTTTTGTTAGGTTAAATTTAACTTGGCTATTTTTGATTTTTTTATTGTTCTGTTTTGTTTGTGTTTGTGACTTATGCTTTCATTTTAATTAAATAATCCATCTATAATTACTTCAAAAGCCCAAAGAAGAACTAAAAGTTTTTGATTTGTATTTCATTGAATTTATAGATCAATTTCCAGAAGACTTCACCTCTTTATATTATGGAGACTTCCAATCAGTGAACATTGTATATCTCCTCATTTACGTATCTTCTTTAACTCTTTTTAATAATACTGCAATGTTTTGTCTGTAGATGTATTTCCCCATGATTTATTAGAACAATTCCTCTTTGGTTCTATTTTATGCTACAGAAAATTGTATGTGTTGAAAGTCATTATTCATTTTTTGTAAGACAACATTAATAAATGTTAATTAATAATTATATTGACTTAGTCCACAGAAACCTAACAAGATCCACTTGTTCTTTTGAATAATTTATAAATAAAATCTTTTGTATTGTTTTATGTATACAATTATGCTATTGCTTATTCATATTCACTTAGAAGAGATATAAATTTCTCTGACTTAGTTGTACTCAATCAGAAGGGATTTTGGACCCAGGGGATATCTGAAAAAGTTGACTTTTTTTTTTTTTTTAACCACCTAAGGGATGCTACTGTTATCTCCTGGCTAGAGGTCAGAGATCCTTCTAAATATTCTACAATACACTAGATAGCCCCCCACAACAAGAAATTATTCAGACTCAGAAACTGTAGAACTGAGAAAACTCTTCTTTGATTATTATTTGCTTATGTAAGTCTATTAATGTCAGTACATTAACACACACCCTGCTACTCTACTAAATTATTTTATGTTTGATTTAATTTTATTAGATGCTCTAAGGTTTTGCAGGCATGTAAAACATCTTCTGTAAACAGAGAAAGTCTTACTTCTTTTCCAATAATTATGCCTTTGATTGACAACCCCTGTCTAATTTCTTTGACTAATACTTCTGAGTATTACAATATCAAAGAATAGTGGAAATTGGGAACAATCTATCCTTATTTTTTACTTCTATTATTTCTACATAGATAAGATCTGGACTTTAAGACCAAATTCAGGTTTCCATGGTATGAAAATCAATTTCCAATTTCCTCATGATTTTATCTGAAATGAGTTTTAAATTCTGTCAGAGGCTTTTGTACATCTGTGGGAATATTCATTATTTTTTCTCCTAATGATTATTCATATGATGCATAATATTAATTAGTCTACTAAAAATGACCCCAACAAATATATCTGTAATAAGTCCTACTTGGTCAGATTGTATATATTAATTTAATGAGTCTTGGATTATTTTGGAATTTAATTTACATAATTTGAACAAATATCCACAAGTTATATTGGTTTATATGTTTTTCTTTTTTATACTGCCTTAATCTGCTCAGAATTCAATAACATATACAAATAATTTGGCATTCTTTTCATCAATTTTAATATCTGAATCAACTTATAGACCATTAGAGCTACCTTGTTTTAAAGGTTTGACTAAATTCCCATGAAAACATTTGAGTGTAGAGCTTGTGGAAGTGTACTTCCTTAAAACTCCATTATTTCTTCATTAGAAATAGTTCTGTATAAGCTTCATATCTCTATTGGGGTATGTAAATTAAAAAATATATCAGTCATATGATTTATATTTTCAATTTTATTTGCATTGCTTTATAAAAACTTGGTAGACTTGTGCTTTCTCCCTTTTTTTCTTGAAAAACCTTGTGATGGCATTTCTATTTTTTTCAAAACATATGATTTTTTTTTTTTTGCTGGTGCTGCATATTCTTTATTTCAAGCCACAGGTCTACTTGGATGGTCATGCAGCAAGTGGCTTATAAATAAAATCAGAGTCTATGAATAATGACATCACAGTAGGAGACAGAACTGCTGGATTCTCTTGTTGCGCAAAAGGCTCGCTTCCTGGGAATCCATGAGTTTGTATTTAAGGGACACCTGAGATGTACCTTGCTCCGATTAACATTACCATGCTGCTCACTATAAAAAAGCCCAAGGGCAGACTACAGAAGACACTAGGGTCACCACTTTCAGGAGGCTGAGTTGTAACCCAGCCCACTGACTTCATCACAGCTTTCTTCCACATAGCATAACGAATTTCACTTTCCTCAGCGTTGATCTGTGGTTCAAACCGCTCCATAGTGACAGCTGACAAGTCATCAGGATCCAGGCTCCAAACTCCAACTCCTTCTGCAGCCCCTGCTGCCATGGCAGCTCCCAGGGCAGTTGTTTCAGGCATGGAGGGCTTCACTACTGGGATATACAGAATGTCTGCTTGTAGCTGCATAAGAATTTTGTTGTTGGTCATTCCTCCATCTACCTGCAAATGCCTGAGTGGAATTCCACAGTCGCGATTCATGGCATCCAAAATCTCTCGGGTTTGGAAACAAACAGCTTCTAAGGCAGCAAAAGCAATATGGCATTTATTGGTAAACTGAGTGAGACCACAGATTATCCCTCTTGCACTGGGTTCCCAATAAGGTGCATATAATCCTGAAAATGCTGGGACAAAGTAGCAGCCATAAGAAGTACCTACTTCTTTAGCAAGTTTTTCAATTTCTTCTGAGGTTTTTATGATTCCAAGATTGTCTTTTAGCCAGCGAACAAGAGCACCAGCTATAGCTACAGAACCTTCCAGTGCATAATACACTGGCTTGTCTCTGCCTAGTTTGTAAGCCACTGTGGTCAGAAGGCCGTGTTCAGAAAATACACACTTACGACCTATATTACAGAGTAAGAAACAGCCTGTTCCATACGTGTTTTTGGCTTGTCCATCCTGGAAGCACATTTGTCCCACTAATGCAGCAGACTGGTCCCCCAAACACCCAGATATTGGCACACCTTCCAAGGCACCAGCTTTCATTAGGCCATAGATCTCAGAAGAACTCCGGACATTTGGGAGAATCTCCATGGGAATTCCAAAAAAGTCGCAGAGCTCCTTATCCCATTCCAAAGAATGTATGTTGAAAAGCATCGTCCTGCTTGCATTTGTTACATCTGTACAATGGACACCTCCATAGACTCCTCCTGTTAAACTCCAAATAAGCCATGAATCAATGGTCCCAAAAAGGGCTCTCCCTTCTTCAACAGCCTTTTGAACTTTTCTCACATTGTCAAGTAGCCAACGAAGTTTCACTGCACTGAAGTAAGTGCTAAGTGGAAGGCCGGTCTTAGACTTGACGAAGTTATTATTTCCTGGAATTCTTTTACTAAAATTCTCAACAGTAGACTGGGTTCTTAGATCAAGCCACACCACAGCATTGTAGAGAGGCTCTCCGGTTAGCTTGTCCCAGATGACAGTGGTTTCCCTCTGATTGCTGACACCAATAGCTTTTATGTTGGGAATATCAATGTTGAGCTGTCCAAGTTTTTCACACGTTTTCTCTATACACTCATAGACAGACTGCAGAATTTCCTTAGGGTCTTGTTCCACCCATCCTTCTTTTGGGAACTCTTGTTTTATTTCCACTTGATGATGACTAAGTAGTTCGGCTGTTTTCGAATTAAAAACCAGAAAGCGTGTGGAACTGGTTCCCTGGTCCACAGCCCCTACCAACGGCCCCAAAACGGCTTGCTTTGTGGCTGCCATGAAACCAGCTTCGGGTGGGCGAGTGGTCGGTGGTCGCGGCCGGTTTCCCGGGCGACAGCGGCG
Organism: Dasypus novemcinctus; assembly: GCF_030445035.2. Taxonomy (NCBI): domain Eukaryota; kingdom Metazoa; phylum Chordata; class Mammalia; order Cingulata; family Dasypodidae; genus Dasypus; species Dasypus novemcinctus. The sequence goes on along the minus strand of NC_080684.1, from coordinate 26,941,865 downwards.
GGCGGCGGGGGGAGGGGCGGCGGGAAGCCTGGGGGAGGGAGGGGCGGCGGGGAGTCAGGAGCGCGAGGTGGTGCGCGACGGCAGAACCAAAACAAATGATCTTGATTCTTTATTAGCATTACAACTTTCCTTTGCTCTTTCCATTAACGTCTTTCTCCGCTCCCCCGCTCATTGTTTTTGTGCTGTCTGCTGGCTGTGTCCTTCCAGAGTGGGAGGGAGGCACTTAATCTCTTATGTCACCTCAGCTCCCTAGTCTGTGGTGTCTCTCATTTTCTCTCCTCTGTGTCTCTTTATTGCATCATCTTGCTGTGCCAGCTCTCTGCTGGTCCTGCACTCCTGCATGGGCCAGCATGCTGCACAGGCGAGCTCTATATGTGGACCAGCTTCTCTTCATCAGGAGTTCCCAGGAATCAAACCGTGGACCTCCCATATGGTAGACAGGAACCCAATCACTTGAGCCACATCCACTTCCCTAACTTCTGTTTTCATGAGAAATACTTCCTTGTCTAGTCTTTCTTTCTTTTTCTTTTTTCTTGTTACATTTCTGTTGCCAGAGTTAGAATGCTTTAGGGTGACATGTGAGATCCTAGTTCAGAAGTGCCACTGTACCCAAGTATTCTTTCTTTATTGGTGGCTGATTCGTGGTGTGTGTGTTTGTGGGGGGGGGGGGGGGGGGAGCTGAAGGGCTAATTGAGGCATATTGTACATTCATGTTTTGTGTTTTCTTTTCTCTTTCAGGATCCTAAATATCTCCCACCTCTTATTACTTGTCCTTCATGTTGTGGTTTCTAAAGGGGATATACATATTCCTTTGTTTTAATGCTTTTTTCTTCCATGGGATGATTTCCTGTGTGGATTGCTCTTCCACTCCCTCGTTGTCCTTTCCTTGTTGTCAGTATTCTGAACTAAAAGTTCACTTTATAAACTTAGGATCTACATTTTTCTGTCTGCTGATTTTCAGATCCATCTTGGTTCAGTGGCTATGAACTGCTTCTCTCTTCCTTTCAGTTTTCCCCTGACTGGGAAAGGGCTGGGGATGTGCTGTTTGTTTTTCTACTAATAGATAAATACAATTTTGGATGTTCTCTGTCTTCTATGTATGCCGATTACATGTTTTATGGAGTTTTATTTGTTTTTCTTGTTATTCTTTATTGTTTATGGTGGATATGCCATGAATTTCAGTTAGCAGGGTGCCACTAGCTCACACCCCAAAATTCGCTATTCTTTGATTCACTTCTCAAACTACTTATTGAACTGAGATTTCATCTGAAGTTTGTCTGGGAGTGAATCTGCTTCCACACTCATCCATGATGTTGGCAGTGTTCATTTCTGTGCAGCTCCATGAGTGGGGGCCTTGATTTCTTGTTAGTTTTCAAGTAAATCTTGACTTAAACCTTGACTAGATGGCTCAAAAGTTTTCGCTCTTAATTTCTTTTTTTAAAGATTTATTTATTTCTCTCCCCCCCCCAACCCCACCCTGGTTGTCCGTTCTCTGTGTCTATTTGCTGCATCTTCTTCTTTGTCCACTTCTGTTGTAGTCAGCGGCACAGGAATCTGTTTCTTTTTGTTGGGTCATCTTGTGTCAGCTCTCCTTGTGTGCGGCACCATTCCTGGTCAGGCTGCATTTTCTTTCACACTGGGTGGCTCTCCTTAAGGCGCGCACTCCTTGAATGTGGGACTCCCCTATGCAGGGGACACCCTTGCGTGGCAGTGCACTCCTTGCGTGCATCAGCACTGCCCATGGGCCAGTGCCACACGGGTCAAGGAGGCCTGGGGTTTGAACCACAGACCTCCCATGTGGTAGATGGACGCCCTAACCACAGGGCCAAGTCTGCTGCCCCTTGCTCTTACTTATAAAGCTAATGGTGCAGGTGAATGACACTAAACCTACCTTTCAACACCCCAGACTTTTTGTCTCTTCTTCTAATACCCATTTACTGCTTCATTCTTATGTATAACAAAATTCATGGGAATTACATATTTTTGAACTGCTTTCCTCACTCACCAAAAGAGCGAAATGTTCATTGTTTTGCTCACACAAATCTGTTCATAGTTCTATCCTAAAATGAATATACTTTTTCCTCATTTGTCATCCTAATGAGGAGAAAACTCATGTCTCCCGTAGAGTCTGGGCAGACCTATAATAAATAAATGTCGAAGAAAATAATTGATTACATTTAGCCATGTAAATTTCCACAAAAATATACTTGTACATAGTTAAAATGCTTTCTCCCCCTGCCTCAGCCTCCCACAAGGAGAGAAGTATTGGATCACCGGGAGGAAAATTTTCATTGAATCTTTAATTGAGTAGTCTTACTATAACACAGCAAGGACTTTTAATCATAAAGAAAAGTAGAAAAGAATGACTCATACTGAAAAATGAGGTGAGTGCTTTTAGAGAGTTAACTGATTGAAGGATAGCTTAAGTAAACTTGGAGAAATGAGTTGCATTTTTTCAAGGTTTTAAAATTTCACTTTCCTTATTTTCTGAAAAAAATGAAAATCTTTTGGACTTGTTTCACTTGCTGGTTCCTTAGAGTATACATGAAGGGATTTAATGAAGGGGCAATGGATGTATAGATAACAGCTACACCTTTGGATAAAGTTACTCTTTCCTTTGCTGATGGCTTCATGTAAATGAAGACACAGCTTCCATAGGTAAGGGAGACTACAATCATGTGGGAAGAACAAGTAGAAAAGGCCTTTGTTCTTTTCTGAGCTGAAGGGATTTTAAGAACAGTCTTGAGAATATAACTGTAGGAAAGAATCACTAACAGCAATGTGACCACAAGTGTTACAACTGCTGAAATAAAGGAAATCAATTCTAACAAATGAGTGTCTGTGCAAGAAATCTGCAGGATAGGTGAAGTGTCACATATGAAATGATCAATTACTCTGGAAGCGCAGAATTCCAGTTGCAGTCCCATGACCAACGGTGGAAAGGTGATCAGAAAGCCAGCTGTCCATGAACTGAGTACCAATTGGTAGCACACTTTGCTGCTCATTATGATAGGGTAATGCAGCAGTTTGCAGATGGCAACATAGCGGTCGTAGGACATGGCAGCCAGAAGGTAAAATTCGGTAACTCCTAACAGGAGGAAAAAGAATAACTGAGATGCACAAGCGTTGTAGGAAATGATTTTGTTTTTGGTCACTATGGTTATCAGGAATCTGGGAATACATATCGTTGTCAATGCGATTTCCAATAAGGAGAAATTTCGGAGGAAGAAATACATTGGAGTCTTGAGGCGGGGATCCAGGAGGGTGAGGAGGAGGATTGGTAGGTTTCCCATCACACTCAACATGTAGTTGATAAACAGAAAAGTGAAAATTACAATTTGCCATTGGGGGTCATCTGTCAGTCCCAACAGAATGAATTCTATCTTTCTCGACTGGTTCTGCATTTTGGTTTTGAATCAAATGTTACTTCAAATTCAGAAATTACAGGGTATTTTGAAGCTATAAACATAGTAAAAAGAACATATTCAGAAATGTAAACAAGTTTAAATAGTTTATCCTGTTTGACAAAGCAGATGATACCTAAAATTACAAATCCTATCCACCTAGATATCTGCCAATTCACTGTTCCATTTAAGCCAAATTTATCATCATGAGAATGCTAAATTCTTTCTTTTCTCCATTTTGGATTTCAGGGATAATTTAAATTTCTGTCAGTCATTTACAAATAAATTAATTCTCACACATTCTAAATAGAGAGAAAATAAAATTTATTTTTAAAATATATTTTCACAAATTTTAGTAAATTATTTTTTAAAATTCTTATTTCTAAACAATTTTGCCAGTGTCAATATACAATGTTCTTTTCAAAAATCTTTACCTCATAAAAAGTCTTTTGTAAATATATGGAAAATATAAAAATATTATGAGTTACATTTTTCTCTATCTAAAAAATGTCCTATAATATATGCCATTAATTATTTTACCTCCATGTAGTGCTTCATTGTTCTTTTGTCTTATTTCCCCTAATTATTAACTTCCTCTGATTCTGAATACATTGGTCTTCTTATAATCAGTTCCCTTTAAATTCATCATTTGGAACTCTCTTCAAAATATAGGTAATATTGTCCTAAGCCTCAGTGAATCAGGGGCAAAGTATAGCTCCTGGAAAAACAAAATGAAACAATTATTTTCAAATTAGATCTTACATTTGAATTCAGATTTTTAAAATCTTATGTATTACTTCTTTGTCATTCAGAACACATTAAATAATTACCTTAATGTCATTGTCAGGGTGATGTTGAAAACTAGAAGAGAGAAATGTAATGAAATCCTTTCATTAGTCAATAATTCATATAGAAGTGATATTGAACAGTCACTTATGATCCTAATTATATTGTTTTGCCATTCAAATACATTGTTCCTAAATTTATAGGCAAAACTTTGCAGATGACCAGGCCCCCCTTTTCTTTTTCTTTTTGCCATATTGCTGATTGGCTACATTTTGCCTAGTAGACTATTTCCTTTTATATAGAACTGTGGAGAGAAAGAGTGTGTCATTTGAATGGACATGTTGAAGTTCTGTTCAGACATTCTTTGATTTAAAGTTAATTTTAAGTTTCCATATGATTTTTAAAAGTAAATTTATTTTATTCATCTTTAATTGTTCCACTAGGTTATTAATTTATATGTCTCATGCAATTAATAATTTATTTCACTCTTACAAGGAAGAATTTTTCTCTGAATTTCTCTTTTCCCATCCTTTATTTTAATGTACCAAAAGCATCTAATTTCTTTTTTGATTTCAGTTTTGATTTTGAGTGACAACTCTTTAACAGAGTCTTAGGACTCCTATTTTCAAGTGTTTTTTAACAATATTTTATGGATAATATTTCCTTGTATTAACACCTAGGTTTGGAAAACACACAGATATCCTATATGTTTGAATTGTTGATTAGGATAAATCTCAATATCAGAAGTAAGAGATAAGTTGCAATTTTAGTTCTATGCCTTGACTACATAAACATTTATTTATTAAAAATTGGTAGCTGCATAATTACCTATTCATCCCTCAATATTACTCTACTCCCAAAGGGAAATGAATTCTCCAGGAGTAAAACAATTTTTACTAATTTTGTGTATCTAAATGACAAGTCTAGATGATAGTTTCTTAAGAATCTTTAGAATAGATTGTCACTACTTTTTACTCTTGATAGTTTCCTGAAAGTGTATAGTTGCACATAGTAAAAAATGCCAGGACATGTTTTATACTCATTTCTGTATAATCAGGAATTAAGTTCTCCATCTCTTTAAAAATAGAAAATATATGACAATTTAGATGTCAATGGTAATTACCTAACTTATACTTGGAGAATTGCTATCATTATGATCTAGATATTTATAAACTGCGAGTAACTTACTGAATACAGGATATATTGATGTATTTTTCCCTTAAAAGCATTTTGTTGAAACAAAATAAGAGTAAAGGATGAATATTATCAGTTTTATAAAATTATAAAATAGTTTTTAGAAAATTTAATTTCATAAATTTTCTTGAGTCAAAGAAGAGAGACTGTTATTATTTCCTATTTTCACTTACAATAAATAAAATCAAAGGTCCCAATATTATAGATAACTCAGTCAGAATCCTTTTAATGCCACATAAGATTTTTCTGTTTTCTACCCTTAAGAAGTAAACCTAGTAAAATAACCTCACTCATAAAAATCTCTAAAATATCTTTTAAAAATGATGCTCTAAGAAAACACTTTGGAAATCTCTCAGATGAGTGGAACCCCAAATTTGTAATAAAGAATTACTTCATATAACAAAAGCTACAGTTTTATCATTTTGCTCAAAAGAGACTCTAGAGAATTACTTTTTTTTAATGGAAAAAAAAAGGAATCTCCTCTGGAGACTGTTGTTTTGGGCATCTAATTATGTACAGAAAAAAATGATACTGAATTTCTTTAAATACAAAGCTAAAGGGACATTCTCCCAAATGAGATACAGAAATTGTTAAAAGTATATGAGGGATGCCAATAAGAATTTGAGATAGTTCATTAATCTGACAATATATGAGCAATCCCACAGCAAGGTGACAGGTGTGTGGGCTATGTGGGATAGTGCGAACTAGGGCATGGTTCTATGGAATATGACAGGATTCATCTAGTCATAAATGTGTTATCTCAGGGGTGGAGGCCACACAATAAACAAGAAAACATTAAATTCCCATCCTGTGAATTACTGCCATGTTCTCAGTTAAAGAGGAAAGAATATCTCAAGAACATAAGCAGCATCTAATAAAAGAGAATAGACCATTATGTCAAGCTCTCAATATTATTGCAGATAACTATGAACTTTCTTCTCTGGAATTTGAAAATTAGTGGTTACCATAGTTCTGAGGGGAGGAGGGCACCTGGGGCATGTATTTATGGAATATAAATATGTCCAACTGGTCATAGGATGTTGTATCTGTGGATGGTGACAAACACAGAAACTGACAAAATATTGAATTCTGTGCTCGGAAGTCCTGCTACATTCTCTAATAGAGTGGCAAAACTCCCCAAGTACATTGGTAGTGCCTAGAAGGACAGGTCAATATGCCAGGCCCTTTGTATACATATGAAGTTTATTCTTATGAAATTGAAACTTAGCCTAGTATTATATATTGACTAAGAGTTCCTCCTGAAAGGCTCCTTGTTGCTTAACAAGCCAAACTCAGCATATAAACACACCACCTTCTCCTTGGCATGGGACATTCCTCCCAAGGTTGAGCCTCCGTGACACCAAGATTATTTCCAAGCACCAAATAGCAATTTATTTGGAAAAAGACCTTGATCCAAGAGAAAATAATAAATACGAATGAGTTTTTTTTATTGTCAAATATATTTCATGGTTTATTTATGCAGCGCAGTTCTTTTTATTATTATTAAATTACCTTTTTTTAAAGATACATAGATCACAAAAAATGTTTCATTAAAAAATATAAGAGGTCCCCACATGCCCCACAAACCCTCTCTCCACTCCTTCCACATCAACAACCTCTTTCATTATTGTGGCACATTCATTGCATTTGGTGAATATTTTGGAGCATAGCTGCACTGCATGTATTATACTTTACATTGTAGTTTACACTCTCCCTAGTACATTCAGTGGGTTATGGCAGGATATAAAATGTCTAGCATCTGTCCCTTTAATATCATTTAGGACAACTCCAAATCCCAAAAATTCTCCCACATCTCACTCTCCGGTTTGTTGGACTTACAGAGTTCATCTAAAAGGGAGGTGAAGATGGTCAGCCACCACACCAGGGAACCAAGAGTGTCTACAGCTCCAAGCAGGAGAATCATATCCATCAACCATATGAGATCTAAGTCCCCTCTCTATATAGAGGTAGAGTGGACATCACCAACCCAGGGTCCACAGGATGGAGGAATAAATATGGATTAGAGTGAACTTGCTGGTATTCTACTACAGGATTATAGTGACTATTAATGGAAGAAACTGTAGCATTGATGTGCATAAAGTGATTATGATAGTTGCTGAGAGCAGGGAGAGGGAACAAATAAGTTTTTATGTAAGAGATTTCAAAGTACGTTGGGAGGTCATTCCAGAACTTATGCTTATGCAAGTCTCAGCAGGATCTCATTGAATTCCGCAGTAAACAGTGCCTTAAACAGTAGGGCTTCTGAGGCCTCTAGAGACAACTAGATAGTATAGGGAAGGCACTCAATCTCAGGAATACAGCATCCTGTCAGTTGATCTTACTTTGGAATATTTGCTCCACAATTTAACAGAGTTAGATTAATTTGCATTTTCTCTACACATGATTCTTCTGCCCTTTTATTTGAACTTATAACTAGTGCTATACTCATTAAATATATGCTCCAGAGACTTAAATCTTTCAGCTGTTCATATGCCAGTTGAACACTAAATCTCAGCAGTGTTGCAATACCTTCTCCAGTTCATTGGACTCGTCCAGAAAAAATAACAAAACGATGATGATGGACAATGTCTATCTCAAAAAACAGAGAGAATCTACAATTGCAAGCAAGACAGTTCCATACATCTGCCCCAATGTATCCAAATTCACTCTCAATCATAAAGAGTTGGCATCACCATCCCCAAATTCTCAAGATTGAAGAAAGAACAAACATAAGAAGGCGATGCAAATATTTACTAAAGTAGACTTATTATTATTCTAGCAATGGAAGAAATTGTATATTTGAAATAAAGACAGTGGCTACCAAAGTTTCTGAGGGTAGGGAAAAGGAGGAATAAGTGTATCATGGCACTTTTGGGGGATATTGTAATTGTACTGCATGATATTGCTATGACAGATACAGGTCATTATACTTTTTGTCAAAACCTATAAGACTGTGTGGTAGCAACACTACAACATGTGTTCATCAATCTTAACAATTATACCACGCTAATGAAAAATGTTATTAATGAGGAAAAGTGTGGGAGAGGGAGGGAATCCCCTATATATCTGATGTAACATTTATGTTATATTACATTTCTTTTCAATTAAAAATATATAATAAAAATTACCTTAAACAGGAATATTTCACTTGCTTCCATTAGACAGTATAATAGGATTGCATTAATTTCATTATTGCCTACCCACAAAACTGGAGTAAGTAATTAAATGGCTCCTGTTTATTTTAATATTTAAATAATCTTAACTGAAAGAAAAGTTACATATACTGAGAATGAGACCTTTTTCTCAAACCATAAAATGCCCAATCTCTTGCACAATATAAGTAGTGTGTAATGCATACAACAAACAACATTTCCTATATAACCACAAGACAGCCATCAATATTTAGATCTTAACATATATTACTTGTTTCTTATTCTTTAATCCTATCAAATTTTACCAGTTATCCCAAAGTTGTTCTTTAAAATAAAAAGGTTACTGTTTAGAATTGCATGTTTCATTTATTTGGCATCACTACTTAGGCCCCATAATTTGGAACAGTTAGTCTTTCTTTAATTTTCATGAGTGTTGGGAATTTGTTACCAGTGAATATAAATATCCCTTGATTTGTTATGGTTTGGCATTTCTTCCTGAATTTATTCCCTTTGTCAGGAATATCAGAGAAGTCAGGTAGCATTCTCTTTGAGTTCTATCAGGTATCACATTATTTTGTTGCTTTTGTTGATTATGTTTTCTTTGATATCTTGATTCATGTGGTGATTGATAGACTGCTCAGTTATAAATCTACTCCTTTATCTTCATAATTAACAAGTATTTTGTGGTTAGGTATTTTGAACATGGTGTTAATATCTTCACCACCATTGAGCTTCAACTTTTATTTAAACACATTATCGTTTTGAACTATTTTCAAATTTTACTCATTACTGACATTATTTATTTTGATGCTCATATTACCCCAGAGTTGGCCAATAAATATCCTTCAGTTTTCTTCCTATGTCTTTTTTAAATGCTCCCATCAATTTTTGAAGACTTCTTTATTTCCTCATAACACAAATATTGCAGACTTATCTTGTACTTTCCCTTCAACACCCTCAAAATTGACCATTTCTGCAAGGAGTCCTGATTTTTGATAGTGGAGAAGGATTATTTCACAGTCAAGATCTGGATGTTATATGTGCTCATGTGCTCAGTTTTACTGAGATCACTATTTCCAGGTCCTGGTAGTATATTAAAGTGTGTACACACACATATGCATGCACACTTTTTCATTTTATTTATATTTATGACAACTTCAAATAATCCTTCAGCTCAGGGGAAAGCAAACTTGAAACAGCACTGTCTCCTCTTTTTCCACTGGTGCCAATAACCCTGCTTTCTTTCGTGGCTCCAAGTGTGGACTAAATTGCTGCCTGGTGGAATTCTCAACACTCTGGTTTGAACATTCACTTTTCCAGTCCAGCACACCCTAAGTCCTGTTATTCCCAAGGACTGGAGAGTGAGAGAGGCCTCTGAACTCAATTTTTGATGCTTCTAAAAGCAGCATTTCATGAGGAAAACCAGTTTTCCTGAGGTTTCAAAGACCTCAATGAGTATATACTAGAATTAGTGTTTTTCATCTCAGGTCTATCAAAGTCAAAATAAGAACTAAACAAAGTTCTGAAGTAAAGTGAAATTGTATTTCAAAGCATGGGGTATCATTTGGTTATAAGCTAATAACTAAAAAGAGTGAAATTCTTTTACAAAACTGCATCACCACAGATCATATTAGAGTAATTAGAAATAGCCTTCTAAGAAATCTTTCAAATATTATTTTATTATTAACTTATTTTGTACAAAAATGAAAGTCTTAAGAAACTTTAGAGAGTTGAGTTTTTGTGTCTAACTTTCTATTTGTGTCTACCCATTTTCTCAGTGTATATATCTGTACATTGGGATGGTAATATTGAATTAAATGAAAAGTCTTAAAAGAATCAATTCAAATTGTAAAATAAAATATGCACTTATATATGTGAATAATATTCCTGTAGGCCAAATTAGGAAAAACAGAATGCAAAAGTCATTTAGAAATCTGAACATAGAAACTATTTGGAAGGGGGAAAAGATTTTCCTGAGCTCTTTGACCTACTCAGCTCTTTGCAAGAGCCCTGAGAGAGGAGCTAGGTGTGGAAGATTAAAATTTTATCTTCTAGGTTAGAGAATTAAGAATCAGTTTACCCCTATATAACAGCTCTTTTTCCCCCTCCCTGCCTTCCTGCCATAACCCACTGAATGGACTGGGATAGAGTGTAAACTACAAACCATTCTGTGTAGCAGTGCTCCAAACTACATTCATCAATTGCAATGAATATACCAAACTAATGAAAGAAGCTGTTGATGTGGGAAAAGTGGGGGGTGTTGGAAGTACGGCATATTTTATGTGATCTATGTATCATTTAAAAATAAATTTAAAAATATATTTAAAAAAAGAATCAGTTTGCCTTGTTGTTCCCCAATTTAAACCTTGTAACAGCTTTAAAATAAGGGTGGTTAATAATCCTATTACCAAATTTCAATAAGTAAAGGTGAAGTCTCTGAAAGCTATAGAAAGATCATTTCTAAACTATAATTAAAACAAATTAAACAATTATACTTATCCCAGAACCTAGCAGTCAGTATGCTTTTAAGATTATTCACAGTTTTAAAATTTTATAAAAGAAAATAAGTTTTAGCCTGCAGTAAAGGAATGAAAAGAAACATTTCATGTATAAACTATAGTGGTTTCAATTTTATTTAGCTTTCGTGTTATCGCCATTGGTTTTTACAATACCAAGTAAATAAATTAGCATTATGTGTATTATATCTTTAAGAGATGAAAGTTGTAAGCTCATGTTTCATGGAATTAATTTGAAGGAAATGTAGATCTGCCATCTCTTAAATGGGATATGTAAAATCATTGGTTGGTAATTGTAATTTAATAAGCTTGTTTAAAGGTAAAGTAATTTACAGTTATAAGAAGTTTGTGAAAGCATCTTCTAAATTGCAATGTTTGAATGGCTAATTCCAGGAAGCCAATATTCATTAGAAACCTTGATATGTGCTGTGTGGGGGGGTGGCTGTGTGTTTCTTCACTGTGTGTGTAAGCTAAATGTGTTAATTAAAGCTTACCTGGAATGTGGAGAGTGTGTGTTATTCTGATGTGGGCTATGAGTAGGAGGCTCTTTGTCTCTTCAGAGATAAATTTAACCTAGGCTGTCTGTCCTGACTTGTGAGTGTGGGATGATGGGGGCTGCAGTCCTGCCCTTGGTGCTCATGGCAACAACTCCAGTCCCAGGAAAAAGTTTATCAATGCAAACTCTATAGATTTTGAATATTCAGGGGAAATGCAAACCAAATGTGCTAAAAAGCTTATCTAGAATGTATGAAGTTCATGCTAAAAGCTTACCTAGGATGTCAAGATATATGCTAATTCAAGCTTATTGAAAATTGAAACAAAAGAACCATTTGGCCTTTCCTATCTGTATAAAAGGGACTCACAAATCTTGTTCCGGGCTCGGGATTGAAATAGAAAGGTCCCGAGTCTGGCTGGCCATCAATAAACCATTTCTCCACCTCAAAATCATTCCTGAGTCCTGGCCTTTCTATACGCAAATAATTGAACCTTTCTCAAATTCTATAACAATTCAAGCTTACCTGGAGAGTATGTGTTAATTCAAAACTTATCTAATACTCAGATAAAACACTTGAAACTCTAAGAAACTAACAAAAAGTCCTTTTATATATAAGCACTATTTTACTCCCCACTCCTACATCCTCTGTATAAAAGGAACCCAAAAATCCTATTCAAGACTTGTTTTTTATTGGGACAGGAATCTGCCAAGTCTGGCCAGTGATAATAAATCTTCCTTCTCAGCTTCTCACATCCTGGCCTTCAGTACAATGTACACCTGACTTTTCTTTCTCCACAACATCTGGGAGGTCATTCAGCATACACTGAGAGAACCAGAGACAGCAGCAGTGGGTTGCCTCTCCTGGACATCTCTGGGGAAGCTGGAAGAGCTTGGGCAAACCCCAGCTTTGGGTGCCCCTGGACTCCCACAGTCCAGAAAAAAGGTGGTGGACTCCACCAGAGCCTTCTCAGAGAAACCAGAGGCACCAGAGTGTTCAAAAGAGACCCTGAGAATGAAGCAAAAAACTCTGCATACCAAAGAGGCAAGACCCCTCTGGGGAAGAGTGTCAAGAAAACCTAACTTTAAACATTAGAAGGGGAACCTGTCAGCTCCCAAATAAGACCCCAGTACCTCCAAAAATTTGAAGGGAAGCTGTCTTCTTCAGGTCTGAAAGAAAAGGAAAATTCCTGAATATTTAATTTAGCAAACTGCAGGTTAGATTCTGGTTCTGGTTCTGGTTCTGCCTTCATGAAGAGAGTGAAGGTTTAATGACAGTGAAAAGGACATTGATGGGTTTAAGTCCTCATACATCCTGAAAAACTGGTCTGGATTTGGAAAATCTTAGTTACAGAAAAATGGATTGATTTTTATAATAAAGCTTGGTCTGAATATGAGTTAAACAGTGGAAAGGTTTAGCCAGAAATAAGCATTTGTTTTGGTGCTGGATTGCAAATGAACTTGTTTTGTAAACAGCAAGAGTAGGAAAAAGTCCTGTTAAAAGTTTGGTGTTAGAAGTTTCCCCTCCCTAAGGTTGCATTATTTAACAAGCTGTTGCTCAAAAACGGCCAGACTGGAAAAATGAAATTTATGAGTCAAATTGATGGGCTTTGTGTTTCTTTCTCTGTGTGGTGGCTCTTCAGTGTTTGTCAGTTTATTTGATGTCAGTGTATGTTTTCATGTCTCCAGATAATAATTTTAAATTGTGTGAAATGGTAAACTTTGGTTAAGCAGGAGCCCCTCCCCTGCCAGGGATCAGGAATTCTCCATGTCTGTGTCTGTGCTGCACACCCAGGCTTGCTAAATCTGGCTCCAGTCAGGATGGTTGGGTCATAGAACAGTGGCTTAATTCATGGCCCTGCCAGCAGAGAGATCCCCCCAGGAGAGTGCTGGGCCCTGCAAAGCTACTTCAAGCCATTTTAGCAGCCATTCTTTGTTCTATGGCTTGCCTGCCATTGCCTTCTCCAGCCCTCTCCCTGGGGGTTGCATGGCAATGACAGAGAGCCAAGGGCTTACCCCTCGCAGTGGGTCCATGCCTTTGCAAGCTGCATTCCTATCTGACCACACCCAGCTACCTGGGAAAATGAAGAAGGAAGTCTCCAGGTAGAGCCAAAATGAACACAGAGGAAGTTCCTTTTCCCAGGGGGTCATAGGCCAGGATACCTTTGCATAATTTACCTTTACCCATATTTCACCTTTCTACTTCTTGTTACTAAATTTCTCTTTGCAGGTTTGTGTCAGAATGCTTTAGAATGTTTTTAAAACTGTGAAAATAAAATGCCTTTGTCCAACAAGGAAACTATTGACTCATGCCCCAATGTCTGTTCGCTAGACCAATTAACCTCTACTCATTTAATGGCCTCCATTCCTTGTTGGGCCCATCCATTCAGAGAGCAGTCAAATATCTCCTGGGACAGATTTTTCAGGTAATTTGATTTAGGGCCACTGTTCAGGTCTCCCAGTCAGATTGGGATCATTAATTTGATATCCAGAATCAGATACCCTCAAAAAAACCCTCATGTGCCATCAATTAAAATCAAAAGGCTCCTTAAAATGCTAAAGGTATAAAATTGTTTTGTTTTAATCTGTTGCTTAATTTTGTGTTCAAATTTAAAAACGATTTAACTTTGTTAGTTTGCTTATGCCTAGAAAATCAAACTTAGATTTCACCTGTTACAAAATGGATGACAGTAAAAGGAAACCTGGAAATGAATCTTTGAATGCCAATGATGTCTTGCTAGTAAACTTAATGCATAACTCATGAATGAAATTTATTTATTGCTGAAAAAGGTGGACAAACTGCAGAAAATAGTTACTAATAAAATTATTTTAATTGCATAATTAATAAAGGTACCCAGATTAATTTTAAGTAAAAACTTTCTTGAAAGTTAGAATTAAAATCATTGTATAAATACTTTTATATACATATAACTAATAACTGAAATTATTACAGCAGCATAAATGTAGCCTAAATTTCAGTTATTGTAATAGTAATCTTAAACTAATTTACTTTTGCTTATGACTACTTCAAGTTTATTTAGTGCTTACTATAGTAATAGTAATTATAACTTAAATTTACCTTTAATCATAGCTATTTTGTAACTAAATACATCTACCCCTAGACTTCAACTATTGTGATTGTAATTATAAACTGAGTTTGCCTTTATTTATGGTTACTGCAATTCTAAAAAAAAAAAGAAAAAATTGTAACATACACATTGGAAATATTTTGGTTATAAGCCATTAATTTAAAAGCCACAAAGGGAGACACTGCAAACCCCTAGTCTGAAAAAACCAGCAAAAAAAGCCCTCAGGAAAATCTTTCATATACTTTTTACAGTTAAACTTGTTTTATAGGAAAAACAACGACTTTGTTTGTTTAAACAATAATGGTTTCAACTTATTTAGCCTGAGTGTTATCTCTTTGGTTTGTAAAATACCAGGTTAGTAAGTTAACAGTACATGTGTTAGATCTTTAAAATAATAAAAAACTCTAAGTTTGTGTTTAATAAAACTGAGTTAAGAAAAAAATTTTAAGCCTGCCCTCTCCTAAGTGCACAAAGTAAAATCCATCAGTTGCTGATTTAAATTATGGTAAATTAACCAGTCTATGTGGTTGTGTTTAACTCTAAAAAGTTTGAGAGAGCATCTTCCAAATTGAAACATTTAAATGGCTAGTTCTAAAAAGCCATTATTAATTAGAAATCTAAATTTGTATTAATGGCAAAAAAAAATAACTTAATAACAATAAAATCTGTCTGAAAGTCACCTCAATGTACATATTCAAATGGTGGCAGTAAAAAGTTACCTTGATTCCATTGGGAATCTTCAGTTTTCATTTTAAAAATAAAAATGAATTTTTCCTTTACTGCTAAAATAAAATACCTATATAATTAATGCCTTCATAGTAAAAATGTAAAAATGAAAAGCAATATAGTAAAATTTCATTTGATATATAGTACATTGCATTAAAAATGTTTTAAAAATACATTAAAATCAAGAGATAAACATGTCAAAATCTCTTGTCCATTCAAACCAGGTGTCCAATACATGCAGGTTATGAGTTATTGGCTAAATTGGTCACTGACCCCAAAAACAATAAAAATATCTATTACCTCTCTGGTCATGTCCTAAAGTGGATGGAAACTAATTTGCAGTTTCAAATTCCTGCAGCATTCAACTAAGTACAACCAAATGTACAATAGATATTGTCTCCAAACTGGCACTGTTTCATAGTGCCAGAAAGCGCTATGCACCAGGACAATAAGATCTACTCCCTTTTTCTCTCTAGAATCAATGGTGCTGCAGCTTCTATGAAGAACTTACAAAGTGGAGCAGTAATTACCAGAATACTATAAGCAGAACTTAAACACAATTTATCATTCTAGTTTGCTCCAATGGAAAAATAACCTGTATAGTGTTGCAAACCTAAAGCTTAAAACTATTAATTGCAGCTGAAGAAAAATTTATCCATTGAATAATACATTAATTAGTGTTAAGCACTGTACCTATATCTCATTCTAGACATACATTGGATAACTATGGCAATGCTTCTAGTAAATCATATACAGAAAAAATAATGATTATATTAAAGTTCCTGATCAACTTCATTTTCTGAATAACTAATAAACATGTCTATAAAATAAAAATGTGGCCACTTTGCCTGAGAACAATGGGAACAACAACACTTTTAATTAAAAAGCCACCCAATTAACTCTCACATCCTTCTTCCCACACTAGGTGAAGGATGTGCTTGAACCCAGGGCCACCAGTGGCTTATAAGTAGTTGGTTAATTAATACCAGGCTCAATTACTAAAAACCTCCAAGGTGCAAATAAGGTTGTATCAAACTTTCAACCCAGGTTTCCCTCCCCCTTATTCCAGCACCTGTACTAATACCTGAAGTTCCACAGTTTACCCAGGGTAAACAAACCAGGGCAGCTAACTTGAGGTTCACCCTAAAACCTGATGGGTAGTTTATTAAAAATGCTCAAATCTATCTGCCAGGAGCAGTGCAATAAAAAGTACTTCCTGAACTTCATCAAGGCACTCATCTGGGGAAAAATGCCCTAACCAGCTTAACAAAATGGATTTTCAAAAAAAAAAGCCTGGTAAAAAACAGTCAAAAAAACAATTTATCAGAAGTTACTCAAAAAAGCCAAAATATTAAAAATTTACTCTGTAACCCTAATCACTCCCACAGCTATTAAAAATTTTTAAAAAGTCCAGCTTCTTGTACTAATCCTGAACAAAGTCAGCTAACCAAGAGTACCAGTTCACCAGAAGCAACTGATGAAACACAGGAGTGAGAGTCGTTGGACAGCCTGGGATGTGTATTCAAAAAACAAAGCTAGAGGAGAACCAGCAAGATGGCCATGGAGTAAGGAGATCCTAGAGTAAGCTCCTGCTACAGGGCAATTAGCAAACAGCCAGAGCTCTCTAGAGCTAGCTGAAGCATCTCTTTTGGGCTCCAGGAGACCTGAAGAGCATCCTGCGACATATATGAAGGAGTGGAAGGAGGAGACTGCCCATCTACAGAGAAGACTCCTAAGTAGAGCATTCCACACCCCAGAGGCTGGTGCCCATCCTCCACTGAAGGCATAAGCCACCTTGGGAGCTGGAATTCAAAGCTCCACTTCCCCAAAACAGAGGAGGAAGAGATTGTTGGCCACCAATTTCAGCTACTGAGATGTAAATTCAGCAAGCTACAGTATAATCCTGAGAACAGCTCAAATTTGAGCCTGTCCAAGTCAGAAAGAGCCTGGGAGTTTCCATCTTAACTCTGTCCCTGGCATGAAGGGAAGTTTGACTGACTGAAAATCACAGTGCTTGTGGGGACTGGCTTCTTTCCACCCAGATTATATTGCCACTCTAGGCTAGGCCCCAGTGCCACCTCCAGCAAGAAGGAAGCTACAGGGACCTGTGTGAGCCTCTCCAGAGAATTACCAGCCAAGATGTGGAGGCCGATAATTATCCTACTCTGGTGGCACCAACCACCCCAGGAACTATTCTGAGACTGGAAATGGAAGCTCCATTTCCTAGAAACAGGTGGAGGAGATGGTTGGCTGTCAATTCCAGCTACTGATTGATAGACTTGGCTGGCTAAGATATAACTCCAGAAACAGCTGGGGTGTCAATCTGCCCAAGTCAGAAAGAGGCTGGTAGCCACCATTTTGACTCCGCCCACAGCCTGAAGGGAAGCCAGGCTGACTGAAATGCTCAGTGTCCACAGGAACCAGTTTCTTACATGCAGATCAGCCTGCAGCCCTAGCCTAGGCTTCAGGCCCACCTCTGGTAGGGAGGAGGCTGAGGAGCCATGCACCAGCCTATACTAGTAACTGCAGGTAGCTTTGACAGGCATAGACTGAAAATCAGAGGTCTACCAGGGCAACTGTGGTCATCTTGGACCTGCACTGCATAGATTTTTGCCCACACCTGCAACTCCATCCCCATGCCAGGCATGGGAGAAAGGGATGTGAAACTTCATCAGTCTCTCTGGGCAACTACAGTCTGGGCCTGGTCATGGATTATTCCACACGGCTGTGATTCAGTCCCTACTCCTGGCAAAGGAGAAAGTTGGAAGAAGCTTCATTTTTCTTGGCTCAATGAGGGCAGCTTGAGCCTCCACAGCTTACAGCACCAACTACATGCTTGGCTCCTACTGCACAACCAGCCAGGGAGAAACAATAGGAAGACTTAAACTAAAAGACACCCAGAAAAAATACTCTCATAAGCCAGATGTGAAAACAGTAACAAAAACTTACAATCCACACCAAGAAACAGGAAGCTATGACCCAGTTAATGGAACAAGATAAGCCTCCAAATAACATAAAGGAGTTGAGATACTAATCATAGATGTTCAAACAAATCTCCTTAATAAATTCAATGAGATGGCTAAAGAGATTAAGAATATTAAGAAGACATTGGATGAGCACAAAGAAGAATTTGAAAACATTCATAGAAAAATAGCAGATCTTGTGGGAATGAAAGCTGCAATAAATGAAATTAAAAACACTTTGGAATCATATAATAGCAGACTTGAGGAGGCAGAAGAAATGTTTGGTGATCTTCAGGAAATGACCTCTGAAAGTGAACATACAAAAGAACAGAAGAAGAACAGATTGGAAAAAAATTGAACAAGATCTCAGGGAAGTAAAGGACAGCAAAAGGCATGCAAACACACATGTCATGGGTGTCCCAGAAAGAGAAGAGAAAAGGGGCAGAACGAATATTTGAAGAAATAATGGCAGAAAATTTCCCAAACCTATTGAAGGACATCGATATCCATGTCCAAGAAGGGTAACAAGCACCCCTCAGAAAAATTCCAAATAGACCAACTTAAAGACACATACTCATCAAAATGCCAAATGCCAAAGAAAAAGAGAGAATTCTGAGAAAAGTAATGAATAACATATAACAGATATCCAATAAGATTAAGTGCTGATTTCTCACCAGAAACCATGGAGGCAGGAAGACAATGGTCTGATATATTTAACATTTTATAAGAGAAAAACTTCCAACCAAGGATCTTGTACCCAGCAAGACTGTCTTTCAAAAATGAGAGTGAGATTAGAATATTCACAGATAAATAGAAACTGATAGAATTTCTAAGCAAGGGACCAACTTTGCAGGAAATACTAAAAGGTGTGCTAGATTCTGAAAAGAAAAGACTGGAGAGAGGGGCCTGGAAAAGAGTCTAGAAATGAAGATTATATCAATAAAAGTAACTAAAAGTGTCAAAAAAGTGGTGAAAATAAAATATGACAGATAAAACTCAAATAGGAATAAACTTAATCAATGATGTAAAGCACTAGTATTCAGAAAACTGCAACTCAATGTTAAAATAAATCAAAAAAGTCCTAAATAACTGGAAGAGCATTCCATGCTAATGGATTGGAAGACTAAATATCAGGAAGATGTCAATTCTACTCAAGTTTATATACAGATTTAATGCAAACCTGATAAAAATTCCACCAGCATTAAAGAAAAAATTGAAAACATGATTATTAAATTTATTTGGAAGGATAAGGAGTCCTGAAACATCATAAAAAGAAGAAGTGAACCCTCATCTCCAGACTTTAAATCGTAATACCTACCTATAGTGGTAAAAACAGCATGGCACTTGCCTAAAGACAGTCACAATAGAACAATGGAATCAAATTTATGGTTCAGAACAGACCCTCACTGATATGGTCAAGTGATTTTTTCACTTGACCATATCAAGTAAAACCCTGTCAAACTCACACAGCTTGGGCAGAACAATCCATTCAACAAATTGTGCTGAAAGAATTGAGTATCCAGACCTGAAAGAAGGAAAGAGGACCCCTATCTCACACCTTATCCAAAAATTAACTCTAAGTGGGTCAAAAAACTAAAAATAAAAGCAAAAACCATAAAACTTCTAGAAGAAATTTTTGTAAAATAACTTCAAGACCTGATGGTAGGTGGTGGATTCTTAAAGGAGCTAAGAGGAGGACTGAGTGGACTACTGATGTTTAATGTATGTAAAGTTTTAATTAGTTTTACTGTAAAAATGTGGAAATATATAGAGTGGATGGTAACACACAGTGAGTAACAGCTAGTTTATAAATGTGGACGTGACTGAAAATGGTAGTCTACTTATGTAAATGCCAATTGACAGAATACTGGAGAACAATCTAGGAACTGGATAGCATAGTAAATCAAGTGGTGGGTGAGAATTACGGTTGATGGTATGGATGCAAGTGTATCCTTTGTTTGCTAGGGCAAATATATATCACTAATGCAGGGTGTTGAGAATTTGAAGAAGCACGGAAAAAATACAGCTGGAGTGACCTATGTCATTACTATGATTAGTAGTAATAATATAATATTCTTGCATCTATGCAAAAGATGTACTATGTTGATACTGAGGCAGTATGGAAAATATGAGCCAAATATACACTCTGGACATGTAACAATCAGATGATATTTTTTTTCTGTAGCAAATGACACACCACAATTGTTGGAGGGGTGTCTTGGAATTCTGCACATATGCATGATTGTTTTATAAGTTTACAACTTCTGTCATAAAAATAATAGTGTGGGTTGGGGGAAAACACACCAAATGTAAGATAAGGACTATGATTTGTAGTAAATTTAGACAATATTCTTTCATAATTTGCAACAAACATCTCATGATAATGCAAAGTGTTGGTGGAAGGTTGATGTATGGGTCCCCTGTATGATGTCATGCATGTTTGCTTTGTAAATTCATTGTTGATGTGTATTCATCTTTAAATGATATAAAGATAATAATAATAGGATTGGTTGGAGGAAAAACACTTTTTTTAATACTAATATTTTGACAATGCTCTTTAATTACTACCACCAATAGGTGGTAGGGTGAGTTATGAGAGCCCTGTATGATGTTATATATGTTTGCTTTGTAAGTTCGCAACTATTATTATACACTTGTTTATGTATGTTTATGTATGAGTGCTATACTTCAATAAATTAAAAAAACAATGTTAATATCTATGTCAAAATCAACTGTTTCCTTTAACTCTAGCTCAAATGCCTATTCCTAGAAAAACAA
Source organism: Dasypus novemcinctus (assembly GCF_030445035.2). Lineage (NCBI taxonomy): Eukaryota > Metazoa > Chordata > Mammalia > Cingulata > Dasypodidae > Dasypus > Dasypus novemcinctus. The sequence goes on along the minus strand of NC_080684.1, from coordinate 26,920,764 downwards.
AAAACAACAACAAAAAAAGAAAAATAGACTTCCCTTTGAAAACCTTGTCTCTTTTAATCTTCTTTGGCTTAACTAAAAAGAGAAATACCTCTTTTCATTTCTCTTCTTGATTATATAGACTAATATTAATGATTTATGCCTAATGCCATTGTTTATTACAATCTCTGTGGTTAATCAACAGTATAAAATAACTTTTATATATATACTGTTCCCCACCAACTTTAGAATGTTGCCTTCTTTTCAGGCACCTAACATTTTCTATTTCTGTGATCCAGTGTCCTCTTAAAGGAACCATGTATTCCCAAAATTCTAATTAAGTTTGTTTCTTTCAGAATGGGCATCTTGTAAGCCATGTGAAAATTTCATCCAGCTTCATACAGAATGGCAGATCCATCTTTCTCCAGATTGAAATAAAATAACAGAGTTTTTATATCTTGTCAGGTAGAGACTGTAGCCCATGGCCAGCAGGAAGTAGCTACAAAAAAAAAAATTTATCTCCGTTCAGCACCCCTTTAAGATTAAAGGTGTAAACTCTCTAAAGGGAAAATAAAGCAAGCTAGTAAGATAAGAAAATAATAGATGGATCTGAAAACTGGCAGAAAGTCCATGTTAACATCAGTAACCCACAAGATAGCTACTAGAAAACTCTCACCCCGAGACTCTGCTATCCAGAACAAAAACATCTGAGAACAAGAAAAAGCCCCAGATATTACCCAAGAACTTTATCTTTAGGTCTTCACTGGGAAATTAATGGGTGGGGTAATCAAAGTAACAAACAGCCACCTACCTCATAACTCCAAGAATAGTGATGCCAAAGCATAACAAAATAAGCTGGCATCAAAGTGGGGAATGATATGGGTTGTGTGAGGGGGCTGTGTGTTTTTTCTTAAATAACTTGGACTGTGTGTATAAGCTAAATGTGTAAATTAGATCCTACCTAAAATGTGGAGGGTATGTGTTAATTCTAGCTTACCTGGAATGTGGAGGGTATGTGTTAATTCAAGCTTACCTAGAGAGTATGTGTTAATTCAAAACTTATCTAATATTCAGATAAAACACTTGAAACTCTAAGAAACTAAAAAAAAGTCCTTTTGCATATAAGCAACATTTTACTCCCCACTCCTATATCCTCTGTCTAAAAGGAACCCAAAAATCCTATTTGGGGCTCAGTTTTTATTGGGACGGGAGTCTGCCAAGTCTGGCTGGTCATAATAAATCTTCTTTCTCAGCTTCTCCCATCCTGGCCTTCAATATCCTATATACCCGACTTATCTCTCTCTCCACAGCAACCTGAATTGATATTAGCAAAAATAACTTCATTACAGAAAAAGTTATCAGAGGCCACCTCAAACTACATATTAAAGTGATGGTAAAGAAAGATATCTTTGATTTCGTTGCAAATCTTCCATTTTCATAAAACAATGTAGAAATGTAGAAAGTAGTTTTTTCTTTTGATGATAAAGTAAGAAACCTGTTAATTAGCATCATCATGGTAAAGGTGAAGAAGTAAAAAGTAAAGTACTAAAATAGCTAAGTTCATTTGATATGTTTTACTTTGCACTGGAAGTGTTTAGAAAGTATATAAAAATCAAAAGAGGTAGATTTCAGTATTGTCAAATTCTCTTGTGCCTTCAAAGCAAGCCTCTTGTACTTTACATGGTGCTTCTCCATTCGAGTTATTGGCTATGTTGGTCACTGACCCTTAATACAATGTAAGTATCTACTACATCACTGAACATGCTCCTGAAGTGAATGGAGAGTATGCTGTGGTTTTGGATTCCTGTAGCATCTGGAAATGGCTGGATATGGCTAGATATACAATCAGCATTGCTTCCACACTGGCTCTATTTTATAGTGCCAAATGGTGCTATGGACCAGGTCAGTGAAATACTGAAACCCACCTTCCTAGTTTTTCTCTAGGATCAGCAGTGCTGCAGAATGCTGGCAGTGTGAAGGGCATACCAGGTGGAGCAACAATTACCAGAATACTGTGACTAGAATGTAAACAAACACAATTGGCATTATGATCTCCTTCCATGGTGAGATAGCATCTATGGTGTTGCAGAGCTGGAACTTAAATTTATTAACTGCAGCTGAGAGGATCTTGTACATTGATTAGTATTAAGTACTGTACCAAAATGCCTGATAATTGTGATATATTTTCTAGTCCAGATAATATAAAGAGGGATATTGACCATGTTAAAAATCCTGGTAAACTTAATTCATTTTCTAACTAGTTAATGAACATGCCTGTAAGATAAAGGAATGGCTCTCTTAAGTACTGTCATTATTTTGTTTGCCATATGTTTGTCTTCTTGTTGCCTATAATGTCTTTGTGAATTTAGGTCTAGGGCAGTATCTCCTTTCAAACCTCTCCTAGCTCTCCTAAGCATAACCACTGCTATGGGAACTGGTTTTGGCAGTCTAAACCAAAACTCAGCAGATCTACCACAATCTTTCCTAAGTTTAACCACAGCATAAACAAACTCAAGGAAGAATGCTGTTTCCCATCAATTTGGGAGGATGCAGCCTCTGAAGGCACCTGGCCTTTCTCATTTTTGTGGTTCAGTATTTCATGGCTGGCTCACTTTTGGGGCCCACATGCCTCCATCTTCTTTATCCTTTTAATAGGGCCATGTATATTCAAAATTCTATGTAAGTTTATTTCTTACAGAATCAATGCCTTATTAGTCATGCAGGGATTTCATCCAGGTCCAACCAAGTGAAGGACCAATCTTCCCTCAATCTCAATATAATGGTCAGAGATGTTTATACCCTCTCAGGCAGTGACTAGTGTCTTACCCAGCAGAAATTAACTGCAGAAGAATGACCATCTCTCTTCAGCTCACCCTTAAGTATATGGGCATGAACCCTCTGAAGGGAAGTTGAGTCAAGTTAGTATAATGAAAGGGGGATAGCAGCTTGCCCAAAAGACAACATGGCTATAGCAGTTTAATATGGCTATGAATTCTAAAAATAGATACTGGATTATGTTAGTAATCTGGTCTGTACTTGGGCATTATTAGGCTTTGATTGGGACACATTATTAGGGTGTTAAGTCCCCACCCAACAAGATAGAAGTCATGGCAAAGAACAAAGTTGAGGGGTTTTGATGTTGGAGTTTTGACGTTGGAATTTGGTGTGGAAGCCTTAATCTGGAGCCCTGGGAAGTAAGCTCACGAAGGAAACAGAAACAAGCCCCAGGAAGAGAGAAATACCTGGGAAGAGAGGACCTCAGCCAGGAGAACACAGAGGAATAGAAATGGCACCTTAGACACTGCAGAAACCATGGGGAGAGAGAAAGAACCATTCACTTGATAGTCTTCAGCTGACCTTGTGGAAAGAGGCAAAGCCTATGGAGCCTTATGGTCTTTATCTGACCTTGTGGTGGAAACAGAGGACATTAGCCCTGGGAAGAGAGGAACCCTGAACCCAGAGAGAAGCAAGATGCTTGAAGGGAGGAACCCAGGAAGCCTGAACCTTCACAGATGTCAGCAGCCATCTTACTCCAACACGTGAAAATAGACTTTGGTGAGGGAAGTAACTTAAGCTTTATGACCTGGTATCCATAAGCTCCAACCCCAAATAAATACTCCTTATAAAACCAACCAATTTCTGGTATTTTGCACCAGCACCCTTTTGGCTGACTAATACAGAGTTTGTTACCAAGGAATGGGGAAGGTCATTTGCAATTACCAAGATGGTGGAATGGTTTTGTATATGTGTAAGGAGTATTTTTGGAGGAATTGTGAAATACTTGATGGAAAAGGCTTAGATCACTTTGAAGAGACTGTTAATAGCAAAACGAATGCTAAAGAGACTTTTTATAATGAGTTAGAAGTATATGATGAAACTATTATTGAAAACTGGAGGAAAAATGATCTGTGTTTCGAAGTGGCAGAGAACTTAGCAAGATTAACTCCTGGTGTTGTATGGAAGGCAGAATTTGAAAATGACAGTTGTGGGGATTTAGCTGAAGAACTTTGCAAAGTAAACTCAAAGAATACAGCTTGGCTTCTCCTTGCACCTTATAGTAAAATGCTAGATGAAAGACATAAGCTGAGGATTGAACTGTTGGGCAGAAAGAAAACAGAAAATAATTCTTGAAATTCTAAGCCTCTGGAAATGAAACTCCTATTTGAGAATTTAACTAAACTTGGAACTTGTAAACCAAGATTTAAGATGCAGTTGTCTAGGAAAGACTTCAGGAAAGTCTTACTGTCTAATGGCTTGGATCCCTGCTCCTTGCATGCTAAACCAACAAACTTTTTGAGAGAGCTGAATGAACAAAACCACTGTCAGCTTAGACAGAAGAGGATGTTGATGGGAGAGAAGGAAGGGGAAACTGCTTTAAGAGGAAAAGCAAGGAAGCTGAGATCTGGAATTAAGACACTGCCTTGGGCCAAGAAAAGAACCCCACCCATGTGTACAGAGAGAGTGAGTTTGCCCCAACATTTGAAGGAGGTGGATGCTCCCACCCAATGTTCTCTGAGAGTTTTGCCACACGAGGGTACAGAGAGGGTGGAGCACATTCCTCAAGGATTATGGTGGTTAAAGTCAGCACTCCACAGTTCTGAGAGGGTGGACCTGTCCCCATGGATTAGGGAAGACCAGGTGTTCAACTTGTTGCTCTGAGAAGGTCAAGCCTGCCTGCAAATGGTTAGAGAAAGCCAAGTTGTCAACTCATTGCCGTGAGTGGAATGAGACTGTTTGCCAAAGGTTAGGAGGAATGTTGTCTCATGTCACCATACCCAAATTTGGGGTAAGGTGTGGCAATCTCCCCAATACTCTTGGAGGATGAGGTTTGGAGTTTGCTGAACACCCAGTTCTTGATGAGGGTGGAAGCAAAAAATGGCCATTGGGCAAGCGTGTGGGGAAAGTGTGGGTTCCTATAACCAAGCAGAGAAATCCAACATCTCAGACTGAAATCAATTGGGGAATGCTGTGCAGGTTTTACTGAACTGTAGATGAACTGTGAGTCATGTTTCCCTCCCAATTTCTCCTTATTGTAATGAAAATGTTTATCCTTTGTCCATTTGTGTCCTGGAAACATAAATTGTTTTGTAAGTCTCAGAGGTCAATAGCAGACAGGACTTTGCCCCAAGACAAACTGTATTTCTTTAAATTGATTGTGGTATGATTTAGTACTTGCATTGTTACCTATTTAAGAATTTTTCAAATATTGTAATGTCCTTTTTGAATTCAGAGGGTGGAGTGTAACTGTTTGATATGGTTATGAATTCCAAAAATAGATATTGGATTATGTTTGTAATCTGGTCCATACTTGGGCATGATTGATTTATGTTTAGGGTTTTGATTGGGCCACAACATCATGGTGTTAAGTCTCCACCCCTTAGTGGGTGGGGACTCGCATATAAAACACATGGCAAAGGACAGAGTTTGGGGTTTTTTATGTTGGAGTTTTGGTGTTTGAATTTGATGCTGAAGTCTTAAGCTGGAACCCTGGGAAGCAGCTCACAGAGGAAACAGAAACAAGCTCCAGGAAGAGAGCAACCCTGAGCAAAGAGGACCTGAGCAAGGAGAAGAATTCAAAGGAATAGTGACAGCACTTTAGACTTAGAAACCATGGGTAGTGAGACAGAATCATTAACCTGATCATCTACAGCTGAACTTGTGGAGCAAGGCAAGGCCTAGAGAGCCTCATAGTCTTTAGATGACCTTGTGGGGAAAAAAAAAAAAAAAAACACAGGATCTTATCCCTGGGAAGAGAAGAGCCTTGAACACAGAGAGAAGCAAGTCCTTGGAAGGGAGGAACCCAGGAAGTCTGAATCCTCATAGACATCAGCAGCAATCTTTCACCAATACATGGAAAGAGATTTTAGTGAGGGAAGTAACATGATTTAAGGCCTGGTATCTGGAAGCTCCTACCCCAAATAAATACATTTTATAAAGCTAACCAATTTCTGGTACTTTGCATCGGCACCCCTTTGGCTGACTAATACAATGGGTAATAGATAACAAGGTCACAATACCCTACTGAGACCTTGACTATAAACTTGAGTTCCAAGTTCAGACTTCCGCTTTGCCCTAGATATTCCAACAGGTCTTACCATTGGCCCCCATGACTAGTGGGGTAACCAATAACAACTGGGCCCTTCCCCTTAGCATTACCAAGGGAGGAATGATTAATAGTTAAAATGGTAACCACAGAAAACAAAATTTGCTCTCTCTACCTAGAGGACCCTGTACCAAATCTTGGTGCATATTTCTGTCCTCTACCATTTCTCAGCAAACTCTGCTCTTTCAACCAATTTCCCAATAAATTCTTTTTACTGGTTTAATTAAACTGGCATTTTCTTATATTTTTTACATTTGTCTTTCCTTAAAACTATATAGAAAACAAAATCATGTTACATTAAAAAATATAAGATGTTCCAATATATCCCATTCCCCACACCACTACTCCTCCCACATCAACAACTTCTTTCATTAGTGTGGTACATTCATTGCATTTGATGAATATATTTCAGCACATTGTAACATTGCACAGATTATAGTTTACATTGTAATTTATACTCTCCCACAGTCCATTCAGTGGGTTATGGCAGGATATATAATGTCCAGATTCTGCCTGCAATATCATTCGGGACAGCTCCAAGTCTTGAAAATGCCCCCACATCACACCTCTTCTTCCCTCTCCCTACCCTCAGCAACTCCCATGGCCAGTGTCTTTACATCAGCAATACAATTTCTACCATTACTAGAGTCACAATTTTTCTATAGTAGAATACCTGTAAGTCTACTCTAATCCATATTTTATTCCTCCATCCTGTGGGCCCGGGATGATGATGTCCACTATACCTCTAAATTGAGAGGGGGTTTAGAGGGCATACCACATGGATGATGTATGCAATTCTCCTGCTTGCAGGAGATACTCTTGGTTCCCTGGCGTGGTGATTGACCATCTTCACCTTCCTGTTAATTGAGCCGTTTAAGTCTAATGACCCAAAGATTAGGTTTTGCAACTCTGCTCAGGCTCAGGGCTCAACTGGCACATGGCCAGTCTAGAGATTCAAGGCTCCTGAGTATACATCAACCCTAAAACCAACCACCAGTTCAATAAAAGTGACAGCAGAGGCATGTGTAGAAAAGTCACATCTGAGTCCAACTCCATTATACTCAGGAGCAGAAATTCCAAAGTAGGGCCCACTGGCAAAGCACTGAACTCCAGAGCCATCTGCCATGATCATAGAACTTGTGTATCTCTGTAGACCTCAGGAGCACCAGTACCTGGGATTGTATCTACTTTGGCTGTATCTGAGATCCTGCTGATGCTTGTGTAAGCACAACCTCTCTGATGACCTTTGAAGTTTCTTATCCATATAAATTCATGTGTCTTTACAACTTCCCCCTTTTATTCAAGGTGCATCACCAGCTGGCTGGTGATGGTAATAATCTCCTGATGGCAGGGAGGCTCATCCCCAGGAGACATGTCCCATGCTGATGGGAAGGTAATGCATTTACATGCTGAGTTTGGCTTAGAAAGTGGCCACATTTGAGCAACATGGAGGCTCTTAGGAGGTAACTCCTAGGCACCCTGCAGCTCTAGGGCCTAGAAGAAATTTCAAGCACACAGACTTATAAGCATAGTCATCAGTATCATGGGTCCACCATTGGACCATCCATCTTCACTGGTATTTGCCCTTGAACTTGGGGGGTTGTTGCTGTTCTTTTGAGAAATATGACAGAGCTTCCCAGGATGGGAACTCAGTACTCCCTCAGTTGTCATGTGTAACTCTATCCAATATGACAATACCCAATGAACATCTGAACATACCTATATGCCCTTTATGCATGACCTGGAGAAATCCTTCCCACCCATGTATGCCCCATCAATGACACCCCGCACCAGTGCTCCTCCCCTGCCATAATTGAACCACCCTGTGATCCAAAATTTCTTCAAAAATGAAGCCTAATTTATTAGCAACATAACTAATAAACTAGAGGAATCCAACACTTCCCCAGCTTCATGTGGACATCATTAAATTATTTTTGGCTCAAAAAATTACTGTTGAAAATTCATCTCCTGGATGTATGTAGAATATATAATAAGATCAGATGTAAATATGTAGTAATGGTTGTGCTTGATGGTAACATATTATAAACAATGTAATAAACACTGATGATTTACAAATGAGTTTGTGGCTAAAAAGTGTAGTCTAGGAAGTTTAATGTTAGTTGGAGGACAGTTGGAGGATAATATCGGAAATGTATAACAATGATTTTGGAATTAGATGAGGACTGTGGTTAATAATATAAGTACAGCTATTTTCTTCTCATGCAGGGTATTAAGAATGTGGTGGTACATGAGGAAAATATATAACTAGTGTAATTTATGGACTATATTTAACAAAATCATAATGTTTTTGTAGCAAAAGCAAAACTGGTACTATATTAACACTAATGGTCAAAAATGAAAGATTATGAGGTTTGGTTTTTTGAAATATGAATATGACTAAGTATTTTTTCTCTTCGTTTTTTTAAAAATGAGGTGCTCTTGATTATGTCATTTAACTAATCTGTATTCATCTGTGTATCTTTCTAAAAATCAACTTCTTTTGTAATTCATCTATCTTGTCTATCCTTATGAAGCTGTCTAGATAGGAAAGCAATAGACAGATTTGGCAAGAAGTTCACATGTCATTCGATATCCCCAAAATAGCTGCTGGAAGACCCTCATGAGATTCTGCCATCTGGAATGGTATTTCCTCCAGAAATCAGGAGATCCCCAGATATTCCCCCAATGACTATCATTTAGCCCTCTGGGGTTCATGGGTAGGGTAATCAATCAAAATAGCAAACACCTGGGAGTCCTCCTGGGCCATTAGCAAAGGGGAGAAATAATTAATGGTTTAAAAAGCAAGCATGAAGACCTCTTGCTCTCTCTTGCCTTTGTCTTGTCCCAGTACCTGTTCTGGTGTGAGTCCATGTGCCTGTTCCTGCCTTTCACACCCTGTTCTCACCATTTTCCCACTGCCATGATTACTATGCAAGTAAAACCTGGGCATTTATAACCTATAAAGGGAAATAGTAGTCTGTAAATCAGCCCACTTTATCACTTTTCAGCCCCTTTCTCTCTACCTGGGACCCATGTTCTGTTATTTTCTCCCATTTCTCTTCCCTCTCTACCTTAATAAATTACTGAACTAACTAACCCAATGTGTTCTTGAAACTCATTTCTGCAACATAGTCAAGAACTTAGACAAAATCCAGTTACATATTTGGTGTAGACACACAGGAGGTTATTTGTGAGTTAAACAATGTCCTACACCCTGTTTAATGTCCTCTTTTGGTTATCCATTTTAAATAAGTTCACCTTTAACCCCCTACAGGATATAATTCTGGGAGGGAAGGAGCTGGGATGTAGGGACTCTCTATGTCTGCACTGTGTGCCCAGGCTTATAAGGCTGTCCCCAACCAGGAGGCCAGGGGCACAGGGCAGGTGCCCAAAGCAGGACTCTGCCAAGGCAGAGGTTCCCTGGCCAGGTACTGGGCTCTGTGAAGCACATTTTTAAACCCTTTCAGCAACCAACAGCTTTGCCTTTGGTGCCAGCCACCAGTGTCTTCTCCCACTCTCTCCCCTCAGTGGCAGTGGCATTAACTCAGAGTTGGGGGCCACCTTCCTATTGACCACACCTAGCTACTTTGTCTGGGACTCCATGGGAAGGCTGTGGTGGGCAGGACCAAGGATGGATGTCCTGGGAGTCCCCTTTTGCAGGGGTCACAGGCCAGGGATTCCTTCATAATTAACATTTGTTTACATTTAATCTTCCTACAACTGAATTTCTCATTACGGATTTGCGTAAAAATGTTTTGGAATGTCTTAGAAACTGTAAAACTGGAAATGCGTTTGCTAGTAAGGAAGTTATTGCCTCAAAGCTCCAAGTGCTGTTAGCTAGAACAATTCATCTCTGATCATACAAGGCCTTTTGATGGTTGGTTTAACTGGGAAACTCCCAGATAGTAAAACACCTCTGTAAGAATAGGTAGAAAGTCTTTTCTGCCCCTTCTCCAGGAAGAAGCAATATTTGGCTAGAAGAGCATCCAATCTTTTCCATCTGTCTTCCAAATCCAGAATGGCCCTGGAAAGGCCCAGCAGCAGGTTCTCTGTGATTCCTGGGGTGGTGGGAACCAGAGGAGTAACTCTGAATATTCCCCAAGACTTAAGACTTGGATGCTTCTATTCAGAGAGCAGCCAAACATTCCCTGAGATTTAACTCAGGAGCTTGCTTTTGTGTAAGAGTGCAGTCAGTCTTGGACCCTGGGATGTAGGTTTGCCAAGAACCAAAGCAGTAAACACTGTACAGCCCCATTCCTTGGGCCCTCCCATTCAAAGAGCCGTCAAATGTCCCCTGAGACTTAGCTCAGGTGCTTTGATTTGGGGTAACTGCTACAATGTCTCCCACCAATCCATCTTGGGTGCTTTAGTCTGAACTTCAGAGTTTTCAGCCATCAGAAGAGTTATGGATTAAATTCTCAAGATCCTGAGACCAGAACATCAGCTCCAAATTATTTGAGTAGGACATGTTAGTGAGACATGGGCTCTGGAATGTCAGTTCAGTCTACTAAAATCACTTCTTTATTCTTCCTAGAATAACGGGCATGGTCCCTATAGGAGTGTCTTCTCAGAGATCAATAAATTCTGCCTATTGCTTGTCCAAATGGCCACACTGTAGCTGAGAAAAACCTCTGTATAGGGCACTGAATTTCAGTTAAACCAGTGTAAGAGAGGAGGACAGATAGATTTGAGGCTCAGAAACCTCATGTGCCATCATTTAAGGTCAAAGAGTTCTTAGAAATGCTAAGGGCATAAAATTCTCTCTTCTGTTTTAATCTGTGCTTAACTTTGTGTTCAACCCTGAAATCTGTGTTTAACTTGGTCAGTTTACTTGTACCTAGGAAATCAGATTTGGGGTTCAACTATTACAAATTGGATAACAGTGAATGGTAATCTAAAAATAGTCTATACATGTCAATACAGTCTTGTGAGTATATTTAATGTATAAATCAAAATTGGAATTGATTCCACTGCTAGAAAAGCAGAAAAACTTCAAAAAGTTATTACTAATAAAATTCTTGTTGCTTAGTTAATAAAGACACTTAATTGACCTTAAAGTAAAAACTTACTAGAAACTGTAACTAAGAGCTAAGATTATTATTGCCTTTATATTATAAAACAGCAGAAGGATAATAACAAATTATCGTATACATTGCATTGGAAGTGTTTAAAAAGTGTATAAAGTAGAGAGATAGACTCAAGTTAGTCCTTCAATATGCTGCAGGTTGCCTCTCCATATGAGTTATTGGCTAGATGATTACTGACCCCTAAAACAATAAGTGTACCTACTACATCTCTACTTGTGCCTCTGAAGTTAATGGAGACTACTGTGCAGTTTCAAACTCCTGCAACACCCAAGGATGGATCTATATATCCAAATATACAATGGATATAGCCTTCAGGTTAGCACTGTTTCATAGTGCCAAAGGGCACTATGCACTAGGCTGGTGGAATACTGTAAACTAACGTCCTAGCTTCTCTCTAAGGTCAATGGTAGTGCAACGTGATGGCTGTGTGAAGGACATACCAAGAGGAGCAATGATCACCAGAGTACTGTGAATAGAATGTGATTGTAATTATGGCCTGCTTCCATGGAGATAACATGTATGGTATTGCAAACCTCTAACTTAAATCTATGAATTTAAGATCAAAGATAAATTGATCTTAAAGAGAAAATGCCTTGGGTAGGACATTAATTAGTATTAAGTACTGTACTTTTATCTCCTACTCTAAAAAACTACCAAATTAATTTGGGAGTGACTTCTCAGTCTTTACCCCACACCAGATGGAAGACATGCTTAGCCCAGGTCTTCCTCCTATCCCCTATTCTAGAACGTGTCCACTTATACCCTGGGGAGTACTAGTAACCCACATGCCATACTTCCATGGCTTAGCATTTCCTACCAGAAGGGAAACAGCAAATGAGGTGGTTAATACCCACTTCAGCTTAGCACCTTTGAGATAGTACATGGACAAATTTTCCCCACCTAGGACTTGTAAACCAGGTTCTAATCAATAGTTGGCAAATAAACAAGCCTCATTCTCAAGTAGAGCCAAAGAGGAAGAACTTTACTCTAGTTCTGATCACTCCTAAGCTATTAAAATTAAAAGAATTTCTAGCTTGGTGCACTTATCCTGAGGGAAGCCAGCGACCGAGGAAAATACCAGCTCACCAGAGGCATCTGGCAAGAGTTATGAGTGCCAGTCATTGGATGGCCTGAAATATGTCTTCAAGAGACAAAGCTAAGTAGTGTCTGTGTCAAAACCAGCCGTTCTCTCTAACTTTAGCCCAAAGGCCTATTGGTAGGGGGAGGGCAAACCAGACACTGCTTTAAAAAACTTTGTCTGTTTTCATCTCCTGTAGCATAAATAAAAAGGGAAATGCCTCTTCTCATTCTTCTCCCTTACCATAGGAACTGGAATTGTCAATTTATACCAAACACCAGTGCCTATTGCGATCTCTCCCTAGAGTCAACCAATAGGATAAAATAACTGAAAGAAGAATACAGTTTCCCATCAACTTCAGGAAATGCAGAGTTCATAGGCATCTGGCCTTTTCCACTTTTGTGGCCCAGTATTCTGTTAGTGGGGCCATATATTTTCAAAATTCTAATCAAGTCTATTTCTTTCAGAATTGACATCTTATTAGCCTTATGGGACTTCATCTAGATTTGCCAGATCCATCTTACTCCAACTGAGACAGAATAGCAGGAGGGTTTTCACCTTGCCAGGTAGAGCCTACTGCACTTTATGAGCAGGAAGTAGCTACAGAAGAAAGAACATTGTCCTTCTAGCACTCCTTTAAGAATAAAGGTGCAAACTCTCTGAGGGGAGATGAAGTGAGCTAGATAGGAAATTAATAGATGGATCTAGAATTGGCAAGAAGTCCATATGTCAATCAATATCCCCAAGATGACTGCTGGAAGACCTGCACAAGATTCTGCCATCTGAAATGAGATTTCCTCCAGAAGCCAGGAGAAGTTCTGGTTATTCCCCCAAGGAATTTATCATCGGGCCTTCCTGGGGAATTGATGAGTGGGGTAATCAATCAAAATGGCAAACACCCGGGACTCCTCCTGGGCCATTAGCAAAGGGGCAGAATAATTAATGGGTTAAAAATCAAGCAAGAAGACCTCTTGCTTTCTTTTGCCTTCACCCTGTCCTTATGCCTTTCCTGGTGCCAGTCTGTGTGCCTACACCTCCTTCTGTACCTTGCTTTCACCATTTTTCCCCTGCCATGATTACCATGCAAGTAAAACCTGGGCATTTATAACCTATAATGACAAATTGTACTCTGTAAATCAGCCCACTTTGTCACTTTTCAGCCCCTTTCTTTCTACCTTGGACCCATGATCTGTTATTTTCTCCCATTTCTCTTCACTCCCTACGTTAACAAATTACTGGACTCTTGATGTGCTCTTGAAATTCATTTCTGCAGCATTGTCAAGAAGCTGACAAAATCTAGTTATACTTAGGGTCTTCTCTTAGTCTTTGCAGTTTTAGCAGTTTCACTATCATATGTTATAAAGGTTGGGGAAAATTCTGCGACTTTCAAAGCAACTTCTGACACTAACTGAAAATGCAGCAGTGATTTCAATCCAATCTAATTTTGATTTTACACTGTGTTAGGAAGGCACCAGAGAGTAAGGGCATCCCTTTATAAGATTGCCTGCAGGGACCAGTCACAAATTCGGGACCTAAGCTACCCACACTTCTGCAAATTAGGAGGTTCCATCATGCCATCAGGCTTGATAATTTGCCAGAACAACTTACACAATTCACTGAAAGTGCTGTATTTAAAAATAAAGCTTTATTATTGTAGTAGGATACCAAAAGAAGTCAAAAGAAGAGAGGCCTAAGTTGAAATCTGGGAGGGTCTCAAATGCAAGTTTATGTGTCTTCTTCAAATGGAGTAGAATACCTCATCCTGTCACCATAGATGTATCTTATCAATCAGGAAAGCTTATCAGGATTCCAAGAGTACTGAATTTAATGGGTTCTGATTATTCAGGAATGGTTGATAGAATAAATATCTACTTGGCTGAATACAATCTGCAGCTCCACTCCCCTGCCAGAAGTCAGGAAGTTAGGTTAATATGACTTGGCTCAAAGCCCCAATTCCCTAATTCCCTTGATGATCTTCCTGGTTTGACAATCCCACCTAAGACTGAAGGTTGTTGGCCCCTCTCTGTGGTCATATTAACCTATGAACTATTGTGGCTTTGCTCCCATTATGAAAAACAAAAGACACTTCTGTCAGGGAAAATTCAAAAGAATCAGAGGTTTCTTTCTCAAGAATGTGGACAAAGACTAGGTAAATTTTTCATTATGCCAGGTATGTTTACTCATAGATTCTTTTTTCATTTAACTCCTTAATATTTATTTGATTTCCTAAAACTGAAGATTAGACTCTGTAATAATTCTAAATGAGAAGCCAATATTTCTTAAAAATTATGGACCCTGTTTTAGATTTTTACTTTCAGAATCCACTCAAAAATATATTAGCAGATATATCTGTGTTATCATAAGATTTCATATTTATGTCATTTTGTATTTCTACACTGTTTTGAATAATTTTTTCCTATATTTCCTCAAATGTATCAATTAGATACTTATGTAATTGGTTTTATCTCAATAATTTTATTTTAATTTCAATAAAACCTATTTTCCCCAAATCCTCCTACTCAATAGTGTCTTGCCTCCACATAAAATTACCTAACCATCTTTTTGTCTTTAAACCATAAATCATTTTTAATTACATTGTATGGTTCTTCTGCCTTCTACAGTTTTAAAAATTATTTTTATCAGAATAGTTTTAGTTTATGCAGAAAATAGAGTTCCCTTATACCCCCCACCCTCTAATAATACTATGCATTAGTGAGGTAAATTTGTTATAATATAATTAAAGATATTAATATAATTGTACTATGATCTACAGTCCAAACTTTAGATAAAGTTTCATAATTTATCCTCTACAGTTCTATGGTTTTTTAATTTTTTGTTCTACTAATATTTCCACTTTAAACTACATTCAAATATATAATTCAATGTCATTAATTACATTCACAACGGTGTTCTCCCAACATCACCACCCATTTACACTAAATTTATCACCCCAACAGAAGTTCTGTAACAATTATGCATTAACTTCCCATTCCTTCACCCATCCAGTCTCTAATTTCTGATTCTATGAATTTGCTTTTTCCAATTATTTCGTATGAGTGAGTTCATACAATATTTGTACTTTTTGCATCTGTCTGGCCTATTTCAATAACATAATGTCACTAAGAAGCGTCCATGTTGTTGACTGCATCAAAACTTCATTCTTTCTCATTGCTGAATAATATTCCATTGTATGTGTACACCACATTTTGTTTATCCATTCCTCTGTTTTTGGACACTTGAATTCTTACCACCTTTGGGATATTGTGAATAGTGCTACTGTAAACAAAGGTGTGAAAATATCTATTACCATCCCTGTTTTCAATTCCTTTGGGTATATAGTAGAAGTAGGATTGACAGGTCATCAGGAATTCTGCAATTAACATTCTGGGGAAGTGACAAACTGTTTCACAGGAGCTGTACCATTCCACATTCTCACCAACAAGGAACAAGTGTTCTTGTTTCTCCATATGCTTTCCAACCCTTGTTATTATGATTATTATTTTTAATGTAGCCATTCTAGTTATGTGAACTACCCTCTTATTGTGTTTTTGATTTACATTTCCCTAATGGCTAATGATGATGAGCACCTTTCCATGTGCATTTTAGTAATTTGTATAGTATTTGGGAAATATACATTGGTCTGTTGCTCATTTTTTTGTTGTTGCAGCATCTATCATTTTTTTATTTTTTCTTTATTACAGAAATTTACAGAACAATCATGCATAAAATACAGGATTCCCATATACCACTTTATTTTATTTTATTTTTTTGAGGTACCCAGGCCCAGATTGAACCTGGAACTTCATAAGTGGGAAGCCAGCAATCAACTATTGAGTCACATTGGCTCCCCTGTGTTGTCTTGTTATTTGTTTTCTAGTTGCTTGGTTTTTGTTTGTTTGTTTTTGGAGGAATTGAGAAATGAACCTGAGACCTCCCATGTAGGAAACAGGAGCTCAAAATCTTGAGCCACATCCAACCCCCAACCACCATATTCTTAACATCCTGCATTTGTTGTCTTTTTGTTGTTAAGTTGTAAAATTTCTTAATATATCATGGATATTGAACTCTTATTGGATATGTGGGTACCAAATATTTTATGCCATTCCATTTACTTTTAGATAAAATCTTTTGATGCATGAAAGTTTTTAATTGTTATGAGATCACATTTATTTATTCATTCTTTTGTTGCTGCATTTTTAGTATAAAGTCTAAGAAAACATTGCCTAATGCAATACCCTGAAAATGGCTTTCTATGTTTTCTTCCAGGAGTTGTATAATCACAATCCCTATTTTTAAGTCTTTAATTTTGTGTTAATTTTGTTTATGATATGAGGTAGGAACTTTATTCATTCTTTTTTATATTAATATTGAGCTTTCAGAGACCATTTGTTAGGCAGGCTATTCTTTCCCAATTGAGTGAACTTGGGACATATGTCAAAAATCAAGTGAGTTTATTTCTTAATGTTTAATTCACTTACATTGTTTATATATCTGTCCTACTGCCAGTTACCATGCTGTTTTGACTAGTATAGCTTTATAATAAGTTTTGAAATTGGAAATATAAGTACTCCTGTTATCCTTTTTAAATATGATTTTGGAAATTTGTGTACACTTACCTGTTTGCATAAGTTTGATGATTGTTTTTACCTTTTCTATATAGAAGGCTGTTCAAAGTTTTACTAGAAATGTATTAAACCTTAAGTCTTTTTGGGTAGAATTACCATCTTAACATAACTTAATCTTCTAATAATCAATATGGAATGTGCTGTTATTTTTTGAGGTCTTCAGTTTATTTCACAAAATTTTATAGTAAGTGTACACTTTTTTATAGAAAGTGTATACTTTTTTTAAACTTGGTTAAATTTATTCTTAGATATTGTATTTTATCATTGCTCCCCAAAATGGAATTTTTTTCTTGATCTCCTCTTAATATTGTTCATTACTAAGATATAGAACCACTATTCTTTTCATATGCTGATATTATACCCCACTACATTACTGAATTTGTTTATTACCTCTCATAGCTTTCTTGTGGATTTTTCAGGATTTTATATATATAGGATCATGTCATCTGCAAACAAAGAATGTTATACTTCTTTTCCAAGTTGGATAACTTTTATTTCTTTTCCTGATTAATTGATCTGGTTAGAACTTTTAATACAATGTTGAATAACAGTGGTGACAGTGGGCAATACATACCCTTTATCTTGTTGAGGAAAACTCCTCCTATTCCTATGTTTAATTGTTTTTATAAAGAATTAATTAATTTGTTGATTAGGATCATGGGCAGATGGGAAATATAAATTCTTATGGTCATTACCTGTGGAATCACTTTCTTCCCCAAGTAATATATTCTTATGCATTGTATCAAAATTGTTTTATTTAATTATCCCAATTTGTTTCTTTACTTTATATTCCTTAAATAATTGTGTGACAATTAAACTGAAAAATAAAATATACTATGTATTATACTACTACTAAGTACTAAGTCTAAAAGCAATTCCATATAGAATTGTACTCTTACTTCATTTAACAATTTAGGAAATGAATATTAAAATAATTAATTAGTTTGGCTATTATATGACTTTTAAGTAGCATGGATTTGGTATTGTGTATAGGGTGTTCAAGGAAGTTCTAAATATTCCTTTGCAAAATAAGTTATTTGGTGGTATTCATTATTTCTAATTTTTCAAATACTTAATAGAGTATGTGAAATTAGAGGAATATCATGACTATAAAATGTTAGTGAAGGAAGTGTTTTTCATATGATTTGATGAAATATCTTTTGGGGGAATATCTGCTAGCCAGATAATTAGACACCAACCTCGAATAAAATTTCTCAACAAAGCAAAATAATGTCTTAAGAAGATATTATTTTCCTTCCAAAAATAGAGAAAAGGAATACAAGATATTATTTTTTTAATTTAGATTTTTTTCTGTTTCAATAAGTTAAAGTTATTTGAGTACAATCGTAAACTTTCTGCTACTTGATTCACTGAATAATGTAGAAAAATTATGCAATACTGATTTTGAATATGGGTCTTTTAAAATCAAATATGCTATTCATGTAGAGTGCCCATCTCCATCATGAAAACATTTGGAGCCATGGAGTTAAAGCTTTCCTAGTATGCAAAATAAACTTCAAATACAAAAGACACTACAGAAACAAAAAGAAGTAGAAAACGGCATGGTGATGGTATTTCAACTTATATGAATAGGGTAATGAGCTTCAAACATAATCATAGACTATTTCTTTAATAAATATGACATCTCAGATTTTCTATTACTTCTTCTAAATGCTTTTTTAATTTAAATATTCACTCTTTGTTTTACTGAAAATTTTACATTACTTTTGGAAGGTATTGAGATTCGTTTTTATAAAATCATAATATGTTATTTTAAAATGTGAAGAATCTGTAGTTTTGCTTCCCTTTCATTTCTGCTTAGTAAATTGGACTTTTCTGTTTTCTTTTACCTTTATTGTTCTTCTTAAACTGGAATAAAATGTATTAGTCTTTGCAAATATTGCACTTAGGCTTTTATCATTTGTCTCTGTAGAAAAGTAGAATTGTAACAAGATGACAGAGTAGGAAGCTCTAGGAATCATTTTCTCTACCAAAATAACTATTGATCTGGCAGGAACTGAATCAAGAATTTTTTATCTCTAGAGTCTTGAGGAACATTGTGCAGCATCCATACAAGAGTTGGAAGAAAAGTTATAAATGACAGTATACATCAGTGATTTTCATCCTCCATCATACAACCCCTAGGAATGCAGCAGTGAGTACTGTTGCCCAGGTTTCTGATTTATCTTTCTGAGACCAGGGTGGACTATACAGATCCAGTTTTTCAAAATTTGTGAGTATGTGGTTTGATTGCTGATAACTGCTTTTGTTCAGCATCTTTAGATTTCTGGGGTGGTTCTAATGTTGGCAATCGTTACAAATTCCTCGGGCAAAAATGGTTGAGGAATTTTTAGTGAAAGCACCTTTTTATTTTAATCCCTTTCTCTCCATTTCCTGTTTAGGATTAAAGATAGTTGGAAAGTGACAAATATTACAGCTCCAAAAGTCAACAACAACAACAACAAAACTTAACAATGCCAGAGGAATGGGAATCTAGATTGCCATAGGTATCATAACATAATACCCACAATGCTCATTTCTCAACAGCAACAAAAATTACAGAGTAGACAAAGCAATAGGAAAGTATGGGCCATTTGCTAGGTAAGAAGAATTTGCCAGATAGCACTATGGAAGGAATTCCTTTATTTGTAAAAGATTTTAAATCAACTCTTTTAAATATATTCAATGAGTTAAAGGAATCCATAAACAGAAAACTACATAAAATTAGGAAAATTTTGTCTGAACAAAAAAAGAGAGATAGTGGGAGCAAATGTAGCTCAGTGGTTGAGTACTTGCCTCCCACATAAAAGGTACCAGCTTCGATCTCAAGTACTTCCTAGAGAGAGAGAGGAGGAAGAAGGGACGGAGAGAGAGAGAAATTATAAAAGAATCCAAAGAGAAATTTTGGAATTGCAAAGTAAAATAATAGAAATATAATCCTGTTAAATGTATTTAACAACAGATTTGAACAGTCAGAAGAAAAGGACAATGAACATAAGGAAAAGACTAGGGATATTATCCAGTGAGAGAAGCAAAATAAAAAATAATGTAAAAACTGAACAGAGACCAGTGAACCTATAAGATAGCATCAAGCATCCAACAGGCATAATTGAAGTCCCACGAGGATAAGAGAGTGAGTAAAGAGCAGAAAAGCTATTTGAAGAAATAACAGCTAAAAACTCTCCAAATCTGGTGAAATACATGGATATTCACATTCAGGAAGCTCAATGAACCCCAAGATGAATAGATCTAAAACAAGACACATTATAGTGAAATTATCAAAATCCAAAGAATGGCTTTCCATTTGAAATCAGGAAGAAGGAAACAACTTGCCATATACAAGAGATCTCCAATAACATCAACAGTGGATCTTTTATCACAAACCATAGAGTTCAGAAGAGAGATGGATGACATATTTAAAGTCCTTAAAAAAATACCTGAATTCTATATCTAACAAAATTATTTCTCAGAAATTAAGATATTTACAGGTAATAAAAATCCTGAAGAGTTCATTACCAGAAGATCTCTCCTATAAGAAATGTCAAAAGAAGTACTCAGGCTGAATTAAAAGGAACTAGAATGTTACTTTAAGGAATAAGAAGAAATAAAGAACCTTGGTTGAAGTAAATATAAATTCTTGTATTATAGTACTTTTGTTTGGTAAATTCTATTTCCTCCCAAGTAACTTAACAGCAAATGTATAAAATAACATTTAAAAAAACAGTAGCTGCTTTCATCTTTACTTATCACACATTCTCCCTGTCATTATTAAGAGTCCATGTGTACAACTACCTTCAGATATTAAGACCCAAAATAGGAATTTTATCTCAAATTAATGGCTATTTCCATAGTGGTTGCAATAAAATTGTATTCTATACTTTCATTTGTCAACTGATATATATGATACAAATTCATGTTTTCATTTATGTAAGTTATACATGCTTTCTCTTTGTTTTCTTCTTCTCTTTTGAAAATTTTATCATTTTAAGATTGATAATATATTTGAAATTTTTCATGTGTACAGAAGGTAATTTGTCAATGTAAATTTTCTACTTATGCATATTTTTTTTTTGCCCATAGATGTATAATCATCATTGTCCAACAGCTATGAAATCTCTTTATGACAAACTAAGTTTTCAGGTATATATGGAATTGTTTCTGACCACGATGTTTTCACCCATCAGGTTGCTGATTATTGTTTTGGTTCTCACATTTTCTGACTCTAATTCCAGCCTGAGAAAAATGTTTTATTTAATTATATCTAAAATTCAAAAATTTGCCCTCTATCCACAAATTCTGGTAACCTGTAACTGTGAATTTTCTATCACAGGATATTTCATATAACAGAATCAGAGTATATTTGCCTTTTTGTAACTTATTTATTCCATTCATTTTAGTATTTTCAAGGTTCATTTACATTTAGTATGCATCAGAAATTTATTCTTTTTATGGCTGAATAAAATTCCATTGTATGTAATAAAATATATTAAAGCATACAAATTTAAGAGAAAATAATATAATGGGAGAGAGATGGTGATATGTATTAGTAGAGTTTGTATACTAATGAAGCTAGGTTGGTCCTAGTCAAATAAATTTATTAGTTAAGATGTTATTGTAATTACAAAGGTAACCACTGAGAAAATAACTAGAAGATCGAGAGAAAAATAATAAAATTAGTACACTAAATTAAAGCAACTGAATACAAAAAAAGGCAGTAATGGTATAATTGAGGAAGAAACTGAAAAGACATACAGAAAACAGCAAAATGGCAGAGTGAATTCTTCTAAAATGAAAACTTACATGATGAGAAAATAGTTTTAACTATCTATCTGATTAGAGCTTAATACCCAGAATATAAAAATACAACTACAACTCATCTACAAAAAAGATAAAGTACCCAATTATAAAATGAACAAAGGATTTGAATAGATATTTCTCCAAAGAAGATATTCAAATTGCCAATAAGTATATGAAAAGATGCTCAACATCATTAGCCACTGGAAAAATTACCCTTAAAACTACATGAAATACCATTCCACATCTGCTAGAAAGGTTATTATGTGAAAAACTGAAAACAGCATGTGTTGATGAGACTGTATAGAAAGAGGAACACTTATAAGTTGTTGGTGGAGACATAGAATGGTGCAACCACTATGGAAAACAGTTTTGTGATTCCTCAGAGAATTCATCAGAGAAGTACTATATAACCTGGCAGTTTAACTCCTAGGCACATACCCAGAAGAACTGTAAGCAGAGAATCAGGAAGATATTTTATACCAGTGTTCATCGTAGCATTATTCACAATAGCCAAAAGGTGGAAGCAACCCAAGTATCCATCAACAGATAAATGGACAAATATGTGGTATAGTCATGCAATGTAATATTATTTAGGTATATAAAATGTGAAATTGTGTTACATCTTACAACATGGATGAATCTTGAAGATATGTTTAATTAAATAAATGAGACTTCAAAGGACAAATACTATATGGTTTCTTTTCTATGAAATAAATAGAATAGGCACATTCTTAGAGACAGAGTAGAGTGATGGATACCAGTGAAAGGGAAAGGGAGGAGGAGGGAATAATTACTAAATGAGTATTAGTTTTTGTCTGAGATTATAAGAATAGTTTGTAACAGGTAAGCATAAAAGTTACATAGTGCCGAAGAAGTGTCCACTTAACATGGTTAAAGTGATTTTTATGTTATGTATGTTTTACTACAGTTTAAAACAAATTATTTTTAAAATCTCCTGAAGAAACAAAATGATAAGTTTGAAAATATAATTAGCAGAACATAAGTCCTGATAAGGATAGAACAATGCATCCACCAAGTTCAAAACACCCATTAGCCTCAAATTTATATTCATTATTTACAAAATAGACCAAAATCTGAACTTAAGGTAAGTTTCAGCAAATTTCAAAGGTTTAAATTCTTACTGAGAATAAGCTTTAATCACAATGGAATTAAGGAAGAATTAATAATGGGCTAATAATTAGAAAGAGAATGAAGGGCTAGAAAACAAGTGTATATTTCTAAATAGAAATATGACCAAATAAGGAATCCCCAAATATTAAAAAAAAACAAAAACAAAAACTTGAACTACATGATATTTAAAATGGTAACAAATAAAAATTCTGACCTACTTGCTATATTAGTCAGCCAAAAGTGTGCTGATGCAGAGTACCAGAAACCTGTTGGCTTTTCTAAAGGGTGTTTATTTTGGGTGGAAGCTTCCAGTTACAAGGCCCCAAAGAGTCCAACTCAATGTATCATAATAGTTACTTTCTCACCCAAAGTCATTTGCCACGTGTTGAAGCAAGATGACAGGCGATGTCTGCAAGGGTTCAGGCTTCCTTCTTCCTCTTAAGGCTATATGGTCCCAGTTTCCAATGATCACTGACATAGGACTCTTCCTTCTTCCCAAGGTTTGTTTCTTTCTTGGCTAGGCTGCTCTGTTCTTTTCACAAGGTGAGCTGTAAACTACCAGGCGAATGGCTCATTCCTCTTCCTCGGGCCTCTGCCATTTCTACAGAGCTGTCTCTGTGTTCTTCTCCGTGTATCTATTTCCTTGATTGAGTGAGTATTTGTTTATATAAGTCACAAATGTGGCAGGGAATCAAATTAAGTCACCCCAATGATGTGGTCTAACCAAAGTCCCAATCTTGATTTAATTAAGTAAATGTGAAACCTCTGCATTTAATACAATCGAAAGAGTATCACCTAGAGGAACAGAACAGTTTACAACATAATCAATATCTCTCTTTGGAATACATAAATAATATCAAACTGCCACACTTGCTAAAGCTGCGTTTTAGGAAAATATATTATTAAACATATATATTATGAAATACGGAAGGACAAAATGAAATTCCTAGTTGGTGCTATCCAAAGGAACATTCTGCAGGGATGGACGTTACTGTCTTAACTAATAAACTAGCCACTGGGCACATGAAGTTGTTACGCACCTGAAATATGGCTAGTGCAAACATGGAACTGATTAATTTTATTTTTTAAATTTACATAGCCATTTGTGATCTGTGACAATCACATGGAGAGCACAGATCTCAATCATGAGTTCTCAACAGCCTACTAAAAAGGGACAAGTGCTAATACATTTTTTTTGTTGTTGTTCTTTGGATGTACTGGGGCTGGGGATTCAACCTGGAAACTGACCTTGCATGTGGGAAGCCAGCACTCAACCACTGAGCTACACTGGTTCTCCTTTATTAACTCTGTTTCTTTTTTATTTATTTATTTTTGGTTCATGGGGCCAGGGAATGAAAACAGGGCCTCATTTGTGGAAAGCCAGCACTCAACCACTGAGCCACATCTGCTCCCCTGAGTTGTTCCTCCTGTTCGCTTGTTGTATGTTTTTTGTTTCGTTTTATTTTTAGGAGGCAATGGGAATCAAACCCATAACCTCCCATGTGGGAAGCAGGTGCTGAACCACTTGACCCACATCTTCTCTCCTCCAAATAGTTTTGATGTAGAAATTATTGCAGTATAATTTAAGTACAGGAAATTTACACTTTTGGGGCATATAGTTTGATAAGCTTTGGCAAACATATGTAGCCATGTAACAACCACCGTAAGATATAAACTGTTTCCATCAACCTAAAAATTTCCTTCATCACACTTTGCATTCAATCTCTTCTCTTCATCCTTAAACCCTGATCAAACTTCTGTTCCTATAGTTTTATTTTCTTTATCTGTTGGATTGAAGTTCTTCACCATTTGGGGCATTAACATACAAAACATATGTTTAGTAGATAAAACTCATTGCACTCACAGAATCAAACATTTCCCACCAATAAGCCATTCAAAGTCTCAATTTTTCTAAAATTTACAATAAATTATAAGCAGCTTCTTTTGCTTATGTGAAGCAAGGCAATGTTTCCTGTTGATGAAAGCCATATTGGGAAATTTCAATGTTGCCCCAAGACTGTGAAACAGCTAATGCTACTATTGAATAATTCAATTACCTTGCTATAATTAATAATCCTCTTCTGGAATAATATTATTTCAGCTTTCATTTAAAGTTGACTGCAAGGTTGTATATTATTCCAAATAATGAGCACTTTTGGTATAATGGTGCCTAGAGAAGATATTTACTTTGTTTTCTTTTAAGAGAATCCCCTGAGTCTGTGGTAAGTGGAAGATGATAAAATTGTAGCATTTTGTAAGTGTACAATTGACAATGTTGTATTCTTTTACTTGGAAGAGTTGCTTATCTTTTATCAGAAGATTTCCTGATTTTTTTCTGTTTCCAATTTTTATATTATTATTTTATTTTAAGAACATATATTTAGGTTTTGAATTATAGCAATCAAAGTTGCATCACATTTCATGGAGATTATTAAGAACGAAATTTCACAGCTTGCCATTTATGTGTCATGGACAAAGCTGTCCTTTAACGTTAGCGATGCCTGACTCTGAAGGTTTCATATTGAGGAAAGATTAGAGGGAAGGGGAAAGATCTATATAGAAGCAAATTATATACACATTTCCTCTCTCTGTAAAAAAAATCATTGGTAATCTATACCTCTTCTGCAATTATAAAGTGTGGTCTGAAAAGTGAGTAAAACCGTCATTAATTATGTTAGAAAACATCACTTCCAAGTAATCTCAGGGGAAGAATAGACACAATAGATGCCAAGAAGGTAAGTCAACCATAATTTTAACATTACTTCAAAATCCGAAGTTAAGACAAATGACCAGGAAGTCAAATCTAGGGAGTTTAATTTGACTGCAGAATGTTTTGCTTGGATAGCATGTTTATAAATATTTAGTAAATGGAAGAATAATCTTACAGTAATGTCTATAATAGGTGATTCCATATATATTTTTTATTTTATTGTTACAACTGTATTTCTTATTCTCTGAACTTCTTTAGTAACTAAGTGCTGCACTGGGTGCACTGATATGGACACAAGAGTACCAGTGCAGGTCACCCTTAATGTCTTCAGTAGACATAAAAAGAAAATAGATCTTCACTAATAATATCTGCTTCAGAAAATCACATTAAGCTTATAGACTCTTAGTGTTATTTTTTTCTAAATGAGATAAAATGTAATCCAGAGAAAGGGTAGCCAGATTATTAAGAGGAAATATAAAAGAATAAAGATAACAAAAAGAATGTTCATTTTTTCAGAAATTCCTTTAGTCAGTCTTTTCTTTGAAAAGTCCACAGATAACACATATAAGGTAGAAGAATTGAGCTTTCAATGTAACAGGGAGATAGGACAACATGGGGTAAATAAAATTCTTATATATAGAAAGAATAAAATTTAGAAATAGTTCTTGGATTAAGTAGATTCATAAAGCAGTGAAAAAGTACCAATATTTTGTAGACACACATAGGAATAAATTTCAAAAAGGGTAGATGGAAACAAGATAAAATATATTTTATTGAAATATCTTACTTGTTTGTTTCCATAATGTTTTGCTGTGCCTTATTTGTCCTATATTCTGGAAAATGCCTATTTACATATTGTAAATTCAGAAAATTGGTAATTGTAATGATATATTATCATTGAAACAAACTTTTCAAACTACTGAAATTAAAATCTTTAACTACTGAAAATAAATTATGCCTTCGTAATTGATCAGTATTAAAATTGTCATAAAACCTTAAATGTTGGTTTTGCAAAATCACTCTGATAATCAATGTAAGAGGACAAATCAATTTTGTACAATTTGGAAATGATTAGCTAAAATGAATATTGGCATAAATTCAAGAACTAGGGAAATTTTTGAGAAACATTATACAGAGAATTAATGTTTGGGAGGATTTTGAATTGAAACATGACATGTATTTATATTATTTGCTATTTTAAACTTGAGAAACTATTTAAAAATGGATATGTTTGAGGATATTTCTCTTTCTCTGTTTTAAATAAATATGTGTTAGAATAAGGGAGTGTGTGCTTGTGTATGTAGATATTTATACTTATGTTCTCCTTAGATTTGCAAAAAGTCACAAAAGAGAAATGAAGAACCAATCGATGGAAATACAGTTCTTTCTGGTAGGACTGACAGATGACCCGCAATTGCAAATTGTGGTTTTCTTGTTTCTTTCTCAATTACACGTTGAGCCTGATGGGGAACTTAATCATTATCTTTCTCATCTTGTTGGATCCCCGTCTCCAGACCCCAATGTAGTCCTTTCTCAGAAATTTCTCCCTTTTGGAAATCATATTCATAACATTGTGTATTCCCAGATACCTGGTAAGCCTTGCGACTAGAGACAAAACTATTTCCTATAATCATTGTGCAGCTCAATTATTTTTTTTTCCTTTTACTGGGAGTTACAGAAGTTTACCTTCTGGCTGCCATGTCCTGGGACCGCTATGTTGCCATCTGCGAACCGCTGCATTACCCATCATAATGAACAGCAAAACATGCTACCAAATGGTACTCAGCTCTTGGGTAACAGGATTCCTAATGATTTTCCCCTATCAGTCATAGGACTCCAATTGGATTTCTGTGCTTCCAAAGAGATTGATCACTTTATATGTGAGGCTTCTCCCATCCTTCAGATCTCCTGCACAGATACACGTGCCCTGGAATTGATCGCTTTTATCTCAGCCGTGGTGACACTTGTGGTCACATTGGTTTTAGTGATTCTCTCTTACACTTACATCATTAAGACGATTTTGAAATTCCCCTCTGCACAGCAGAGGACCAAAGCTTTCTCCACCTGTTCTTCCCACATGATTATTGTCTCCTTGACTTATGGAAGTTGTATCTTCATGTATATTAAACCATCTGCAAAAGAAAGAGTGAGTTTATCCAAAGGTATAGCTCTGCTCTATACCTCAGTGGCCCCTTTACTAAATCCCTTCATTTACACTCTAAGGAACAAGCAAGTCAAAAAACTCTTCAGGGATGTGCTACAAAAGATTTTGTATTATTCAAGAAAATGATTTTTAAATGATGATGCAAATTACAACTTCACAGAAAGACTGAAAATTTCACACTTTTGTTCTGATTATGTGTACCTTATCAGTTAAGCCATAAGATTCTTTCAAAGAATCTTCTTGCTCAGTTTCTAACTTAAGTTCTACTCTTCCTTGTAAAAAAATATTCCACCCTGCTGCAGTAATCTTATTTGTTTTCATTTTTAAATATCATCATCTGGAGGCACATTTTTCTCCAGGAACTGTAACCTAGGAGAAAATTTTCCCTGTAAATATTCCACGCCTCATGTAATTTTTAAATCAATTTGACATATATTTACTAAACATCCGGCTTACTGCAGACATTGAGAGAAGCTCAATCCTTTTGTTTACCACGTTTGTTTTACCTAAATGAGGCAACCACATAAAGCAAATATTGTCATAAAATATTTGTTTTGGACTGTAATAAAGGTCTACAAAAATATTATAGCATAGATCAGAAGGACTTTTAAGAAATTTTGAGATCAGTGAAACCTTCCAATAAATTAAAAATTATGATGAAGCTAACAATATATATAATGAAAGATTAACATAGAAATATAAGTAAATAACACAGAGGTATTAGAATGAGAGATGTATTTGGAGAGGTCATCTCTGATGGTTATACAAC
Source organism: Dasypus novemcinctus (assembly GCF_030445035.2). Classification (NCBI taxonomy): domain Eukaryota; kingdom Metazoa; phylum Chordata; class Mammalia; order Cingulata; family Dasypodidae; genus Dasypus; species Dasypus novemcinctus. The sequence goes on along the minus strand of NC_080684.1, from coordinate 26,892,324 downwards.
ATTTTGAGAAATGCAGCCTAGAGTTAGTAAAAACTTCACTGCATAAACTTTTGGGATACTACACAGATTAGTCACATTTTTATGCTTCAGTTTCTCCTTATGTGGAGTAGGAGAAATAAAATCAGTAGCTCATAGTCAGTCAATTGATTTAAAGCTTTTAGAATAATTTAGTGCTCAGGAAGTATTTATACTTATTTGAATGGCACTTATATTTTTTTATAGCACCTAGTAAGTAAAGGACTTTATTTACATTTTTATATGGACTTTAAAATTTTTATTTTATCAATGCATATCATTCATACATGAACATAAATAACAAATAAGTATATATTTAAAGTTGTAAACTTAGAAAATAAATATGCACATCATCATACAGGTGTCCTAAACATCACCCCACCAACACATCTTACTGTTGTGAAACATTTGTTACAAACTATGTTAGAGCATCATCAAAATATTTCTACTCAATATACTCCATATCTAACATTTGGAGTATTTTTCACCAAATCCACCCTATTTTTAAAAAAATATATTTTTATTAAAGAGGTTGTAAACTTACAAAACAATCATGAACACGTGTAAACTTACCACACAACACCACTTCACCAACACACCACACCTTGGTGGGATATTTGTTACAGATTATGAGATAATTTAATCAGATTATTGCCACCAATCGTAGTCCATAGCTTATATTTGGAAATCTTTTCCATATTCAATTCCCCCATTATCAACACAGTACATCTTTGGTATTGATGCAAGAATATTACAGTATTCTTCGGAACAACAGTGCATAAGTCAGACCAATTCTATTTTTCCCATGGTTCTTCACATTCCTTCTACCCTCCAATAGGTGCTAGTATAGGCACTCTAGCTCACAGAAGGTCACTCTTGCATCTGTACCATCAACCACAATTCTCATCCACCTCTGAAGTGTCTGTGTTGTTCAGTCCCTAGATTATTCTCTAGCTTTCTTTCAATTGACATTTACATCCTAGACTAACCTTTTCAGCCACAATTCTATTTATAAATCAGCTGCTACTCACTATGTGTTACCAGCAACTCTTGAATAACACTTCCGTTGAGAATGTGATGCAACTAATATTGAATGTGTTTGATGAAATGAATTTTGTACCTCAACTTCTACATATTCTTGGTCTTGATCCACATTTCTGCAGGTGTGAACTCTTTGCAATAGGATCTCTTACAGATGGTATTTTAGTCAAGGAGTGGCCAAATTTAATGAGGTTGGGTCTAAATGGACTCCTTTAGATGCCAAAGAAATTCAGACAAAGAGTGAGAAACCCACATGGGATGAGTCAGAACATAGAAGTCAGTGGAACCTGGAAGAGAAAGGAAAGGACATCATAATGTGGCAGGAAAGCCAAGGAACCCAAGGACTGCTGGCCAGTCAAAAAACTATTTCTTTTGAATCCATTAATACATAAATTCCTGTTGAAGACAAGACAGTTTGTTTGGTGATCTCAGCCTAACAAAACTAAGGCAATGTTCATATGATTTAAATAAGACAATAAGTCTAGAGAAATTGTATGGCTGAATTATGAAGGGATGTGTGTGGCAGAAAAGTATTTTTGATTTTTTCATGATATCAGTAATTTTCAAAGCTTTTCTCTAAAAAAATTTTCTAGAAACTTTTATAAATGTATTTTAAGTTCTCATTCTTAGTGCTTCCAAGTCAAAAGTTCTGGTGTGCAGACAATGAATTCTATGTTTAATATGCAGTTGAGTTTATATTGACATAGTGGTCATTGCCTGATATTTCCAACAAAAATACATTAAGTAGTTAAAATGTTAAGCAGTTAAGATATTAAGGCAAGGAGTTAAGATGTTAAGTAGTTAAGACTGAAATGTTACTGTTCAGCTTGTACTTTTTAGGAAGTTTGCTGTGGCAGTGATATTGAATATTGGCTGTCTTGGAGTCAAGGGAACAAGTTAGGGGGTCATTCCTTTAAACTTCTGAGAAATTTTGATGCTTAATATATAAATGTGATTGTAGGTCTAGAAGCAGATAATACAATCAGAGATTTTTAGAAGAAAGAAGAGAGTGATTTTATTAATATTTGGGTTGCAAGTACAATAAACTGGGGAGAATTTGAGATTAATATCTTATAAGTCCTCATTCTGCATTTTTACCCCTGTTATATATGCATTGAAGGACCTTAAGCATGTGTTTTCTGGTCACCTCAAAAAAAATTCTCAGTGGCATAGAAATCACAAAGATACATACTTATCTAAAAAATGAAAGAGATTTATCAAGTAAGGAGTTAAAATAACCAAGATAAAGCAAGAAATAGAAATTTTAGGATATTTGCTTAATTTCATTATTATATGATGCTTGTCTTCATTGAAAGATATTAGGGTCTGGCTTTGGTTCCTATTGTTCCATTTTTCACATGCTCTTATGTCATCCAATTACCTCACAGGGAAATGAGAAATTTTTAATATGTTCCCCCTTCAACCTCCCATTCCTCCTCTCCCTCACAGACTATATATGCCTATTCCAGAATCACCTTATATATACATATATGTGTCTAGTCACCAGTTCACCTGTAATCAAACTCAATAACAAAAAGCCCAAGAAAAGAAAATTTATTTTGTTTTTCTTGAGTTTCGCAAACAAATTCATAGGTTATAAACAGTAACAAACTGTGAATGTTCTACTGTACTGCTCTTGAATGTTTTATTAAGTAATCTATTGTAATACAATTATCAAAGCTGCCTGCTACAGCATTCCTAGCTATTTTTACACTGGACATTTTTCTCCATATAATAGAAACCCTCACCCTAGAATGTGACACGTGAGTACTGATGTTCTCATTTCTCAGTCCCTGAGACTTCCTACTACCACCTTCCAAATTACCCATAAGAGGAGTGTCCCCAGATGTATTATTATCTCATGACATCTGGAAGACTACTCCTCACTGTACATTTTCCACTGAACCTCTAAGGAGTATTTTTCAAGTGGAAAATTAACAATGCCTGAGATCTCCAAGCAGTCATTAATTTGACTTGAGGCAATTCTGTCAATAACCTTAGCTTCTTTCATTTTATGTAGAGAAAAAAAAATTGTAATTTTTATTGTATTTTTGTAATATTCATGCATCCAGATTTTTTTAAAAAGTGTGAAGAGAGAGGTGAGAAAAAGAGAAGCTCAAAAGTGAGAAGCAGGGGAAGGAAAGAGTTAGACTAGATGACGTGTTTTTCCTCAGAAAATCTGAAACAGTCTTTTTTATCTCTGTATTTCATCTTAATTCCTTATACAAATTATTCGTCCATTTTCTGAAGACCTAAATTATCTCTTTAAATTAAAAATCATAACAAGATTTGATTTTCAGTACGCAGTACCATTTCAAGTATTCATTTTTCCCCAGGGGAAACTCAGGCCCATTCCTCAAACCATGTGCACAGTCAGTGATTAGAGACTTTCTTTGACAGGACAACCATTTTCTCTTAATTTTTATCACCATCTTCAACTTTACTCTCGTTATCATTACCATATCCCTAAGACATTCTCATAAATGTTAGATGTCAGGGTAAGACAACTTGGATAGCGAGACCAGCTTTTGCAGGCAAGGATTTATTGGCAAGCTCTCTTAACAAAGGATCTGAAAAGAAACTTCAGCCCCCTGCCAGCATGGTGGGGATCTGAAGAGAAAGTTCAGCCGGCTTCTGGCAGAGGCAATTAGGAATTTATACAGTACATCTATAGGCAGGAGCATGCTTAGTCAGTGGGTATGGGTTTGGGCTTGGGTAAGACCTGAGGACCTATAGGGATGGCTGGGGGGTGGGGGAGAGGGCTAAGGGCAGTGAATTTTAGGGGAGTGGGAGGAGTTAATGGGGCCATGTAGCTTCTTTGTCTCTTCTTGTGAGGAAATGAACTGTATCTGGACACTTAGGCTCTGGATGGGGGCTGTTCTATGTCATGGGATGTGGTTCCTTCTGAATAAATGGCTGGTCACACTTCCACAATGGGGCAGATTAATAATAAACTTGCAGCCCCTGCAAATTGTGGCTTTTATGGGGGCTAGGGATGGGGCCTACTCCTGTCAGTAAGTAAAATTGATTTAAGTTTTATTTTACCAAACAGATGTTATCAACATCTCTATTCATAATCTTATTTAAAATATAATAGAAAATGCAGGAAAATACTCTTCTTGTTTACCACAGTACTGTATTTGCACTTGACTCCTTTACTCTAAATTGATAGCAAATAATTCTTATGATTCTTTTTCAATCACTGGATAAAATTTACACCTTGAATATTAATGACATGCTATAAAATTCACTGTTTCCAAGTGTAATTTTTTAAGTAACTGTTTTGAGAAGAAAGGATCATTGTATTAGTAAAATATCAAATTAAACAGCAGGTACATAACTCTCCCTTGGTGATACCAGAGGTAATTTGGACTTAGACCAGACTTCCTAGTAAGTACCCAGATGTAACTCACCCAAGACTCTAAGGGCTCTACTGGTCCTTTTATTACATGAGTTTGAAAATGCTTTTAGCAGAGGAAAATCTAGTCTATTTAGATCACCATTTCTCACCCTCAATACTACTAAAATTTTGGACTTAATAGAAAATCTATTACTTTGGATAGGCAAAACTGGATCCATAAAAGAAAAATACATGATAAAATGCATCTATAAAAATTAAGACCTACACTTCAAAGACATTGTTAAATGAATGAAACTAGCATCAGACTGGTAGAAAATATTTGCAGATACATGACTAGAAAAAAATAATATCTAAAAATATAAAAAGGATCAATAATAAAATATAAAAATTTAAGCTAGTCATATAAAATATAAGCAACACAGTTTACTAGAAAAAAATTAAAAATGCTAAATAAGTATAAAATGATAATCAAATCATTATCATTAGGGAAATGAAAATAAAATCAAATGGGATAAAACTATATATCCTTTAAAATTTAAAAACAAAAAAAATTGAAATATCAAGTTTAGGCAAAAATATGGAGCAACTGAAACTCTCATAAAATTCAGGTGAGATTATGAAATTGTAAAGCTACTTTGGAAAAGAAATTTGCAAATTGATGAAAAGTTAAAAATATATCTACCATACAATCCAGCCATTGCATTTCTTGGTATTTCCCAAAGAAAATAGGCAGCATATGACCACACAAAGCCCTGATGTCAAATGTTCATAACAGCTTTATTTCTAATAGCCAAAAGCTGGACATGAACTCCATGGCATTCATGGATGAACTGAAAAATGAGCTATAATACATTGATAAAAATGAATAGTAGTTAGCAATAAAAGGAAATTAACTAAATGTACAGGTAATACATGAGTGAATCCCAAAATAATCAGCTGAATGTAAAAAGCTCAATAAAAAAATATTTCTGCCTTATTCTATTCATACAATGGTCTAGAAATTGCTAACTAATCTTTAGGAACAGAAAGCAGACAAGTGGTTGCTAAGGGGAGAAAAGAGTAGATTATAAAATTGCAAAAGGACACTTGTTGGTAACGGTAAGTTATCTTGATGTGATGGTTTTATATGTGTAATTATTACAAAATGTGAACTTTTTATATATTCATCAGTTTATCCCAATTCACACTGTACATATATACAGTTCATAGTATACCCTACCTTAATGAAGCTTGAAAAGATGTACTGATACAGAATAAACTCTCTTTGTTAGAGGTTCTCTCTCACTAGGTTTGCAATAATTAATAAGCTCTGAGTAGGTTCCCTCTGACATGTATTGAGGAAAGACAAGCCCCCCTGCCCTTTAAGCCTACGTTTCTGAAAGCACTGCACTTCCCAAAAGATTGAACAAAGATACCATATGGAAAGGGGAGTAAAGGGAGATAGAAACCTTCACTCTCTGCAGATCAAAGGAACACCTGTTCCTCCATCATTCCAAGAAAACATAACTCCCCAACCCACTACCTTCTAGCTATACAAGGTGAAATTTTCAGTTCTAAGGTTTCCTATTGGCCTCTGAACCTCACTCAGACATTCAACCCCCTCCCACTGACTACCATTTCCCCACCAAGGAATGTACTGTATAAATTCAAATCCCCCTTTTCTAGAAGTAGGCTGAAGTCTATTCTTCAGAACCCCTCCATTGGGAAAGCTTCCCGATAACCTTTCTGCCTGCAATCAGTCTCCGTGTCCCAGTGAGCACTGTTTTTCTCCAACATTTGGTGCTAAAAACCTGGGATTGAGGTTATGTTGAGACCGATTGATTGGTGAGGAATCTCCTCTCAGTCATGGCCAAATGCCCATCCAACACCAGACACTGAATCTCGGCTGGGTGAGTTAAAGATTTCCCCACTAGAGAATCCTGCTCTCTCTATCACTTTCCTTTTCCATTGTACAGGACAACCCATGGGAAAAATCCTAGCTCTAAGTCAGTGATCCCCATTGTCCCTGAGGTCCATGACAGGTAAAAGTTTTGTGTCCTTCTGGGAAGAAACCCCTTGGTTCTGGAGACTTCCGGTTCCAAGCACAGTTTCCTATTTCCTTGGAGCTATCTGACTGATTCAGGGACGTCTGTCTCACTCAGAATCTCCCCTGTCCTAGAGATCCTTTGTCTCACTCCAGCCATATAAAATGGGGAATTCAAGTTTGGCCCCCCACAACCATGCCTTTGGGCTTTCTCCTTCATTACCTTAAAACTCTGTACCCAGATGGAGACATCAGACCTGAAAAGCTCAAATTTTCTGTTTGACCTCTGTGTGGCTGCAATACAAACTGGACAATGAAATTCAATAGCTGAAAAACAGCACTTTTAATTTCCAAATTCTCCAAGACTAAGAGAACTTTACCCAGCACAATGGCAGGTGGTCAGAGATCCCTTATATTCAGTCATTCATTTTCATTCTTTCCCTCCCTCTGCCAAATTCTGTTATCCTGTTCTTCCTACCAAATTCTTCTTTTACACCAAACCTCAGAAATCTTCTTCCTCATCACTTCTATCACCTAAAAATTTTGAACAGTCCAATTTCTATCCCTCAGATAACTCCACTCCACCCCCATATCTCCTCCATATAATCCTTTGGGGTTATCTCTGTACTCACCCTTCACCCCCTTTTCCTCTCGCTCCCACTCATCACTGATGCCTTTTACCCCTTCTCTTCTTCCCTCCTCATAGGCACTTGTGGAGACTACCTCCCCCTCCTTCTGTACCACAGTCCTCCACCTCCATCAGCCCACAGGCTCCTAAATACACACAGACACCACTTCCTCTCTTACCCCTCCAGGAAGTAGCAAAAGCTGAAAAAAGTAGCCAGAGTGCACAGTCTTTTCTCACTCTCAGATTTAAGCCAGATAGAGAACCACTTAGGATCTTTCTCTGAAATCATTCTTTCTGCATCATTCTTTCCATCTATCTATCCCCAGAAGAAAAAGAACATATTTGGTTTGTAGCCCAAACATTCACAAATAACTTAAAACTATAAAATGCTGCCAACAGCCCTGTCAGAGCCATGACAGTCCCCCAGAAAACTAAAAACAAACCTAGCTATAAATCCCCCATCCACCAAAGTTCCTCACAAACACCCCACCTCAGGCAAATACAAAAAACTCCACCAATGCCACACTTCAAAGGCAAAATTCCTGGGCACTGGGCCAAGCGGTGCCCAAACCCACAACCTCCTCCAAGGCCTTGCCCACCGTACAAGCAAGAAGTCCCCTGGAAGTATGATTGTCCCCAGATCTCTCAAGGCAAAAGACATCAATTACCCTGTCAGACCCAACTCCTGGCTTCAACCTCCCAGTTCCTCTGAAACTGGCAATAGACCATTAAAGGTACCCAGAAACTGTACAGGGCCCACATCCATCTCCAAAGCAGAATCCTATATAACTCTGATGGTGGCAGGTAAGCTAATTTCATTCCTTATTAATACAAAAACCACTTACTCTGCCCTTCCCAAAGTCCCTAAACCCTTAACTCAGTCGTCAATCTCAATAGTGAAGGTCAATAGAATAGTTTCACAATCTCTTTTTTACTGTACCCTCTAGGAAGCCACCTGTTCACCCACTCACTCCCTCCTCTGCTCTTCCTTTTTCCATCAAACTCTGTTGATCCTGAAATCTAAAATACTAAAATTTCTGTCATTGCTGCCCATCACAAACCAGTCATGGTTCAATTCAAAAATCCAACCCACATCTCATTCACACCCCAATATCCTGTCCCTCTTGATACTCTGCAAAGTATCAAATCTACAATTTCTCACCTCTTACAAGTAAACCTTTAGCTTATTCCTGAACTTTAAGTCTATCTAAGTGTAACAAGTAATATTCCAATATATATGTGTGTTAACTCTCTGCCTATCTAAACTGCTATGTTAAACCTTAACTACATTTATACTGCTCAAATATTCCTAACTGGTTGCTGATTACTAATTAAAGTATCTCCAAGAACAAGCTTGCATATTATAGACCACACTGACACCAGAAAATCCTTAAAAGTAGTAAAATCAGAAATGTGAAATAATAAAGAACTTAAAAACAGTCATACCAAAATAGTTAAAATTATGTCAAATTGGTGAGCTTTACTTTTCTGTTAATATGTCTAATAAAATTGTTAGTCTAACAAGTTGTTTAATTTTAATGGTAATATTATGTTATAAAAAGTTTGCTTTGAAACAGTTTCCAAAGTTGTTTTGTTAACTTAAATATAAAAGGTATGTAGAATGTGTTATTTTCTTTGTACTAAGGAAAAAGGAAAGTAATTTTATCCTAAGATAAAAGGACTAGTTATTAAGAAAGAATAAAATCTGGGACAAAACTGAATGAATACAGAAAAGTGAAAACGTGTGTGAAAAAGGAATTTTTGTAGTTAAAGCTGAACAAGATTAATGGGTCTATCTAAAAGTTTTAAAATCTATAGTATCAATTAATATACCAATGCAAAGTTAAAATTTTGTTCCTTCTTTTAAAGTAACAAAATTTCTTACGTCATTGTTCTGTTTTAGCAAATTTACAAAGAGTTTTTCTCCTGACTAATCCATGTACAAAAGTCTCTTTTTTCAAAATATCTTCTTATACTTTAACCATATCATGTCCTTAGCTGTTTAAGAAAAACTAGTCTTACCTCTTTCAAAGAAACATAATGTTCAAAACTGCTTTCTGAAAATCAAATCCTGAAAAGTATTTTTATTTCAAATTATTGCAAAGGTTGTATTCTTTCACCTTAAAAAGTGAAGTATTAAAATAGGTGAGTTCATTTAATATGTTATAATTTGAATAAAAGTGTTTAAAAAGTGCTATAAAGTTAAAAAGAATTCATTAACCTTCTGTTAATTAAAGTTGTTTGAGTAAAAAGTTCATATGAATACTTAAAAGTGTGTAAAATTTCTGAAAATTTACAATGTTCTGACATAATATTAGATATAATATGTTGGTAATTATAGTTTTAATTATTATTGAAAATGGTATGTATCACAGAAACATTTCTCTTCCTGGAAATCAAAAAGCAAATGCTTTTACTCATATTTGTCTGATTTATAGTGAAAACACTGCAGACCAAATGCTTTATCTCATACTTGTCCAATTCACATTGAAACCTGCCATGGAGTGATAGATAACAGTAAGCTATCATAAATTAAAATAACACCACTGCTGTACGCAGTAACCCTAAATATTGTTAGTGCATTACAAAAATTATTATCCAATTATGTCACTATCACTTTGTTTTCAAACTTGCTAAAGCTTTCTCTATATCTCCTTAGACAAATCAGGACAGCCTGCATTCTCCCTCATATGAAAAAGCCAACAGTGGGTTTTGCAGTACTTTCCCAGGGCTGTGTGCATAATCGAATCATCTACCCTAGCCTGGTGACAAAAATCTGACTGCATAAAAAACCTATAGCTATAACCCTATTTCATTATATTAATAATATTTTGTTGACCAATATTTCTTTTTGTAGAATTAAAAGAAGTACCAGAAACAATAATATCTTATCTTAAAAACATGAAATGAGCAGACAATTGAAACAAGCTATTAAGTCCAAGCTGCTCTGTCAAATTCTTTATGTTGTTTAGTTAAATAAAATAAAAACTATTATATTCTGCTGTAAGTGATAAAGTACAATGTTTTCTCAAATTAATAAGAGTTTGTAATATTGTTAAAATACTAAAAACACTTAATCTCTCATTTATGTTTTAACCTTGAAAACCATTGTATGTGTTACCCTAGAAAAGTTGTTCATGGAAATAAAAAAACCTCTAGTAGGCTGCTTAAAAAAAAAAAGCACAGAGGGCATTGATACAAGCTTAAGCAGCAAAAGAGTAAACTCTAGTTTACCTTGTAAATTAAATAAAGCCTGCATCAACATTAGCTTTATTTTTTTTAAGATTTATTTTTTTTAATTTCTCTCCCCTTTCCCCCACTCCAGTTGTCTGTTCTCTGTGTCCATTTTGCTGTGTGTTCTTCTTTGCTCGCTTCTGTTTTTGTCAGCAGAACGGGAATCTGTGTCTCTTTTTGTTGCATCATCCTGTGTGTCAGCTCTCTGTATGTGCCATTCTTGGGCAGGCTGAACTTTCTTTCATGCTAGGCAGTTCCCCTTATGGGGCACACTCCTTGCACATGGGGCTCCCCAAATGGGGGACACCCCTGCATGGCACGGCACTTCTTGCATGCATCAGCACTGCACATGGGCCAGCTCCACACGGGTCAAGGAGGCCCGGGGTTTGAATCACGGACCTCCCATGTGGTCGGCAGACGCCCTAACCACTGGGCCAAGTCCACTTCCCCCAATATTAGCTTTAAGTAAAGTTTGTGGCAGAGGCAACACTAAGCAAATACCCTTTGAGTTATAATCAGTGTTGTAAAAGAGATGAAATTACAGTATAATCCCTTAATAAACAACAACAACAACAACTGTATGCCGCATACGACACCCTGTTGTAAGTAAAAGACTTAACCCATTAGTGTCTGGTCACTCTGAAGACCGCTACTTCTATCTAAAGGTGAATTGCAGATAGAAAGAAAAAGACAAGAACAACGAACACTCATAAAACACCCTTTGTGAAGAAGAAATCTATGGAAAGTCATCTGAAATGCATGCCAGCAGCAGCAGGTAATGGTCTATCATATCCCTGCCATCTCCTCTAACACCCCTAATAAGACTGTTAAAGCAAATACCCTCAGAAAGATCCAGAGCCATACCATTGAAACCTGAGAAGCAGCAGAATGGCTCTACATCAAAAGCAGACATCACGACTACTAAACCTGTAGCAGCAATTCCAGCTGCCTGTTGCTTGCCAAGAACTCATGGACATCATCCATGAATATTCATCATACTCACTTGACAACTGAACATCAGTCCCCTTCTGCTCTCAGAAAGAACAAGGTATACTTTCACTAATACAAACACTGCAAGAAAACTCTAGTAACCAGCTAACTACTATTTGCTGCCTAAAAATGTCTAAGTACCATATATAAAGTGCTAGCTACCCTACAGTCCAAAATGAAAAGTATTAATAATTTGTTTTTGTCTATGCCTCAAACTACACAAACAGAGAAAAAATAAAGTAACTTTGGCCTTGCTCTGCAGCCTTACTTGATGAAAATCTTAAGTCCATGAAAAACAAAACTTACCCAAACATTGTTATGAAACCACAGTTAATAATTTGAAGTTTCCTATTCCCACTGAAACTCTATGTATGTTTAAGTAAACTCCTCTTCTACTCAAACTAATTTTAATGTCATTCAAACCTAACAGCATATGGACCATCAAATAAGTTATATCAGATGAGTTTTCCTCATAATCTTAGCCCTGAATCTCATAGTTACTTACTATATTTACCCCCCTAAAACCCACCTTTTTTTAAATATCAGCAAAACCATACATTCTCCAAGTTATAATGCAATTCATTCAAACAACAGTCTGGAACATCACCTAGAATATGTGAAAAACCTCCTAATGCATAAAATTCAATACCAGATTTAACCCCTAAAACATCATCACAATAATTCAACGAAACCCCACTCCACCCCTCAACAGCAGAAAGGAGCCTGAAATAATAAATATGGGAGTCAGTCATGGCTATTGTTATCCCTGTCTTATTTTTCTTCACCTTTAATATCAATCTTTTTACCCATTATAATACTGTTACTGATAGTATTGCTGTTTTTATTTTTAACCCGTCTCTTACAGCTCCTCTCCTAAATGTTCCAAACTGTGCAGTCAGCAACCATGAAATACATAAATGAGGCCTTTCTGTTGCAACAATATCAACCCCTATGGGACCTAAAGCCACAGCCCACTGGACAAAATGGAAGGGAACTTTTCTCTGCCCCTTGACAGTAGAAAGTAGCCAGATCAAATCGACACCCCAAATCCCCTTATACTCCCATCCTGTCCAGTACCATATACCCCAACACCCAGGCCCTCCAACATATATATACATATAAAAAAGAGTTAGGAATGTTAGAGTTTCCATCTCACTTGATTTACAATACTTACAAGCTGTGACTGAGTTTCCCCTGACAGGCATTGAGGAAAGACAAGTTCCCCTTGCCCTTTCAGCCTTTGCATCTGAAAGCAGGGCACTTTCCCAAACGTTGAACAAAGAAACCACATGGAAACAGGAATAAAGGGAGATAGAGACCTTCACTCCTTGCAAATCAAAGGAACACCTGTTTCTCCAGCATTCCAAGAAAACATAACTCCCTCTCTCACTACCCTTTAGCCATACAAGGGAAATTTTTTACTTCTAGGGCTTCCTATTGACCCCTGCACCTCACCTGGACCCTCAACCCCCTCCCACTGACTACCATTTCCCCACTTAAGAATGTATGTAGTGTATAAATTCAAATACCCCCTTTCTGGAAGTGGGCTGAAGTCTCTCTTCAGACCCCTGCTGGCATGGCAGGTCTATTCTTCAGACTCCCTCCATTGGGAGAGCTTCCCAATAAACTTTCTGCCTGCAATCCATCTCTGTGTCCCAGTGAGGGCCCCTTTTTCTCCAACAATCCTTGTGATTAACTACCACATATAATAAATGAGATTTCTGTCTGCCCAGGTGTTTTCTTTTAATTAACTTACTAAATAAATCAACATAGTGCCAATATAGAAACCATGATACATTTTTTGCTTCTCAAACCAAGTCTTTGTCTGATGCCACTTACATTTCCAAATACAATAATTACTTTAAATGTTTCTGAACCAAGAAAATAATGTACTGATTGCTCTCTTTTGTCAGCACTAATGTGGGTGTGCATATGCAAATACTTCAGCAAGCATCCAGTCAGGAAAGACATATTTTCTTTACAGGGTTTCCAGTCATTAAACTGGCTTCAGGGAGGGGATAGCCCTGCATCTCTCCTCCACCCTACTTCTTTGTTCATAATATTAAGGTCAATACATACCCCTTTTTGTGAGCTTTATGTAAATTCATATGATTCCTGTTGGTGACTGTCTTGAGATTCTGATGCATTATGCATTGTCTTTGGGTCTTCAGAGCAATCCATGTACAACAGAGAATTCTCACTTATCATCCAAATCCATAAGCTATTTTTATTTATTATTAAAATAATGATCACTATTATCATTGATTGATTCTGAGAATCTTCTCAGACACCTACAAAATATTTTTTTCAGGTGATCTACTCCAAACATTCTCATTTCCTTTTCTTCAAATAACTTCATCTCTAAGCATATCAGGCCCTCAAATAAAGAGGATTATTGTTTGGATCATGGAAATTGTAACCCTAAATGAACCATATTAACAATGAATAAAGACCACACTTTTCAAACTAGTTTAATAATGACTCTACAGATCATAGGGAATTCTGCCCAGAGTTTGTGAAGTCACAGGGCAAACACAAAACTTTCCCCTATGGTGCCAAGTTGCCTTGGGTTTATCAGAATTAATTTCTGGATTGAAAAGTATGTCTAAAGTTTTAGTAATTGAAACCAAAATTCCTCATGGTTAACAGATTTGGCAACTTTAAGGCTAGAAGAGATCAGAAGTGAAAGATATTTTAAAAGAAAAGCATCCATAACTCTAAAACAATTCAGGATTTCTGTTCTAAATTTCAAATTCGTATCTATATCTTCTGTAGTGAAATATGGACTATTTGGCTCTCTGATCATTAAACTATAAATATTTAATTTCAAGGAGCATATCTCTCATTTTCACTTTTATAATTGTAGGTTCTTAGTGTGCTGTCATTATTCGTTGAGGAAATAAATGGATTAATGAAAGAGCAAATGAACAAATATTTGGAATTTGAAATTCAAAATAATTTATCCAAAAGATTGACTAAGAAAGGTCTTGTTCACCTTAGGAAATAAATCTTGAGCTTTAATATTTAGACCTGTTCTTGACTGATGGGAAAATTAAATTATTGTATTTGCTAAATAATTATTGCCCTACCATTATTACTCTTTCTCCTAATTCTTGCCTTGTTCAGAAATGTATCTACTGTGGTGCTTTGGAACTGCTTATATCCCAGAAAAAGCATGTTCTTAAATTTCATCCATTCCTGTGAATATAAACCCATTTTAAATTGGACATTTTTAAAAAGATTTATATTTATTTATTTACTCCCCCATCTTGCCTCTTGCACTCACTGTCTGCTCACTATGTCTATTCATTGCATGTTCTTCTGTGTCTGCTTGTTTTCTCATCTTGTCTTTTCTTTGGGAGGCACCGGGAATGATCCCAGGACCTTCCAATGTGGAAGAGAGGCACTCAGTCACTTAAGACACCTCATCTCCCTAGTTTGTTGTGTCTTTCATTGTCTTCCCTCTGTTTCTCTTTTTTGTTGTTGTGTCAATTTGTTGCATCAGCTTTCCTTGCAGGCTAGCTTTTCATGTGGGCTAGCTCTGCACAGGCCAGCTCAACATGTGAACCAGCTCTCCATACAAACCAGCTCATGTTCACCAGGAGGCCCCAGGAATTGAACCCGGGACCTCCCATGTGGTAGATAAGAACCCAATTGCTTGAGCCACATACACTTCCCTAAATTGGAAATTTTGATGAGACTACTTCAGTTAATGTGTGTCCCACCTCAGATAATATGGGACTCAATCCTTTCACTGGAGTTCTTTATAAATGGAAATGATGGAGACAGAGAGAGAGAGAGTCACAAAAGCAAGAAGCTGAAAGCATAGAAGCCTGGAAGAGAAGGAAGAGACTAGCAGATATGACCATGTTCCTTGTCATGTGGCAGAGAAGCCAAGTCTTGCAGGCAGCAGGACTTCAGGAAGAAAGCATCACCTTAATGATGCCTTGATTTGAACATTCCCATGACTTCCAATTGGATGCAAATAAATTTCCATTGTTTAAAGTAAACCCATTTCATAGTATCTGCTTTAAGTAGCCCAGGAAACTAAAACATCCATTATATCCTGTAGAATATGCTTTCTGATTCATTAGTGAATTCTAGGAATTAAGCTCCCATAACATCAAGGAACTTCCAAGATTTCCTTATGATGGAGGTAAAATTAACAAGAAGGGGCAAAATCATATCATCTCTCTCAATCCTGCTCATAATACTTCCATCATTCTTTGGGGCAATGGGCTATGGTGCAATGAATTGCAACTTCCAAGACACTGTCTTTGGTTATTTTCAAGGAATCTATAAAGAATTGCCTGTTGTCAACTTAATAGCATCTGCAACCTTCCTAGTAATTCTTTGAGTACAGAGTTTCTTGCCCTGAATGATTCCAAATTTCAACTTGCCAATGAGAAGACTGCAAAATTTGGAAATTGGAAGAGAAGCAGAGGCCATTTTTCTTCAGAGGTGTTACCAGACTGTTGAATAGAGAGGAGATTCATAGCTGATTCTCAAAAAGTCTATGAGAACTATTGACTTCACTGCTAAGACTACTGACAGAAGATTTCTCAGAAATTACTGAAAGTCACTGCGCTTTCCCTCTAAGCTTTTCTGAACCATTCTCTTCATGGCTCCAAACTGAGATTTTTCATATTAGTTTCCTTTTATTTTTGTTCTCCCAGTCTTTCCAGCAATCTTTAGGGCTATAATTATATATGCTACTCTTTAATTCCCAGAACACTTTATCCTTTCACAACTGCCCTGACTGATATTAGTCCCATGCTTCCAGTGTTTGCGAACTCTGTAATCTCCTATGATTAAAGTATTTTGTGATCCCGTATTTGCTTGGAAGTATAATTTTAAAACCAATTTGCTTATTTATGATGAGGTAACCAAGACAGAGGGAGATGGAAGAGAGTGTTTATAGTCCAATAATTTGTTACAAATGAAAACTGCAATGCAAAATATCATATGAGCTGCTAACACAAAAGATAAAAGAGGATTGATTCTTAAATACTGCTGCACAAACAGAGAGTAGAAGCAGTCAATTTAGGGCTGAGCAATAAAAATGAGCAATAAAATATAACACCAGCAGTGTTCAAGTCATGTATCCTTATTTTCAGTGAGGGACTATCCCTAAAATCTACTTACTGCACTGCCTAGGATAATTGGCTTTGTGGGAAAAATGGACATCAATACATAAAAGAAACAACTCTTTCAAATAACTCTCTTTGGCAGACAGCTTATTGCAAAAATACATTTTAGGAGGATGGAGGAATTCAGGTATTGACAGTTCAGACTGCAAAATGTACTCATTTTTCATCCTGTGCAAAGTGAATGACTGAGTCTTCTGGAGGGAATTCAAGGAGAAAAGGATGTGTTGGGGTAGAGGAGGAAAGCTGGCTTTGAAACAAGGACACCAGAAATTTTGCAAAATCACATCAGTAGAAAAGAGTGAAGTATAGATGGTTGCAATAGTATACGTAGACCTCAAAAATATTATATTGAGCAAGAAAAACCATTCATAAAATTCATACTGTAGCATATACTTTATAAGAAATTTCAGAGAAAGAAAATTAGTCTATAGTGACTGAATGTACATCAGAGCATGCCTAGGTCTGATGGCAGAGGTGGAAATGTCTGGGAAGAGGAAAAGAACTATTTGCAATGGTATGAATGTTCCTTATCTTTATTGTAAAATGATTGTATATATTTGTTCAAATGAATTATTTAAAAATTATTACATTCTATATTATTCAATGTATATATTGATAAAAATGTATTGCATGGGCCATGCAGGATTAGGAAATTTGCAGTTTGAAAATTGTTTTAAATATACAGAAACATCCCACAACCCAGGTATAAATAAATTATACTTGAATTCCTGTCATGGGTTACATCATTTATAGGCTTAAAAGAATATAACATAATTTAAGCAATTTGAACCAAAACACAGAATTCAATTATTTCCACCAAAAACAAAAACTGACAATGTTCACAAATATCATGTTCCTAATTCTTATAACTCTCCAGGTAAGCATTCTTCTAGGTAGCTTCCTAATTTCTTTACCTATTTTATATCCCTATTACAATACCTTTGGAAATTTTTTCCATATTCATATTCAAGTATCTGTATATGTAATGTTTCCTGTTGGAGGCAACTTTGACCTTTAATATAACCAGATTATCTTCCCCTTTTCTATTACAATATTAGTTACATAGTATAATAATTATAAATTCTGCATGTCTAGCAGTTTTAGCCATGTAGATTTATTAAGAGTAGATTCACTTAGCAGATTTTTAGTAAATATACTTTTGTAATAATTATATAAATAGCTTAAAATTTTAAAAAACTAGCTAAATAAGTATATCTAGCAGGTTTCACTTTTCAAACATCCAGTGCATTGTTGGAATCACGGACCTGAAGGGTATCGGGAATGAAAGACAAAGAGAGATTGGGATCAGGGGATCTGTGAGCATTGAAGCCTCAAGCTTATCAGACAAGTTTATTAATATCAGGGGCTTCTTTATATACCCCAAGCAGTCGTGAGAACTAGCAACTATTCTAGCTAACTATTCCCATTACCTCATTCTTGAAAACACAGTGCACAGTGGATAAGATAGTTACCAAAGCTCATAATGTTCTATTATATTATTGAAACAAATATACTCATTAATCTTGTTGCCCAGGTTTCTTGAGATATCAAGTCTGGGTTCAGCTGGAATGTTATGTTTCCCAGAGAGATTAGCCACCTGTACATATATCTCTAGGGACAGCATGACCCAGTGGTCAGAAAGTAACTTGCTACCATGGAAACAACATGCCTTTGTTTCCCACATTTCTCCCTTTTTGTTTTAGTCAGGGTGACTGTGCCTGTCTTAGGTTGCCCTCCTCTGAGAGTCTTACCCATCATTGGCTACCAGCCAAGCACTCTGACCATGGGGAACTATATCAGGTTTTTTGCAAGTACCAAATTATTAGCTTGTCCCATCGCATCAACATGGTGCTGTCTTCAGGATACTTCTCATCCCAGGCAAGCAACAATAATGAGCAACGAGATTAACACACAAAATCCCATTCCTAATGCTGATAGAAAATGATAAGACTTCCACCAAGTTACTGGATTAAACTTATTGAAGTGAGAAATCAAATCATTAAAGATATCCTTATCATCAACTACATTGATCTGATTATGAGACATTTTTAATATCTTTTTCTGTAATTTTTCTATTTCTAATGACATATTACCTTTATGACCTATCAAATGATTTTTAATCTTTTCCCAGTCAAATATAGAATTATTATAAGCAAGTGGAGGAATACAAAATTTACTTTCATTCCAATCACATTTCAATCCTTTAAGTAGATTTAGGTTATATACTTGATCTCCAAGATGTAAAACTGCCGATTCTAAATCATTCACTCTACTGTTTAATTCTTCATCAATATGTTCTTGACTATGCCATAAGTCACTAGCATTCTTATGCCAATTATGCATGTATTGTTGAGTTTGCACAGTCTCATGCAAGGCCACGGTAGCTGTAGTAGCAGCTGCAATGACACCAATCAGTCCTAATATGCCAGCTATTAGCAGTCCCACAAATTGCTTCAAGTGCTTTAGGATTTCTTGAGTCATATGGAACAGCAGTTGACTCTCAGGTGACGATTGCCAAATTTGGTTCAGTCACACTGGGATCCACACTCCCCACCGCCTTCAAGTCATTGTAATGAAATCTCCATTCTGTAAAATGTTCTCAGACAAACAGGTATGCAAGGCCCCACTTTTATAAAATAGATCATTCTTGGTTATAGTTAATTTTCCAATACAAACACATAAGGATCTCTTACACACGATTGAAAATGATGAGTTTGACCTAAATGCAGATATTGACCATTCTTACTATTATTCCCAATCCATTCTATAGTAGGAGCTATTCCTAGAAAAACTTTCCAGAAATTCTTCTGTTTATATATAGATGTAATGTTACACCATGGAGAAGGGATCCATTTCCTTTTATATTTCCAAACTCTATTATTTTTAGTAAAAAATTATTTTTTCATCCAATTCAAGGGATTCATGAAAGGGATATTGCATATTACTAATTTGCTGTCCTTTACTATTTAACCCATACCAAATAAATCTGCCATTATATTTAGTGGGACTCCATATAGGGGTACTTTCCCACACTATTCCATAGGAATCATTAAAAATGACAGATCCTCTTCCTATATGACATTCTTGTCATCTTTCATTATCCTCACTGTCTCTTTGTGGACAATGATAAATCAGATTTTCAACCATTATATAATTACAGGAAGGAAATAATGTCACTAAAGATTTAGTATTATTATTTTTAAAAATAATCATAGTCTGATTTTGCACATACATGCATGGAGGCTGGTTACCAATACATAAAGTTCGATAATCAAAAGGTAGTATGAGATTATAAATTTTTTGTCCTTCCTCTTGAGGTTTAATTGTTAATCTATCATCATTTGGTCCAGGAAATATGTGGGTTTTATTCAGATAAATAGGAAAGGCTGGATCTTTCCAGGTTAAAACTCTGAGTAATGGGGGGTTAGGTATATAGGCCCAATAGGTGTAATTACCCATGGCTTCTTTATTACTTACAATCACCATCATCAGAAGTTATAGGAGATGCCATCTCTTCATTTTGAGGTTTAATCCTCTTCACAGGTAGCCAAATTTGTTCTCCATTTTCTGAAATGACAAGAGCATAGCCTCACCCCATACTTTCACCCTGCCTTTTTTCCATTCATTATTTAAAATATCATTCCAGAATATTGGTTGATTTTCATTTCCAGTGTCCCCTGCAGATGTTTGACATTTTCCAAAATGACATTCCACAGGTGTCAATGAATTATAAACATTAAGAAAATTTAAAGTAAATAAAGCTTTTGCCAATTGATCTTTTGGTGTTATAATACCATCATCTCCCCCTTTTTGTTTTAAAAGCATAGTTTTGAGAGTATGATGGCTTCGTTCAACAATGGCTTGTCTGGTAGGATTATAAGGGATACCAGTAACATGCTCAACAGCATATGTAGAACAAAACGAAGCAAAGGACTTACTAGTGTAAGATGGGCCATTATCAGTTTTAATTTTTAAAGGGCATCCCATCACAGCAAAAGCAGACCATAAATGGGAATGAACATGATGAAAACGTTCCCCACTTTGAGCAGTAGCCCATACAAAATGAGAGTAGGTATCAATACAGACATGGACATATTGTAATTTACCAAATGATGATATGTGAGTAACATCCATCTGCCACAGTTGATTAGGAGCCAGGCCTCTGGGATTAGTCCCAGCCTGAAAAGGCACTGTAGTTAAGGGTCCACAGGTGGGACAGGTGTGAATAATTTTTTGAGCTTGATGTTTTGTTAATTGAGGAAATTTATGTCGAAATCCCTTGGTATCAATATGAGTCAATGCATGATATTTACTGGCATCTTGCAAACATCCTACTAATAGATCAGTTTGGGCATCTTAATCAGCTAGAGGACCAGGAAGAGAAGAATGAGACTGGATATGAGTGATATATATGGGCTGACTTCTTTGCTGAATGAGAGCTTGAAGGTCGGCAAAAAGTTGAAACAATTTATCAGTAATAAAAATATGAGCTGTTTCAATATGACCTACAGTTAAACACACATATTCGGAGTCATAGACAATATTCAAGGGCTCTTGAAATGGTTGTAAAACCTTAATGATGGCTGAAAGCTCTGTACACTGAGCAGACGAATAAAGAGTCTGCCAAACCTGTTATTTTTGAGAGGTAACTTATGCTGCTTTTCCATTACTACTACCATCAGTAAATACTGTACATGCATTTTCAATAGGAATAGTTTTCACAATTTTTGGTAAAATCCAAGTGGTTCTTCATAAAAACGTTAACAGTTTAGAAGTAGGATAGTGATTATCAATAATGCCTTGAAAATTAGTAATAGCAATTTGCCATTGAGGATTAGTTATATACAAATGTTGAATTTCTTCATGAGAAAGATCACAAATAATTCTATCTGGATCAGACCCCTTTAATTGTAACAACTTCACAATCTCTTTTGCTTATTATTAGGTAAAAAAAAAAACCCATTGCAATATACCTTCTTGCAAAAATAAAGCCTTAGGAGATTGAGGGGTTGAGAAAATAATTAAATCAACAGCTTCATCAGGGTTTATTTGTGTTAATTGCCCTTGAGAGATTCGATCCTCTATCAACACCAATTCTTTTTCAGCCTCTTTAGACAAGATTCTAGGGCTAGACAGATCAGAATTTTATGTTAATGTTTGAAATAAATGAGTTAACATATAATTAGGGATTCCTAATGTAGGCCAAATCCAATTAATATCTCCTAGCAATTTTTGGAAATCATTTAAAGCACTTAACTTGTCCCAGCGTATTTGTACCTTTTGTGGTGTAATACGTCCATTAGCCAATTTCATACCCAAATAACAATACGGTGCATTCCTTTGAATTTTTTCAGGGGCAATTTGCAAACAATACTCAACAAGAAATTGTCAGCATACTGAAATAAGTGTTGCAGTTTATCATTTGAAGCATGAGCAAACAATATATCATCTGTATAATGAATAATCATAGCTTCTGGGAATTTCATTCTCAGGTACTCTAAAGGTTGATGTACAAATAAGTGACACATGGTAGGACTATTCATCATGCCCTGTGGCAATACACACCACTGATATCTTTGCATAGGTGCTTGATTATTTATACAGTGTACTGAAAGTGCTAATTTTTCTTTGTCAGAGGGATGTAATGGAATGTTAAAAAAAACTATCCTTTAAGTCTATAATAATTAAAGACCAATCTCTGGGAATCATAGAAGGTTGTGGTACCTCTGGTTGTAATGCACCCGTAGGGCTCATAACCTTATTTATGGCTCTTAAATCAGTTAATGGTCTCCATTTTCCTGATTTTTTCTGAATTACAAAGACAGGAGAATTCCAATGACTTTTAGAAAGCTCAATATGTTTTTGAGCTAACTGTTCTTTCAAAAGAAGATGAAGGGCATTAAGTTTCTCTATTGGAAGGGGCCATTGATCAACCACACATCTGTTAGCCATGTTATAGGCAATGGGCTGCCCTTCCATTCAATGGCCCCTATGGTAAGTTTTTTGATTGAAATTTTGTTGACTTGAATCAAATCCAAGTCCCCTAAAGTCTCCTTTTCTTCTAGTATTATATTGCATGTCCATATATAATGATTTTGCTTGTTCTGATAGAGTAGGGATATGAATAAATGCTCCCCATTGGCTGAGTAGGTCACAGCCCCATAAATTAATGCCTACATCAGCAACATAAGGCTGTAAAGTAGATTTTTGTCCATCTGGACCCAACACATCAAAAATAGTAGTACTCTGATATATGTCAGTCATTGTTCCAATACCAGTAAATACAGTGGGTACTTTTTGCAATGTCCAGGATTGAGGCCAATAGCGCTTATCAATAATAGATACATCCGCACCCGTATCTGCCAATCCAAAGAACACTTTCCCATTAATGGTAATAGTGGTTTCTGGTCTATCATCACCCACAAAAGTCTGCCAGTAAATTTTACTTCCTGTCAATCCAAAACCTCCTTTTATATTAAAAGGAATGGTGGGTGGTTTATAGTATGGGAGCAGCAATATTTGAGCAATCATTCTGCCCATATTAATTTGAACTTGACTTACAGATTGCACCATAACCTTTATCTCCTCTTTATAATCATTATCAATAATTTCAATCTGTATGAACGGTCCCTTCATAGTCAAACTACTTCTTCCTATTATAAGACCAACAGTCGCAGGGGACAAAGGCCCTCTTACTCCAGTAGATATAGTTTGCATACCCATTGCGGGTGTAATTAATTTAGTTTCAGTAGATGGGAGATCTACTGCAGCATTGGCTCTTGTGGCAGCTTTTAATTTTGAAATTGGGATGCATGTTCCTGGCCACTGCTGACAGGATACTGTGTGGCCAGGCTCATGTTTGTCTGAGGGCCCTGAGCTAGGCCCACAAAGTGGTTTCCCGACCTAACTGTAGCTCCATTTTTATGAAATTTAGATTTACACTCATTAGCCCAATGATAGCCTTTTCTACAGACCGGGCGTATTTTAGACGGATTCTGCGGTCCTCTACCTTGAGAGGAATGAGCCACATAAGATCAGCATTCTTTCTGATAATGACCAGGTTTCCCGCATTTGAAACAATTTCCTTTCTTTTTCCCTTCTTTCATATTCCCTTTAAAGGCTGCGGCCAAGACCGCCATCTGGTGGGCTGTTGAGCGAATATCCTGACTGACTTTAATATAATCCTGAATAGATCCTCCTGCTGCTTTTAAAGGTTGAATTGCTTTTTTTACACTCGCTATTAGCCTGATCAAAAGCAAGTGTTAATAAAATTATTTCTCTTGCTTCTGGTATCTCAATTGTTATTATCAAAATGTCAGTTAATCGGGCTACAAATTCTACATATGGCTCATTAACTCCCTGAATTATTTTAGCAAAAGATTCCATTGGTTCACCTGGCACACAAATCCTTTTCCAGGCTACCAAACATGAATTGCATACCTGCATTATGGCCTGATCATCATATTGAAGCTGCCTTTGAATACCAGACCTGGCACCAGTACCTAATAATTGCTCAGCAGAAATAAGGATAGGAGGATTTTGCACAGCATTACACCGTGCAATCATATTGGCTTCATCTGTCCACCAGGTTTTAAATTGCAAAAACTCAGACGGATTCAAAACAGTTCTAGCCAGCATATCCCAATCCCAAGGGATTAGTCAATCTGCTTGAGCCATTCCCTGTACTAATCCAAAAGTATAAGGACTATTAGTTCCAAATTGTACACAAGCTTGTTTAAGCTCCTTTAGAATTTTAAATGGCAATGGTTCATGATGAAAGTAAGCTCCTCCTTGAGGATTATTAGCATCTGGAGGAATTTGCTGAATAGTTACCGGGAAAGCTGTCAGCTACTGCATGGCTTCAGGATCTCCATGTCGGGATCCCTGCATCAAAAAATGCATTAAAGGTGTTATAGGAACTGGGTTGGGTACAAATATACCTTTAGTATATGTTTGGGTGTCAATAGCATCAGTAAATATCCCTTGTGCTGTAGGCATAGTGACCGGGGGAGCCGTAGGAGCAACATTACACAAATTAGGGTAAATGCTAGCTTTAGAAATAATTCAATTTAGACATTTGTTTAGGCAGAAAGGGATTAGTTTCTTTCTCATCAGGAGGCTCATCCTCATCCTTTTCCTCTATTTCCTCCCTGTCCTCACTCTGATGGCCCATTTCATGGGGCTCTCTAGAAAAAAATGGTAATTTCTTCCTCCTCTGCTTCAGACTGCAGCAGATCTAAGGCTGCTGCAATCTGTTGCCCTAAAGCCCACACTGACAATGGCATAGTTTCTCCTTTTTGATATGCTCTGTGTAGCACCTTCATTACCTGTTTCCACTATTTAAGATTTAAAAGATTCTTTCCTTGTGGCTGAAACCAGTAACAGTGTTTTTGTACTAGAGCAAAAAGTTCAAATAAATCAGCAGTTTTTGCTAAGACTCCGACAGTATTTAAAAGAGTTTTTTAGAATGGGAGGATTGCATCCAGCATCCATGTGGAATCTGAGCCTCCTCTTGACATAGAGGTGCAATGGACACAACCAATCCAATGTCCACATAGAAGAGGTGGCATTGGATTGGGAAAAGTGGACATGGTGGACGATGGGTATGGGGAAAGGCAGGAAGAGATGAGAGGTGGAGGCATCTTTGGGACATGGAGCTGCCCTGGATGGTGCTTCAGAAGTAATCACTGGACATTGTAAATCCTCACAGGGCCCACTGGATGGAATGGAGGAGAGTATGGGCCATGATGTGGACCATTGTCTATGAGGTGCAGAGGTGCCCAAAGATGTACTTACCAAATCCAATGGATGTGTCATGATGATGGGAACGAGTGTTGTTGGGGGGGGAGAGGGGAGGTGGGGGGGTGGGGTTGAATGGGACCTCACATATATATTTTTAATGTAATATTATTACAAAGTCAATAAAAAAAAATGTGGATAAAAAAATAAATAAAAATAAAAGAGTTTTTTAGTACCTGTGAATACTCTTCCAGATGTCCTGGTTGATTACCCATACCCTGATGCTAGTGGAAAACAAAACTAATTAAGATTCTTACCACTGTATGGTCAGACTCGAGTCACCTTTCGATGGATTCCTCAACCTTTTAGGAAGGTTTTCAGTTTCTGTGTTCCCAATACTGCCATGGAAGAATCTCTGCTGCAGTCATTTCTTTGAGCCCCATGTTGGGTGCCAGATGTTGGAGTCGTGGACTTGAAGGGTATCAGGAATGAAAGACAAAGAGAGATTGGGATCAGGGGATCTGAGAGCATTGAAGCCTCAAGTTCATCAGACAAATTTATTGATCTCAGGGGCTTGCTTATATACCCCAACTGATCATGAGAAGCAGGAACTATTCTAGATAACTATTACCATTATCTCATTCTAAATAATACAGAAGCAGGGACTATTCTAGATAACTATTACCATTATCTCATTCTAAATAATACAGTGGATTAAAAAGTAACCAAAGTTCACAAAGTTCTATTATGTTACTGAAACAAATATACTCGTAAATCTTGTTGCCCAGGTCATTCTGTACTAGCAAGTCCTGGTTCTACCAGAATGTTACATCTCCCTAACATATCTATGTCCAGCACTTATACCTCTAGGGACAGCATGATGCAGTGGTCAAGGAAGTAACTTGCTGTTATGGAAAAAACATGCCTTTGTTTCCTACACACAGTCAAAATGTTCAATGTAATTCAAATTAAAAAATCTAGCTGAATTGCCAGGATGAGCAGTGAGTGAAAGACCATTAGCGCAGTCAGCTAAGAGCAGAGGACAAGTGTGGTGCACACCCTTTTGCTCGTGATGGTGGTATAATGCAGGGGCTTGCAGATAGCCATGTAGTGGTCCTAGGACACTGCAGTTAGAAGAAAGAATAATGTTGCTCCAATAAGTATGACAAAAATAATTGAATTGCAAAACATTATAGGTAACACTTTTGTCTCCAGTTGCCAGTGTGTACAGGAATCTAGGAACACAGACAGTTGCTAACATTATTTCTAAAATGGAGAAATTATGAAGAAAAAATAACATAGGTATTTTAAGGCAAGAAAGAATTCGCCAGTATTAGAAAGGTAATGATTAGATTTCCAGCCACAGTGAAAATATAGGTGAGAAATGGAAATACTAACAAAACAACCTGTACTCTTGGATCATCTGTTATTCCTAGTAGGATGAATGTTGTTATTGTAGAATGATTTCTCATCCCTCTCTTCAGATAGACATGGAATCTGTTTTAATAAATCATTAACTTTGAACTGAGGAATAGAGTATAAAAAGATTATTTCAATAAATGTTGTAGTGAAAATCCAAGCAAAGGACTAGATACCTTCTGTGATGTTTAAGCTAATGTGTCAACTTGACCACTTAATTGTGCCCCATTGTTTAGTCAAGCTAGCACTGAACTAATTGTAATAAAAGGGCATTTTAGGACTTTAATCAACACTGATTTACTACAGTGGTAAATCATAGATAGCTGATTACAATTATATCAATCAGAGATTGTCATCAGCAATGAGTGACACTTTATCCCATCAGTTAAATGCCTTAAAAGGGTAAGTGATTCCAGCATTGAGTGAGAATTTCTCAGCTTGTCTTTGGACAGACAACATCTCTCAGGACTCATCAAGAAAATTTATTGGACTTTCACTGGATACCCTGGTTGCAGCCTGCCCGTGGTACCTGAACTTGTGCATGCCCATGGTCATGTGAGAGACTCTTATAAAATCTCTTACTATTGACAGATCTCTCGTTGATTCGGTTTCCCTGGAGAACCCTGAATAATACATCCTCTCTGCCCCCTTTTCCACTTGACCTTCCATAATTCTGTGCTAGAAATTATTGTCTCCCACTTCATTTCTCTGAATTCTGCTTTACCCAGGTTTTCAGAGTTGGGCTTATAGAAAATATCCACCTGAATTTTCAATTCCATTCCAGTTACAGGATGAAATTTTTAATTTTAATAGGTTTATTTATAGATACTCTCTACCACTGAGAAAATGAAAAGTTTTTCTTGTTCAAAATATATTTGGATGGAAGGATATAGTACAAGATGCAAACATTAATAGAGGGCTTACTTTGTATCAGGCACAGCTCTACATAGTGTACATTCATTAAGTCATTGAATTTCCCAGCCACTCTAAGAAGTGGGAATTAGTATTCTCACTTTTCTCAGAGATAAAGAACCAGGCATAGAACGTATAGAATCACTCAAGTGAGAAGTTTTACCCGGCACAGTGTAGAGGCTATGGTGTAAGGAATTCTTGATGCTGTAGTGCTAGCATCAATTTGTTGTATTGAATTTTTCAGCTGAATTGGGAGCAGCAATAATCATTCATTCAGCAAGGTTCCAAAAAACCTTTTTCTCTCCACAGGAGCACAGGTAACAGCATTTGGAATGGGAAACCAAAATTTAAATAAAAAATTGCTTTTAAGCAGACAGAAAGAACCATGAAGTTCTGACAGTCACTTGAAATTAGCACAGGCATATTCTATCTCAATAGTCAATGGAAAATAGGGACTTTGAATGTACTTTAAATGAAAAATTGACACCAAAAACTGCAATTTTCAACCTGTCATAACAGCATATCTAGTCATTCTTATATGCCATGATAATAAAGTACCACAATTGGTTTATCTGTACATTTTTCACCTGCTTTTTTTAAAAACCTTTTTTATTTTATTTTTAAATTTGGTTTTGTATATTTTTAAAAGATACTTAGACTACATAAATGTTATTAAAAAAATACAGGGGATTCCCATACGCCCTGCTCCCAACCCCTCCCACTTTTACCCACATTAACAACATCCTTCACTAGTGTGCACATTAATCACAATTGATGAACACATATTGGAGCATTGACACTGAGCATGGATTATAGTTTATATTGTAGTTTATACTCTTGCACATTATTTTGTAAGTTATGACAAGAAATATAAAGTCCCATATCTATCATTGCAATACCATTCAGGACAAATCTCAAGTCCCAAAATACTCCCATGTTACACCTTTCTTCCCTCTCCTTCCCTTCAGAACATCCAGTGGCTTCTACCTCCACATCAATGTAAAAAGTTCTTTCATTGCCAGCATCACAATAAGTCTATACTAGAATACCTGTAAGTCTACTCTAGTCCATCTTACCCCCTGCTTTGAAACATTTATTCCCTTCAAATAATCCCTCCTTAATGTCACCCAAACCCTAGAGTAGTCTTTATTGTTTGGTTGACAAGGGTGCTGAGTCCCAGGATTAAGTCCATTTTCCTGGATCTCCTCCTTTTTCAGGGATTCCTCCTTGTACCCTCTTTATGGTTATATGGTGAAATATTGAAGACTGTGTCCCTGCTATGTTTCCGTTTGAATAGACTCTGCTTTGTTTACTTCTCTGGAATCCTGTTTCAAAATCCATCTCACATGTAACATCCCACTCATCCTCTACCTTCCGAGACCATTGAGAAATAAGATGTTCTTTTGGTCTTCCCCAAGAACAAGAATCTTGTCCTTAGACTACCAAGATTCTTGGTGGCAAACTGTAGTTTATACCAAGGTATTTCTATTCCCAAATGCTTTTGAGGATACCTGCCTGCTCCTTTACTAACACAAAATTATATCCTCCAAGATGGGCAGAGGAAGAATTCGTCTTGAGGAAAGAGCCATATTTCCATTCTCTAAAAATCTGCCTTGACCTTGGGAATATACTATGTTATCATGTTGATTCAGGGTCCCTTTTCTGCCCTCTAGCACTCTGATGTAAGGATGGACTCAACGATTATTTATTCCCCCCCAAAATATTTATTAGCAGGAATTGTATTTAACAAGGATTGAATATTGTACAGAGAATAAATTAAATCTGGCTATTAAATACAGTTATTCTTAAAAGCAAACAAATCCAACCCATTCTTAAGACTTACTACTCCTATTGCCTCCTTGTGTTGCTCCTTCTGAGGATCATAAAAAATCCACTTCTCAGTAAGTGGGGGAATCTTACACATCTAATTCTCAGAGCTAGAACATAACTATGGTCAAACTGGATCTAAAACTACAAAATTTGTAGTAAGGATGTAATTTAGGATTTTGTGCAATTGCTCATCTTTAGTCAATTCTAATAATCATCAATTAATTAAAGTATTAACTTTTCCAATATTTGCTTGGCTTAATATTTTAAGAGCATCTGGGTTTCTTCAATAAGTGACTAGAATAAAATCTTCCCATGAGCCATCAATTATTTCATTATATGAATGATTTTTATTTAATGTTGTAAAATATTTCATATAATGCCCTAAGTGTTATTTAATCTCTGAGCCTGGGATGGTGTTATTTCTTTTCTGTTGTGCAGAGTTGTCACAGTGTGACAGGGTTTATACTCGCCTTTGTAGAAAAGGGCTGCTGACCTGGGCTAAGGGATACATATTTCCTGCATTTTGGCAGCCGTTTGGTAATGTGCACTCTTCTAAGAAGTCAGTGTTTCCTGTTATTCATACATCTTTCTACTTAGTTTTCCACTTCTCTTAAGTTCCTTCTACTTTTACAGCTTATGCCTTCAACAACCCAATACTATCATGCTGGCCAGTATACTGACTCCAAATGAATTTCATGGTTGCTAGTACCTTCTCCTACATTCTTCTGTCTCTCCTGCATATCTTTACAAAATATCATGTGCCCTCAATTCTGAGGAAAGAACTGGATTGTCATTTGTAAATAACTTGCATTTTGTTTGAATGATTTCAATAAGAGGAAAATTATTAGTATAAAACAATTATATTTAAAACTGAAATTTTGTCTGTGAAGGATGACTGTTTTACATCATTATTTCGTGGATAATTTTACATTTGGAAGAGCTACTCTTAATCTTTTTCTGTTTAATAATGATAACACTCCTTCCATCCTCTAAAATATTATTTGCATATTTTAATTTACTTAAATCATTTAGAAACTAACAAAAAGCATAAGAAAAAAAGTAAAGCTCCCATAGCATCCATCACTTCAACATATTTTATTTATTTACTGTATGTTTATGCATTTAAGGTAACACTCAGTATTTATATTTTATTCAAATTATATTACACTGTAAATAACATTAGATGTTGTGTTTTCCTGACCTACCACATTTATTCATTCAACCATTATTGGCAGTTTTGTTTTTCATCATGTGCTTAAATATTATTTTACTTGCTCCATCATTTAAGGAAGAAAATTGTAAAATTAATGGTTCTAATATTGAGAATTTATTTTACTTCCACTTGTTATATAATAATCTTTTAATAACATATTTGCATGTATATTTAACAGCCATGTTTTATATTTCATACTTAAGAACTGGTCAAAGAAGAAATACTGAATCAAAAGATTCTTGATATTTTTTGCTGAGCTAGTCCTTTAGAAAACATGCCATGTATACACTCCCGTTAGTATCTACTTAAGAAAAGTGACCTGCTCCTCTTTAACCCTTACCTGGTCTAAATGGAATCTAAACAGTAGTTATCTAAACCAGGAAATATCCTCTCCCATCTGGAGCTAAAACAATGGCAAATAAATGTTAACAGCTCTCCTTTGCTTTGGAAGAAAAATGGTCTGATCTGCTTAATGAAAAGAATCACTCTATAAATTTTCTTTAATAGAAAAAACATGTTGTACTGGTTCAGACTTTCCAGGTCTCCAGGCTATACTGGAGGGAAAAAACAGAATGTCCCTGTTGCCCTTATTCAAACCAATAATTAATCTACAGCACAATTTACTTTTCCAAAAAAAAAAAAAGAAAAGAAAAATATTATTTGGCACCTTTGGGACAGTGGCCACAAAGACAAGAAATGCAACAATAATAGCATCAGTTGCACCAAAGAAAATATTAGTTTCATTAGATTCATTAGTGTGGTGCATTTGTTACAATAGATTAACATATATCGAAGCATTGTTATAATGCTTTAGAGTTAGAGTTATGGTTTACACTTTGCACTACACAATTTTATAGGTTGTGACAAAATACATAATGGCCTGTATCTGTCATTGCAATATCATACAGAACAATTTCAATGTACAAAAAATGCCCCAAGTTGTACCGATTCTTCCTTTTCTCTCCTCTCAGAAACTCTGATGACTGCTGTCTTTATATCAATGCTACAATTTCTTCCATTACTAGAATAATAATAAATTTACTTTGGCCCATAGTTTTATTTCCCCTGTATGTTTTTTCATTCTTCAATCTTGATGGTTTATGGATGGTGCATGGCTTTGGTGGTGGGGGGATATGTTGGAAAAGGTGCATTTAGGGCATACTTCTATGGCATAGAGTGTTCTCTCAGAGGGTGGAAACCCATACAATAAACAAGAAAACATTAAACTCCTATCCTGGGAAGCCCTGCTACATTCTCCAATAGAGGGGCAAGGATTTATTTCGTTTTAATGATATTCATTTACTGTCCCTAACATGGTAGAAAAATTAGCATTCATAGATTAGACTTTTATTGTGCTGTTTTGAGTCTTTTATGTGGACCCCAGAAAATTATGTTCTTAAACTGAACCTATTGTGAAACCTTGATTAGATTAGGCAGTTAAGGTCCATTTGATAATCAGTTTGGTACAAAAGTAATTGTAGTTTTGCATTGTTGAAATTTGTCATTTGATATTGGCATACATTCTAAAATGTGGTTATGTTATATATCTTTTTAATGTTCATTTCTCAGTTTACGTTTTTTTTGCTAATGACATTACTTGCTGTTTATTTTATATTTTATATTTATTTCAGACTATGGAAATTATGTTATGCAAAAGGCAAATTTGAACAATTTTCTTATTGAGTTCAAAGGGGGTTGTAAAACAGTGGAGACAATTCACAATATCAACAAGGTATTTTGCCAGGAACTATAATGAGCATACAATGCAGTGGTGGTACAAGAAGTTTTGCAAAGGAGAGGAGCGCCTTGAAGATGAGGATTGTACTGGCATGCCATTGGGAGTTAACAATAACCAATTAAGAGCAATCATCAAAGCTGATCTTCTTAAACTGCACCGGAAGTTGCCAAAAAACTCAATGTTGACCATTTTATTATTGTTTGATGTTTAAAGGAAATGGGAAAGGTGGTAAAGCTCCATAAGTGGCTTCCTCATGACTGACCAAAAATTTCAAAAATCATCATTTTGAAGTGTTGTCTTCTCTTATTCTATGCAACAACAATGAAATATTTCTTGATCGGATTGTGATGTGCAATGAAAAGTGAATTTTATATGATAACCAGCGATGGCCAGCTCAGTAGTTAGACTGAGAAGAAGCACCAAAGCACTTCCCAATTCCAAGTGTGCACCAAAAAAAGTTATGGTCACTGTTTGGAGGTCTGCTGCTAGTCTACAACTTTCTGAATCCTGGCAAAACCATGTCATCTGAGAAGTATGCGCAGCAAATCAATGCAATGCACTGAAAACTGCAATGCCTGCAGCTTCCATTGGTCAACATAAAGGGCCGAGTTCTTCCCCACTATAATGCCTGACAACACGTTGTACAACCAATGCTTTGAGAGTTGAATGAATTGGGTTACGAAGTTTTGCCACATTAACCATATTCACCCAACCTCTCACCAACCAACTACCTCTTCATCAAGCATCTCTACAAATTTTTGCAGTGAAAATGCTTTCCAAAAGTTTGTCAAATCCTGAAGCACAGATTTTTATGCTATAGGAATAAACAAACTTATTTCTCATTGACAAAAATGTGTTGATTAAAATGGTTCCTATTTTGATTAGTAAAGATGTGTTTGAGCCTAGTTATAATGGTTTAAAGTTCACAGTTGGAAACCACAATTCCCTTTGCACCAATCTAATATCTGTTTTCCAAACAGGTGAAAGAGCTGAGTGAAATGTTGACAATCATCATCCCTGAATCATCCAAATATTTGATGGGGGAACTATTCTCTGCAATCACACCAGAAATGCACTATTGCTTTTGATTTACTCTTTTTTTATATTAAGGTAGAATTTCATACTTCCCCTTCACCTTTCCTACCATAATAACCCTCATTCTAGAGTTCAGGGAACCAATCTTGAGATTTTGCCTTGTGCTGACGATGACTATTACCTTTGTGCACTCTGAAACCAGGGCAATAATCAGAGCATATGTTGAGGGACCTACTGGGCCCATTTGTGAGATGGAGCTGTACTAAACCTCCATTGATCATCTCACCTCCATGAGTCTTTACTGTTACTGGTGGACCTTAGTGAGGTTTTGAGTCTACTGGAATTAGTGTAAGTTCAGAGCCAGTGTCCAGTATTTCCTGAAAAGTCTGAATATTTCCTTTCCACCAGTACACATTCTACTTGGAAAAAGATTGTATTTTCTTTTGTGGAAGAATGAGGGATAGGTTAATAGTATAAATTTTTGTCAATGTACTGGGGTCCTTCATCAAGGGGATCCATTTCCTGCCCCCACATTCAAGGACTTAAACTGGATCAGATCTGGGAATTGATTGAAGGGTGATGACTCTGTGCTTTGATATTTTGAGTTAGACTTCTTTTCACTTGTATAAGTTTACTGCATATAGAGGTCAAGAAAGAATTTGTGAGCTACTCATTCATTTCTCTTTTATTGACACTGTATTAAACTAACCAATGTCATACGTCTCTGAGGGTCAGATTCTGAATAATTCTTTGATTCATTCACATTTATTGTAACAATGCCTGCCTTGTCTTTGATTACTAAGTGCTACTCCTTGGACCCTGCCACCCCGGATCTAATGTCCCCAATGCATTTAAAGATGTCAGTTCAGTGACAGTAGTACCCCTTTGATTTTGATTTATAGAGAAAAGCAACCAGAGAGCTCTTCAAGGATCTTCTCCTCTCCTGATATTTTATTTTTCACAGTTTTGTAAAAGATGTGTTCTTTGGACCCTCTTGGGTTGAGTAAGACTTCCATGACAAGCCACTGTAACATTATAATCTCCTTGAGCCCTAGATGTCTTTCTTTAAAGTACCCGAGACAATTCTGGAATTTCAACTTCATTTTTATCTATTCTTTCTTTTGGTTCATGATTCAGTGAACTAATCAAAGACACTATGAAATTTCTTTCTAATCTATTGACCTACAACATCAAATCCAGAATCTCTGCTTATAGGCCCTTGTTCCAATCCAGCTCCTGTGGAGGGCAGAGGGCATAGTGACCACAGACCAAAGAATGCACTTGCTACAGAGTCACACATAAACTTTATTGGGACTTACAGACAGGAGAGGATCTCTGGCCTTGGCAGGCCAAAAATGAATGTAGTACTCTGTAAAGAGGTAGGAAAATCAGGGATGATATAAAGGGACTCAGAACAAAGACATTTCATAACAGAGATTCTGTTTGGGTCACATGAAGCACATGTATGGAGCCTGGTGATGTTATTGTGGGAAAGAAGTGTACAGGCTCATTAAAATTGCAGCATATCATATGATACCATCTATAGGTTCATTTTATCTAGGGAGGTCTGCTACTTTTTAACTTATGTCTGGTTATATAGGAGGCTACGTGCTGCAGGTTTTGTGTCCTTTAAGGAGGAAGAGCCCAGGCTCCAGGCTCCCACAGTATAACCCTCATAGCAATCTAAGTTGACTAAGTTGAATGTGCACTGCATTAACACTCTACAGCAACAGTATAACAGACGGCAGAATAATAAGAGTCCATCACTAAAAGCTATTAGACCTACAAAGATATCACCAGGGCCAAGAAAGAGTATTAAAGCAGTTCTCATTCTAAACTTGTTGATGTACTTTGCCAAGCCAGCAACGTGTTCCACACTGTCCAGTTTTCATGAGTGATGTTCAAGGAATGCCAGGAGCCCCCAGTGATGGTAGGTCTGTGCAAATTCAAATTTTGTTCTGATTGTGGACATGGGTTACTGCTGAAGCCCACTGTAGAGAGGTAATGACTAAGGCACTAAGGGCAAAAAGAAGGTTGTTTATGGAGAACCATAAAGGACATATTAAATTCACATAGACATACATAGGTCCCCAGCTATTTCCTGTCCTGATTGGTTCTTATCTGCCTTTACTTGTTGTCTTTTAAGAAGCTAATTGTAAGGTCTTTTTATTTGGAGTTATCCAGGATTATTTTTGAATCTGGGACTTTTAAACTGGACCTGTGACCAGCACTTTAGTGTGCTTTTTCTGACAAGCCACCTTTTCTCTGTTTTCTATACCCCCTGCCTCCACTACCCCCTTGGAGAGTTTACACCTTTATTCTTAAGAGAAACCTGAAGGGCAATGGTCATTCTTCTGTAGCTGCTACCTGATGGTCAGGGGCAGTTGTCCCTGCTTGACAGGGTTTGAAACTCTTGATATTCCATTGGGGTTGCAGGAAGGCAGGTCTGGCACCATTGGGACTGGATAAAACCCCCACATGACTAGGATTTTGTCCTGGAAAGTTTTGGTTCTGGAAGAAATAAACCTAGAAAATGAGTTAAGTTTACAAGGACTTTTAACATGTTTAATATTTTTCTCCATAAGCTTTATAATAGAAGAGATATTATATTCATCAGGTATATAGTACATCACTTAATATTAATCAATACACAAGTTCCTCTTTGATTTGCAGTCAATATATCTAAGTTCCAAGTGTACAATACTATACTTTTTTTTTTTTAATGGAGCAGGTCAAATTGCCAGTTGTATTTGTTTAGGTTCCACTTATGTTACTCTGACAATTATTGCTCCACTTTGTATATCCTTCACACAGCAGGCATGCCGCAGCACTGTTGGTCCTTGGAGGGAAGCTCTAGCATTCCATCGGCCCGGTGCCCAGCACCCTTTGGTGCTATGAAACAGAGCCAATTTGGAAACAATGTTCATTGTATATTTGAACATACCGAGCTATGGCTAGCTGCTGCAGCAGTCCAAAACAGAAACATACTTCCAATTCACTTAAGGAGCGTGTCCAGAGATGTAGTAGATCCTTTCATTGTTTTCGGGTTTGTAGTGACAGACTTAGCCAGTAACTCAAATGGAAAGGCACCAAACAGGCTACCAGGGCCCTGGTTTGAATGCACAAAAAAGTTTGATGATACTGAAGTTTATCTCTTTTAAATTTTATACACTTTCTAAATACTTCCAATGCAGTTTATAACATATTAAATGAAGTCAACTATTTTCAGTCCTTTAGTTTTCACTTTTAACCTTTACCATGATTATGTTAATTAACAGGTATTTTACTTTAGGAAAAGAGTGCTTTCTATTTAGAATATCATAATGTGGTAAATCTGAAATTATAATCTTTTCCCTTAGGGTCTGTTTTTTGTTTGTTTGTTTGTTTTGCTGCAGTTCTTTTGTGAACTTTCTAAACATTTTTGTAAAGTTCATGTTCTTTTTTTTTCTCTCCCCTTTCCCCCATCCCCCCAGTTGTCTGCTCTCTATGTCCATTCTTTTTGTGTCCTTCTGTGACTGCTTCTATTCTTATCAGCAGCACCAGGAATCTGTGTTTCTTTTTGTTGCATCATCTTGTTGTGTCAGCACCATTCCTGGTCAGACTGCACTTTCTTTTCCACTGGGAGGCTCTCCTTATGGGTGCACTCCTTGTGTGTGGGGTTCCCCTACATGGGGGACAAACCTGTGTGGCAGGGCACTCCTTGAGTGCATCAACACTGCATGTGGGCCAGCTCCACACGGGTCAAGGAAGCCTGGGGTTTGAACTGTGGACCTCCCATTTGGTAGGTGGGCTCCCTACCCATTGGGCCAAGCCCACTTCCCAAGTCCATGTTCATTTAGCTAGTTTTTAGGTATGATGTTGACAGAGATTTCCATGAATTCCAAGAACCCAAAAGCATATAATCAGAGTGAAAAGGGAGTGTGGGGGTGAGAGAGAGAGAGAGAGAGAGGGAGAGAGAGAGAAGACAGGAAAGGGAGAGAAGGAGAGGGGAGGAGAGGGAAGGAAGGGGAGGAGAGGGGAGGAAAATATACCTCAATTTTGCACACTGGCTCTCTGCTGGACAACCCTTCAGTGCTTAGCCAGGTCATTTACAACTCCTCCTTAGCTTCGACTTCCTACTTGCTCTGAGTCTAGAGGTCAGCCATATGTGAATATTATTCAGGTATTTTCTGATGGTGTGTCTAGCCCTGGGTATATGTGTGACTTTCTAAATTCTCCAGTATTCATTGCTACTTTTAAATGTTCTAACTTTTCAAAGGATCTCTCCAGCTTTTCATCTCTGGCTTTCAGTGTTCTATTTTTTTTTTTTTTTTACTTTATTGTTTGATACCACTGTAATATTTCTTGTTTGCTTTATGATATTTTTGAGGACTACAAGCCTGTTGATTTTTTTTGTTGTTGTTGTCCTGTGTGGGTTCTGAATTAGATGAAACAAATATGGGCAACTTTGGCTAGTCCTTTAGGTTATATCCAACAGACAACAGACAACCAAAATTCTTTGAGAATAAGATCTACTCCACTTTTTGGAACAGCATCCCACCATGGGAACCCGAGCTATCCTGTGCCTGGGAGGGGTTGGACCTGGCTAGGACAATGCTACAAAGTTTTCCTGTCAATTTTATGTGCTATTTTACTCATTCAGCATTTTCTTGCTTATTGTAATACTTTGCCTCTTTTATGAGTTCACATAAAGATGATTATGAGTGTTTTATCTAGATATTTTGATGTTTCTGTAGAGGTACAAGGTTTTGGAGGTAAGTCTTCTATCATTTTTCTGACCTCACTATACATGCATATTGGACAGTTATTGTCTCTAATATATAAAGTTATTTGTTCTCCCTGGTTCATATTTTGTAGCTGATATTGAAATTCCAGTTAAGTGATCTTTCTTTTTGCATTGTCTTTTTCAATATTAATTCTACCCGGTGATAATTTTATTTCAGGTATTGAATTTTCACATGTCTGTAAACTTCATTTGTTTCTTTTGCTTATTCACTATTTTTACTAGCTTGCCATATTTCTCTCAAAAATCAGTAACTATATAATTTGAGTGAAATGTACACTGAACTTTTTTTCCTTGATTTTATTAAGATATCTCAAACATGGTTAAGTCTGAAATTATGTACTTCCAGAAAAATTACTTTTTCATTATAAATGCAGAGCAACTACATCATGCACCCAACTACTTTACATAAATGTAGAAAAGCTGTATGTTAAATTAAAAAAAAATATTCGGATATTTAAGAAGCTCTTAATATGTTTATCTCTTTCAGAAACCCAAAGTAGAATTCAGTTCATTTTCATAATTTATCAGTATAAAATTGCTTATTCCATTTATAACACTGACTAAAAGAGAAGAAAATTTTGTCTGGAAATATAATTGAGAAAGAAAAGCAAATATATTGTAATAAAATCTTCTCCTATAAACACTTATGTCCTTTCCTTCCACTTTTGGAAATGTTATCCTAGATTTAAAATGTTTCATATTTTATACCATAAATCATGTAAATTCAGGTCTATTTTAGCTAGAAAACATTTAGCTATTAAATAATTACATTATCTTATTCATAAGATGAGAGATAGTGAGACTCTTTTCTCTCAGTGCTGAGCTATAAATTCCACACCACCTGGCATATGGGTTACAGGGAAATAAAGCAACACAGAAGCACCATTGTACACTTTTATGGTCCCTTTTTGTTATATCAAGTCACCCATAACTTAAATTGCCATTAAAATCTGAGAGTCTCCACTGCGTTAACATTTAAAGGCGGTGAGTAATGGTGTTATACATCATATAGTGCTGGCAGTCCTCCATCATCTTTCAAAAAAGAAGGAGCTTTCCTTCCATTCTTCTGAACATGATCTTCATTCATCTTCTCCAAAACTTAAGTAAGAAACCAATGTCGTTATTAAATGAGATGTTTAAATCTGAAATAGCATTAAAGAGTTTTCTTTTATCAAGAGCATATTTTATCCTCTGTTCAGGAAAAACTGTGAGACATTCCTACAGTCTCAGAAGAGAACTCCAGGCCAAGAGGACAGTTTGGCTCTAGACTGATATCAGTCAACGAGACCTTGCCAGCATGCTACAGCATGTTATACTCGCTGAGGCTTGCACATACAAGCATATGTTCATTATATAATAGTTGTATCATATGAAGAGTTTGATAGTAGGCTCCTTTCATTTCTTTAATACTGAGCCCTTCTTTTAATTAGGATCGGGAACTTGATCCTGGTCAACAAAAGTTATAACTAAAATGTGTTTCTTGAGCATTACAACTTTCAGACAAGGAATTCCAGCTCTGCATTCCTAGGAGATTGTGCATTTTTTTTTCTGCCCACATGCAGATAATTCTACATAGATTTCATTTGCTAAAGTGGTCTTTAACCCTGAAATCATCTTTAGTGTATTTGTCACATTTCTTAAATGCATTAAGAGTTTAAATACCTTGATGGCACATACAGTGGGTATAACTTTATTATCTTCCTTTGCATCCTCCGTCCTTACTACATATGTATAAGATTAGAGATTCCTTTCTTGTACTAATACAGACAGTTCTTGTTTCTAGCATCTTAGAGTTGATCATTTTATGCATAATTATACTTGTCTTAGGATCAACTGCTTTTTCTGCAGTAAATTGCTCCTTTTTTTTCCATGGTGGTGGACATTTCAATTGTTCTTCTTATAGGCATGTTATTTTAAAGCATACATTCCAATTCTATCTCCTATCTGAAAATGTTTCAGGTGCAAATTTTTTCATTGTTACTATATTCTTTCTCCCACAAACTACTTGATCATGTTTGGCA
Organism: Dasypus novemcinctus; assembly: GCF_030445035.2. Taxonomy (NCBI): domain Eukaryota; kingdom Metazoa; phylum Chordata; class Mammalia; order Cingulata; family Dasypodidae; genus Dasypus; species Dasypus novemcinctus. Next base: position 26,852,189 of record NC_080684.1, on the reverse strand, counting down.
GTGATGTTTTTCCAATAAACCATTTTCGGTATAGGAACTGGTTTTGTAGATATGTAAGAATCCTCATGACTATCTTGCCAGTCATCCTCATTTTCAGAGCTATCACTGTCTTCATAAGGAGGCACTTTTGATAATTTTCGAGGGAAATGGAAACCTTCTATCACTGTTGAATATTTTTTTCTTCACACTTCAGCTGTGCATCATATTCTCTGTCAAATTCCATCTGTTATATCAGAGTCAATATTAAGTCCCTCCACATATCAGTGTTTTCTCCCAGAATAAATGGTCTTTTAGCGATAGCAACTTCAGGAAAAAGCAGCACCTCTTCTAATTGTAATTATTTAGCCAGCTGTTCACTCATTACATCAAACAACATGATACTGTGTTTTGAAGGGAAGCCTGTGGGCAGTGTCTGGGTCCCCAGGCTGCTCTGGGCTGGACTCCAGTGATGCTGCTCTGACCAGGTCCATGAGAGAAAGAAGTCAGTGAGGAGAACAGCGCGTAGATGTGGAAGGACCAGGATTGTCCACAGAGAACTGTTGGTACAAGTGTGTGGTGACAGATGGAATTTGACAATTTCATTTGCTTTTTTTAAAATATACTTTTCAATATTTTAAATGGATACTTAGATTACATAAATGGTACACAAAAAATATATAGGGGATTCCCATATTCCCTGCTCCATAGCCCTCCTACATTTTCACATTAACGACATTCTTCATTAGTGTGGTTCATTTGTTACAACTGATAAACATATATTGGAACATTGCCACTAAGTGTGGATTATAGTTTACATTGTAGTTTACCTATCTCCCACACATTTTTTAAAGTTATTGCAAGATATATAATAGACTATTATTGCCATTGCAATGTCATTCAGGACAATTTCTAAAGTCCCCAAAAATGCCCATAAATTACACCTACTTTTGTCTCTCCCTTACTTCAGATCCTCCAGTGGACACGTCCTACACATCAATGATAAAATTTCTTCCATTGTTAGAATCACAATAAGTCTGTAGTAGAATAACTAAATCTACTCGAATCCATCATTCATTCCCCAAACCTGAGGATTCTGGGATGGTGATGCTCACTCTGCCTCGTTTCTTTCTTAGTTTGGTTCATGTTTTCTCTTAAATCTTCAAATACTTTTGAATATTTATTACAGCTTTTTAAAATCCTGGTTTGCTAATCCCACCATCTTCTGTCATTTTTTTGGTTTTGTTTCTTTTACAGATTTTTATCCTGGTTATGGCTCACATTTTGCTGCCTTTTTTTTTTTTTTTTTTTTTTTTACACACTCAGCAATTTTCAACTGGTTGCAGGAAATTATGGTTTTACATTGTTGAGTGTCTGGTCTTAGTTAACTTGTTTGAAAGAGTTGAGCTATTTTTGGTAGGTAGACCAGTTTCTTGATGATCAGCATGATTACTTTAAGTATTGTCTTTAAAATTTTACTTTTTAAAGGCAGTATAGAGTAGCCTTTATATTAAGTTCCATTTAGCCTCATATTACTAAAGCATGAATTCTTTGGAATTTTCACTGAATGCATTTGTGTTCAAAATGAGTTTTCTACTATAGCTCTTCAGAACTTAAACATTTTAAGCTCTGTGGGGCATCCTGAACTCTTTACCTAGCTACACCTCCTACTTTTTTGCCAAACATTGTTGAATTTCACCCTATGCATGCCCAATTAAATATTCAGTGTAGATTCAAGGGGATGCATAAGCACATTTATAGAGCCATTTCTTTCACCAGCTTTTTCCTATATGGAATTTTCCACAGTAATTACATTTCCCTCAGCATTCCTGAATTACAATCCCTCCCTCCTCAACTCTATGAATTGATGATATTCTGTATTTTCTTTTTGTACTGCATTCACATTTTTGCCTTCAGGCAAAAGTTGGAAAGAGCAAAGGTTTTACCTAATTTGTTTTCTATCTGTCAAGGACTCCAGTCTTGTAGTGGCTATTGTCCCATGACCAAGAGGAGTATGATGTGGGGTTGGTATGTTTCTTCCCTGTTAGGACATTAACATTTGAAGTAGATTTACAGGTTTATTTCTTGACCCCGTAAATATTTGTTTTATTCTCTTGAAAAGATACATTTTAATCACAAAGAGAATTTGTCAAATTCAATACTGGTTTGAAATCATATATAATATTAATTTAGAAATGCAGTATATCTTCTGTCATTTAATATTTGACTTTAAATGTCAGGTTTCCCCAAAGTTAGGATTCAGGAGACTAATTTCTGTTCTACTTGTAACTGGAAACAATTGAGTCATTTAGTTAATGAAAATAACAGCACATATTTTAAAAATTCTTAACCATTTACAAAGAATGTATTATCATGTCATTTCATAGATAATGAAGTTAATTGTAAGAAAGGTAAATGATTTACCCAAGGTTATGCAAGGATAAAATGAAAGAGCAAACGCTAGACCTATGTCTCTTGATTTCAGTGTTTTTCTTTTCGCCACCATAGTAGTTAGCGGCTTTTAAAAGGCAATCTGACAACTCTTCCCATTTTTCCTGATAGAGAAGCAAAGCATACAAAGGACAGAGGCTCTCCTCTCAGCCTAAAGAAACATTAAAAAGCAGTTTATAGGTAATAGAGCCAAATTATAAGCATAATAATCCAGGTGTACTTACACATAAGTATTGTGATAAATTATCAACCCCTGACTCAAACATTTTCTACCTGGACTTGTTTGAAGGCATGTACTCTTCTGAATCTACATAAACTTGCCTAATCCAGGATACAATTGCATATGGAAACATTGCACAATAGCTATATGCTCTTAACCCAGGAGCTGGGAATGGTAGGTAATCCATATGACCATCATTTTACAGAAATATGTAAGTGAGGCAATCTATCCCATAATCACCAAATTACTATGATTTTAGGGAGTCTTTACATGTTACAGACCCATCATATACTAGGAGATGAAGAATATTTTATTGTCAGATGTCATTTTTAACTTAAGACTGATATTGTTTAAATTGTCAAATTAGAAAAGTTTTAAAAATAAGAATAGTTAATGGTAAGGAAGATGGGGGTAAAAGCATTTGAATACACTGTTAATGGAGTGGGAATTCAAACAGAACTTCATGATAGAAATTTTGCAAAATACATTAAGTGTATCAAAAAGTACAGATCTTTTGATTCAAGCATTTTGCAGAAGTTTAGGTCCTAAATTCTGAAACATATGATCAGAAATGCCAATGAAAAGATGTGCACAAAAATGTTCATGGGAGAACTTTCTGTTATAGTATAAATTGGAAGGAGTGGATGTAGCTCAAGTGGGTTGAGTTCCTGCCTCCCATGTATGAGCTCCCCAGTACCTTCTTGAAAAAAAAATGGAAAAGATTTTCCAATCATAGTGAAATGATTAGATTCATTAAGGTGTTTGGTGAATAGCTACAGACAATAAACATGTTATGGGGCTATCTATGGGTCAATTAAAATGTATCCCTTTAGAAGCTTGTGCACTCATTCCAACAAATCTGCCATTGCTCAAAAAATGTGATGTTACACTTTTTAGGAAAGACTAATGGATTATTTATGTGCATTACTAAATTTTGAAATTTTTGGAGATTTTTTATCTTTTTTGTTATTGAGTTATAATTTAAGCCATGTGTAGTCAAAAAACAAATATATGTGGTTCCAATCAATTGAAATTTATTGAAATTTACTTAATAAATCTGAATAAAGTCTGATATAGTAAATGCTCTGTTTAAAAGATATACTAGTTCTGCAGCTGTATGTGGTAGCCTCTAAACATACTTTTGAGCAGTTGATTAATCTTGTTGTTCAAATAGTCTGTCTCTTTAATGATCTTGCCCTTTTTTTAAGATTTTTTAAAGAACATTTAGACTACATAAATGTTACATAAAAATTATAATGGATTCCCATATGCCTGACTCCCTCCCCTTCCCACATTTTCCCACATAAACAACATCCTTCATTAGTGTGGTACTTTTCTTACAATTGATGAACCCATAATGAGTTTACACTTTGTCCCACACATTTTTGTACATTATGACAAAATATACACTGGCCTGTAGCCATCACTGCAAAGTCCTGAAGGACAAATCCAATGTCCCAATATGCCACCATATTATACCAGTTCTTCACTCTCCCATCCCTCAGAACCTCTGGTGGTCACTGCCTTTACATCAATGATTAGAATTCTTCCATTGCTAGAATAGAAGTAAGTCTATAGTAGAATAATACTAAGTCTAGTTTAGTCCTTTGTTCATTCCCCAATCTTGAGGATATGGGAATGGTGATGCCCATTCTCCTTCTAATTGAGAGGATGCTGAAATCTCATGGGGTAGATGGATTGGAGCTATCTTTCTTGCAGTTGCAGACACTCTCTGTTCCTTGGGATGGGCGTTGTACATCTTCATCTCCTTGTTAGTTGTCCTCGGTGAGTTCAGTGACCTGGAGGGTAGGTATGGCTACTCTGCTGAATTTCAGGACTCACCTGGAACATGGCACATTTGATTTTTTTTTTCTGAGATGATTGTTTTTTAATCTTCTGAAGTTGTGAACATGCATAAAAACCATTTTAATTACTTTAATTTTTACTTTATATATTTTGAAACTGTGGTATTGGTGCAAACAAAGTCAGGATTATAAAATATTCTTGAACAGTTGACAGATCTAACATTTTAAAATGTTTCATTTTATGTATTGTAATTTTCTGGTCTAAAATCTTCTGTTTGATAGTAATATAGCCATAGCTGCTTTCTTTAGTGATTGCATGCCGTATATAATTTTCTAAAATTTTACTTTCAATCTATGTGTTTATGGCTAAAAGCAAGATTTTTGAAGACAGTGTCTGATTTGGTCTTTTTCTTTTATCATTCAGTTAGAAATATTCTTTCCTTTAATTGGGGTTAGGCCTATTTGCATTTATTTTTTAAAACAATTTTAACAAATCAATTTTATTGATACATATTAATAAACCATGCAAATTTTTATCTTTGTATTGTTTATAATATGTTTTTGGAAAATTTACACTCTGTTTATTACTCATTTTTGTTGCACCATTAATTATGTCATGGTTTTTGCATTTTTTAAGTCCTTATATTGATTTGTATATTAATGTTTTCAGTTTTAGAATTTTTTTTTTAACAAAAGGGCGGATATGTAGTGAATACTGGCCTTACTGAGGATATGCATATTGCTTTGCAAATAAAGTATGGTTTGTGGGTAATGTAGGTTTCATTACTTGAAACAAAATTTTTCCAGAATTTTACATCATTTTCTTGTATTTGTTAGCTCATTTAAGAAGATAGTATACTTCAAATTCAAGGAATTTTTTATTTCCTTAAAAAATATGTACAAGATTTAGACTTTTTTTTAGGAAAGTATTTTCTCCTGATATTTGATGATCACTTTTAATTAGTAGACTCTAGTCTTTCTTTAGCCTTGACTTGCATTCCATTATCTATTTGTACTTTTTTCCTTATGTTAGACCAATTTCTGTTTCTGGAGACTATATTTTATCCACATTAGATCATATATGACTCTTTCCTTTCTTTTATTTCTCCAAATTTTAATTTTTAATCTGGTTTCCCAAATATTTTCCAGGTACTTTAATCTTCCTGGAACATCATTTATTTAGCTTTCTGCAGAATGCATTGTATTGTTCACTGGATCCACTGTGTTTTTAGTTAAGAAACTGTGCTTTTCCTTTCTTCAGTATCTTTTCAAGCTGAATGGTTTTACTTTTACTACTATTTTCTTTAATTTTATAGATTCAGAAACTTTGTGTTCTGCTGATTACAAATTTTCATTATATAATTTTCTCTTATTCATTAAAATAATGCAATTTTTTAGAAAAATATTTGCTATAAATTCTCAGATTACATGCTTCTTCGGAAGTATAACACAAAGAATGTTTCCATTTCTATTCTGTTGTTCTACAGAAGGGCTATTTTATTCATTAGGAAGGGTAAAGCTTGTTTCTTTTAGTATTTTGTTGGTATATGTTCATATCACTCAGGCACAGTCAAAATGATGGCTTAATGTTTAGATTTACCAAAATTTTTAAGCCATTGCAAGAATTCTCCAATCTAAAGAGAATTAGACCTAATCCATAACTACAGATAATCATGTAATAAAGTTTTATTAGTGTGTTATATTAGTCAGGAAATATTGCAAAATAAAGCTGTGCATTTTCCTGGCAAAGCTTTCAGCCCGTAATGAATACCACCACGGGTGCCTTCAGATTTGAATCTTGTGATAAATTCATGGTTAGGGAATATTAGAACAACTATATTGTATTCCTTTCATTTTCCACTGTATTTTGTTTCTCTCTGTGGTAAGTCAAGGGAAATCTATGCTCTTTCTTTTCATATATATTTTTTTTCAGTTACCTTTTTTTTTATTGACTTTGTAACAATATTACATTAAAAAATATATATATATATGAGGTCCCATTGAACCCTACCATCCCCACCCCACCTCTCCCCCCCCCCCCCCCCCAGCAACACTCCTTCCCATCATCATGACACATCCATTGCATTTGGTAAGTACATCTCTGGGCACCTCTGCACCTCATGGTCAATGGTCCACATCATGGCCCATACTCTCCCCCGTTCCATCCAGTGGGCCCTGTGAGGATTTACAATGTCCAGTGATTGCCCCTGAAGCACCATCCAGGGCAGCTCCATGTCCCAAAGATGCCTCCACCTCTCATCTCTTCCTGCCTTTCCCCATACCCATCAGCCATCATGTCCACTTTTCTCAATCCAATGCCACCTTTTCTATGTGGACATTGGATTGGTTGTGTCCATTGCACCTCTATGTCAAGAGGCGGCTCAGATTCCACATGGATGCTGGATGCAATCCTCCCACTTTCAGTTGTAATCACTCTAGGCTCCATGGTGTGGTGGTTGTCCTTCTTCAACTCCATCTTAGCTGAGTGTGGTGAGCCCAATAAGTCAGATTGTAGGTGCTGGAGTCTGTTGAGGCTCAGGACCTGGCTATCACATTGTCAGTCCAGAGATTCAAATCCCCTAAATATATCTTAAACCCCGACACTAACTGCACCTCCAGCACATTAGCATGAGAGTCTTATGAAGAGAGATCCCATCTGAGTCCAGATTCATCACACATAAACACCAGTTCCAAAGAGGGGCCATCTGACCTGGTAGTTAACCCCATCCGCCATGACCATAACTCCCATGGGTCTCTTTAGCCCTCGAAGGAACCGATATCTGGGGGTTGTATCTGCTTTATCTGTCTCTCAGACTCTGCTCAGTTGTGCATAAGGGCAGTCCTTCTGACAGCCTCCAGACTCTTTTTTAGAGATTCGTATATTTTTTTAACAGTTTTGGTTGAAATATCTCAAATGATTAAGGTTGCCTTCTAAGCTTATTTTTCTATGCTACTACAGAGATCATTTATTTTATAACCCACATACACAACTATAAAATCTCCATTAACTCATATATCTAATTTATATTTAGTAATGCTGCTTTTGAGTATTGAGACATTTGTCTCCTTGTGTTTGATTTGTATTGAGATACTCTGTCCTCAAATAGTTTAGCTGGAAACATGCGACAGCATTTGATCAAATGAACTAATTTGGGTTATCTTCATATTTGTTTAATGAAAGATTTCATTTTCAGCGTGATAAATGCAATGACATTATATACCATTAAATAGAACTATCAACATAAACTCATTACAAACATAATGTAATAGTAATCCAAATGTTTTTTCTGCTTACTATTTCATAGGTATAATAATCTTTATTTCTCCATAAATATGTTGAACTTTTGCCTTCACTAAAATGCAAGTTGGTTTCATGTTCCTTGATTAATTTTTTTCTGATCATTAATCCCAGAGGAAGTATTTCTTTTGTGTTTTCTGTATTTTTCTGTACTCATAGAGTATGTAATTAATAAAATGATAAAGCAACTCTTGTTTTGTAAAAGTGTAAATTTATTATTCTTTGGAGAATATGGTAAAACTGTTTAGATAAGACATCCTGAACTTTTGTCCATGTGAACTTGCAAGTATGGAGAACATATAAAATATTTCCCTGTTATTATTTAGAAATAGATGTAATAACAAGGGGACATAAAGGATGGAAATTATAGAACATTTTTATCTTATCTAGGAAAAATGTATATATTGCAGTTTACAGCACTGAAGTGGAAAATATTGGTACAAGATCAAATTTATATGTGGGAGTGAACAGAGATGGTCAAATATATATATAATCACTAAATACACATTTATTGTATAGAGTCATAACTTGATGATCATTTTTCTGTCAAATGTCACTGAAATAATATTGTCCATACTATGAGTACATTCATAATCCATGACTTGGAGCCACCGCGGTGAGGACCATGTTGCAGCCGATCATCCTGCTCACTGGTACACCAGGGGTTGGAAAAAATACAATAGGCAAATAAGTTGCATTAAGATCAGGACGGAAATACATTAATGTGGGTGATTTAGCTAAAGAAGGGCAACTATATGATGGCTATGATGAAGAATATGATTGTCCCATTTTAGATGAAGATAGAGTAGTTGATGAGTTAGAAAACCAAATGAAGGAATGTGGAGTTATTGCTGATTACCAAGGTTGTGATTTCTTCCCTGAACGCTGGTTTCATATAGTTTTTGTGCTGAGAACAGAAAATAGAATATTGTACAAAGGACCTGAAACAAGGGGTTATAATGAGAAGCAACTAAAAGATAATATTCAGTGTGAAATTTTTCAAGTTCTTTAAGAAGAAGCCATAGTATATTACAGAAAAGAAATAGTGCATCAGCTGCCCAGCAACAATCCAGAAGATCTAGAGAATAACATAATCAGATATTGTAGTGGATTGAACAATGGATCCAAGATAATAGTTCTTGACTTAGAAGACTGGCAAAATTTCAACCACTCTTGGTGATATTTCTCTGCCCACATCATAGAAATTGTTCAATTATGAGAAAACTTTTGTATCAAGATTGTGTTGCAAGACTAGCAGTTGGATAGTACAAAGATTTATTCCTGGACATTTTTTCTCCATGAGAAAGCTAAAGAATCTCATATTTAATGACTATAACACTATTAAGGATTGAAAGTAAAGACTGTCACCATTTAATGTTTCAACTGCTAAAAATTAAATAAATTTGACTGTTACCCATGACTAGATCCATTTTTTGTTTGTGGTATTCTGGTATAAAACAGAGAAACTTCAGTATTGTAGCTAAGGAAAGTGATTTAAGTTTGTATTTTATTTTTGTATTAATAATTGTTAGTTAATGTGGTATTTATGGAAGTCAAAGTCAGATATTTAACAGTGGTTTTATTTTCTGTATATCATTATAGATAATCTAATACTTTAGAATTATAAAATATAAGAGCACAAAATTAATTAAATTAATTTTTCCTTGCCTTTCTTTCTTGATTAATTGTATGATTTGAGTATTGCACAGAATATGAAAAAATGAATAAAGAGCTGTTCTCTAGAAAGGGAGAAACCTTCAGTCTATGGCTATCATTTGGCCACTATTTTTAGTGATTTTTTTTTGTATGATTACAATTTCTCTGTCTTACCGGATCCCCTTTCCATTGTACATGAGAGCTCTTATCTTTATATCTGTTGGTACACTTGATTATTAATGTGAACTTCAGGACTAGTATGCATTACAGCTCACATTCTTTAATTCCAGATAGGCATACATTAACATCTAATGGCCGTGCATTTTAATTCTTAGTAAGCTTTCCTTTCAGGGAGTGGTGTGACACAGGGGCAAGAAAGGGGCAAGTTACCCATGGAAAACTGGTGATATTTGGATTAGATGGCCAACTTGTATGAGACAATACCAAATTTGCTTCAATGCATTTTTAGATACAGACAGGTTCACCTAATATGGATAAGGGAGCTGGTTATTTGAATACCTATAATATCTCTGGCATTTCCCTTCATCACCTTGTGATCATTAGTCCAGTTTCAATAGTATCACATGGGAGAATGTTAAAACACAGGCTCAAGCTCCACCTAGACCAACTGAAAATGATTCTATATTTTAAAGAGTTTCTAGGTATTTTCAAATAGAATTTTTTGAAACAGTGATCTAGAGTTTCTGTGAAATGCCTATGTCTCTGGATTGAACCACGAATGAGGTGATTGTTACAGCAAACATTCAAATTCATAGGAACAGAGCCTAAATGAAGTGGTTCACATTTTTTTTTTTGAGTATCATGATTTCACTTTGTTGTTGCATCAGTCTCACAAAAATAAACAACATACTCAGAAATACTGAGCAAATAATGTACCAATGCAGAGATCTGGCATCAAAAGTAGGGAGGATTCCAGTTCACCTCCATTTTTCTACCTGGAAATATATTTCCATTAAACCAAGTGAAGGCAGCTGACATACCAGGAAATCCATTATATGGAGGCTATGTTACCGACAATTGAGGTAAATAATAGAAAATATTATTGATGGGGTCTGTGCAGCGCAATGGACTAGAAAAATAAGAAAATATTCATTTCTCAGATGAACCAGGCATAGAATGACCAAATGATAAAACAAGTGTTTTTTTAAAACTCCCTGTATTAGAGGTGGCATCTAATAAGACATGAAATAGGTAGCAATTACAAGGTTACTTTTGTAGACCTGGGTAGATATGTGCTCTCCTTTTATCAGGGATTCCACAGCGTATTTTCTAGGATTTTGGGGAAAACTGGCACAGCACTGACCTCACTTCTTTACCACTGCCCCAAAAGTAGTCCCAGTGCTTCCTCTTATACATCAAGGAGATAAGGCTATCAGAGTAAACAACTTGGCAGCATTTTAAAAAGGCTAGTGAAGCTCAAAATTTTGCATAATTGTCTCTGGTCCATTTTAGGGGCCTTTATAAAATCTGGGGTTTGAAATTCAATATTGTGGTTAGAGAACTCAAACAATTTGACTGCATTGAATGAGATTGTGGTATCCTAAGTTCCGATCACCCAACTTGTCTCTGTTCCAATATTGGAACATTACTGACTGTACCAGTTTGATATGGTTTTGAATTCCAAAAAGAAATATTGGATTATGTTTGTAAACTGTTTTTTTTCCCTCTGGGCATATTAAAGTTTATTGAATTCAGAGGTTATACTTTTACTTGATTAAATAATGATTAAGGCTTTTATTGAACCATGTCAGAAGGACATTGAGTCCCTGCCTCATGGTGGCATAAACCACATGACAGAGAAGGGATGTTAGAGTCTTGAGCTGAAGCCCCAGGAAGTAAGTACACAGAGGATCTTGGTTGTGAGGAAAGAGTAGCAAGCCCTGGGAAGAGAGGAACTGAGGATGCCTGAAACCTGGCAAAACCCTGGCCGATTTTGCTCCAACATGAGGCAAAAGACTTTGGTGAGGTACGTAACTTTTGCTTTATGCCTTGTAACTATAAGCCTCTACCCCAAATGAATACCCTTTATAAAAACCAACTGATTTCTGGTATTTTGCATCAGCACCCCTTTTACTGACTAATACACTGACTGACTCTCAGAAGTTAGAAGGATTTCTAAAGGTCATCTGATTATCCATCTGACACAATATAATTCTGAACTCTAAGGGCTGTAAATGGTCACATCTTTCTAAGAGTTCTTGGCCTTACTTGGACCACAAGGAATCTAAAAACTGAGAAACCAAGCCAAGATGCCTCACTGGTGGACAATAATCAAATTTTGGAGCAAAACTTTCAAGAAGGAAATTAGAAAGAGTAGTATTTCGATTCAGTCCTAGAGTAAAATGTAGGCCAAAGAGTGTCCTGATAAGCAGGGCAGGAGAATGGGGAAGTCTCAGTGGAAGAGCAGAGGTCCTTCCTAGGCAAGAGAATGGGGTGAAGCTGAGAAGGGTACTGAAGGCTGGTAACCCTGGTTTCACCACTCCTGAGCTTCAGATGTAACCTCCAAGTTCTAAGTACTGTGGTTTACTTAGTTTTCTCCTGCTTTCTTTTTTGAAGCTGAGAGGAAGGGGTCTAGGAAATGAATGAATAAATCCATGCTTCAGGAGGGCAGTCTAGCAGTTCAAATGGGTAATAGGGAGGTCCTAGTCCTTGGGAAGATTCTGTGAGGACAAAATAGTTGAGAGTTCCAAAGAGTTGTTTGAGAGGGCCAGTGTATGGGAATTAGACTAGAGCATGTTGGTGGGGCCTGGCAATGTTCGGAGGCGAATCATGAAACACTCTGGTAACTACTCCTGTTCACCCGGGTAGTCTTGGGAATCTCTTAATGAATATGCACAGCTTGGTATTTTTCTGACTTCTCTGAACACTTTTATGACCAATTTGAAGGAAAGACTCCAAAACATTTATACCTAATCTGAAATCCCAATAAAAATGCTTCAGGAATTACCAGTGATTTCCCCAATGCTTTGAGAAGAGTTAGGAACTAATAGGCAGTTTTGAAAAGTTTTTAATACTTCCATTTCCTGACCTGCTCTTTCTTTGTATCAAGTCAGAGCTGAACAGTTTCCCATCCTTCAAATCCCTTCCTTGAAGTTTCATCCCCCACTTCTCTTCCTAGAAAGATTCTCCTTGGTAGATCTCCCCATCAACTGATTCAACATAAGCTATTTCCATCTTCTTTGACCAAGCTCTGGAAAGCTTTTCCTTGGTTTATTTTGCACCATAATGAAAAATATCCAATTCTGGGATACTACCTTAAGAATCATGAAATGAAAAGTTATATTATGATATCATGAGTCATTACGCTTAGTTTCAGCTGTCAGTTTGTATGAAGTGATACTAACAAAATTATTTAAGATTACATGGTCTTTTGCCCATTATGCACAGCTGTAAGATATTGCATTCATAATAGAGGAAATGGACACTTGTTCTGAAGGAATTATTTTGTGTAAGAGTCCTGTAGAAAAGGACAAGTACTGATTGCTAGATCTTTGAGCCTAGGACTTGATATATCAAACTGAAAATACAAACAATTCTGGGAATTTCAGAACATAATTCAAACCATATAATTTTTTTTTCTTTCTAGCAATGAATACATTTTATTTGCCAAGTGAACTTATATCTACAAGATATAATATCAACAGAACAGTTTGTTGTGAATTACTGTTGCAAGAGGACTGTTAAATAAATTTTGTAATTATTGCCTTTTAGGTTTTTTCATCTATTCTATTGCCCTCATATTTTTTGTGTGTTATTCATATTCTAAGTCAGAAAGGAGATATTAAGATGGGACTGTCTTTGCTTTTTAACCCTTTAGGAGAAGTATGACATTTCCTTTTTTAATAATAAATTTAGTGAGCTGAAATATTTCCATGTTAGTCTATTTATTCCTCTATCTTGCTGAAAATGGAGAAGGCTAAAACTTTGATTCAGTTTTGCAGGATCCGTGTAGTAGGATGATTTCTATTATAGAAAACATGAGTAATAAATAGCTTCTAGGTATTTTTGTGTGTGTGTGCCAAGGTATACCTCAGAACAGGAAGGAATTCTGGCTGGAATAATTTTGGCCTTGAAAAAGTTATAAATCTGAAGAAAGGAATGGACAGAAATAGAATTTAAATTTTTGTTGCTGCCTTTTGGTGCTTCTGCCCTAAAGATGATGAAGTCTTGTTTGGGCCTCTGTAAATCTATTTCATGTCCACTTAAGAAAATGCACCATTGTGAAGGGAGGTTTCTTTGAAATAAGTCCATGATCCTTACTTCACTCTGTGGTTCTAAGAGTAGTAGAAAAGAAACTTTGTTGGTTAAAAAGACAAAATTGTAGATTTGAATTATAATCATAGCAAAAGAAGAATAACTTATATGTATATGTTTTTAACATTTAAAATCAATTTCCTAATTCTTTGAGAGAAATGTAGTCTTTTTTATTGCCTCCTTGAAGGCTTGTTGGACTTGCTTATTCCGTAGAGTGTAAATGAAAGGGTTCATCAAAGGGATGACTGAGGTGTTGAGCAATGCCACCACCTTATTAATGGCCACGCCTTCCTTTTGTGGTTTGATATAGATGAAGAGGCAACTCCCATAGGTGATGGAAACTACAATCATGTGGGAAGAACAGGTGGAGAAAGCCTTTTTCCTTTGTTGAGCAGATGGAAGTCTTACAATGGTCTTGATGATGTATGTGTAGGACAAAATCACACACACAAGTGTGAATATAAGAGTCAGCACAGCCATGATTAAAATAAGTTGTTCTATGAATTCTGTGTCTGCACATACAATCTTCAGAAGAGGAGAAACATCACAGCCAAAATGGTCTATGAGATTGGAGTTACAGAAATCTAGCTGAAGTCCCAGGCCAAGAGGTGGGAGAATGACCATTAATCCAGTCAGCCAACAGCAGAGGACAAGCGTGGTGCACACCCTGTCGCTCATGATGGTGGTGTAGTGCAGGGGCTTGCAGATGGCCACGTAGCGGTCATAGGACATGGCAGTTAGAAGAAAGAATTCTGTTGCTCCAATGAGAATGATAAAAAATAATTGAGTGAAACAAGCTTTGTAGGTAATATTCTTGTCTCCTGTTGTCATGCTGTAGAGGAATCTAGGAATACTGACTGTTGTAAAGATTATTTCTAAGATGGAGAAATTTCGAAGGAAAAAGTACATAGGTGTTTTGAGGTGACAGTTCACCAGTGTGAGCAGGATAATGATTAGATTTCCAGCAACAGTGAAAATGTAGGTGAGAAACAGAAGTACTAACAAAACAACCTGTAGGCGCAGATCATCGGTTAGTCCTAGTAAGATGAATGTTGTTACTGTGGTATGATTTTTCATCACTGTCTTCAGATATATAATTAGCATATTTTTATTAATTAGAAATTTTGAATGTGAGGAATATAAGAGAAAATAATATTTAATGTTATTATAAAGTTAAAACACACACAAGGCATTATAAACCATTCCCCTCTCTTTTGACTTGATGTTCATAATACTGGGTAGTAATATCATCTGCTTGATTTCTCTGGGTTCTGCTTTATTCTTGTCTCCAGAATTGCGATGGTGGAAAATATCCATCTGAAGCTACAATATTACTCCAGTTACAAGACCAGGTTTATTGTTGTCCGAACTTAACATGAAGATCTATCAGAGAAATGAAATTAGGAAAGCTGTTATGGTATCCCGATTGTCAAAGAAGAGATAAATGGAAAGAGTCTGTGCCAAAATTTTATTTCTCCATCTATCATGAGAAGATATCAAGTCATTCTCATACCCCATGAAAATAAAATACTATCAGTGGCTTATTTTCACATTTTCCTTTGCTCTGAAAACCTTGTTCCCTTCAACTAATCCCTGTTTATTCTCATCTATATCCTATGTAACCATGGTACTATGTCCCAGAATTATGTGAATTTTATGGATTCCATTCTCTTCCAGGGATTTCCTCTTTGCATCTTCTTCATTGTAATGTGCTGAAATATTCAAGCCTATTTCCCTCCTATATATCATCTTGAATAATCTTTGCTTTGTTACATTTCTGAATTCCTCTTTTAATATCCATCTGCTGCGTAACATCCCATTCATCTCTTGGCTTCTCAGAACACTGAGAAATGGGATGTTCATTTGTTCTTTTCCAGAGAACAGATCATGGTCTTAGACTACCAAGATTCTTGGTGGGGACCTGTAGTTTATACATAGATATTTCTGTACCCAAATGCCTTCTGAGGATGCCTGCCAGTTCCTTTAATGACATAAAATTATATCCTCCAAGATGGGTAAGGAGGGACATTTCCTTTTGGGGAAAGAGCCATGATTCCTTTCTTTAAAGATTTTCCTTGCCCTTTGGAATATTACTAAGCATTCATGCCCTTAACCATATAGTCATATGGTCCTTTCCCTGTCCTATAACACTCTAATGTAAGGATGGAGTCAGTCTTTGTTTATTCCCAAAAAAGCATTTATTTGCAGTAATTAATACTTATAATGGATTATTTCTTGGACAATAAATTAAAATTATCTGTTAAATATAGATAATCTTAAAAGCTAACAAATCAAATTCATCCTTAAGAGCTCCTATTCAAATTGCTCTCTGTGTTGATCCTTCTCAGGATCATGTAAAAGAACCCATCTTTCACTGCTTCCAAGGAGTCCTTGAGTAGATGTTTGATTTATCACATTTCCTCCTGAATCACTTACCTTCTCTGTAACTTGGACAATATTACATATGTAAGTGTCAGAACTGGAATATGACCCTGATCAAAGTGGATTCCAAAGTATAGAATTTCCAGTTAAGGTATGATTTTAGAAGTTTGGGAAATTGCTTATCTTTAGTCAAATCTAATAATCATGAATTAACTAAATGCTAGCTTTTCAAATCTTTCCTAGGCACAAAATATCTTAAGAACTTCTGCTTTTTTTTTTTTCAATAAATGACTAGAATAAAATCTCCCAGTGAGACACCAATTATTTTGTAACATGAATGATATTTATGTGATGTTGTAAGCTATTCCCTATAAAATGCCCCAAGTGTTGTTTTCCTCTCAGTCTAGGGATACAGTGATTAATTTTCTGCAGTGGAAAGTTGTCACTGTGTGGCTGGTTTTATAGACACCTTCAAAGGAAGAGGATGCTGGCTTAAGCTCTGGTATAACTGATTTCCTGCTTTTGGGTAGCTGTTTAGTAAGATGTATATGCACTCAGACTAGTCTACCAGACTAAGAAGTCAGTGTTTCCTGGTAGCCACACATCTTTCCACTTTTTTCCACCACTTTTCTTCATTTCCATCTACTTTCATAACCTGTGCCTTTAATAATTCAAAGCCTTCATGCTGGCCAAAACACTAACTCCAAATAACTTTGGTCTACAAGGTTATCATTGGATGTGTCATTACTGCAGTCTCCTAAGTTATTCTTTCTTTTATATCTTTAAGAAATAGCATCTTATGTTCTTAATTCTGGGGGAAAAAGCTGCATTGAGATTTACAAATAGCTTGTATCATCATTTGAATGACTGGTAAAGAGGAAAATCATTAGTGTAAACAAACAATAGTGTAAATATTTATTATGAAATTTCAGTCTATGTAGAATGACCATTTTCCTTCCTACTATCAAGGATAATTTTAAATTATGGGAAGCTAGTATTAATCACTTTCTCTTTAAAAATAACATTATTTTAATCCTCCATAAGAAACCACCAAAGAGTAAAACAAAAAATAAACCTCTTACAATGTTATCACAGAAAGCCCATCGCTATTACATCTTGTATTTTTTTCAGCTTGTTTATGAATTTAAAATGATGCACAGGCAGTATTTGCATTTTGTAAAATTAATATTGATTGTAAATAACATTTGATGTGTTTTCCTCACTTAAAATCACACTTATTCATTCAATGATTTTAATCAGTTATAAGGTTTTTCCTCATGCCATTAAATATTGTTAAAAACACAATATTACTAGCTCACTATATTTCCTCATGCAAAGAAGAAAATTGAAAATTGAATCATTCTAATAGAAAAAATGTGTCTTTCATTTATTATATGATAATCTTTTAGTGAGCATATTTGTTTATAAATTTCAACAGTATTTAAGAAGTGGTAACAAATGAAATACTAAATCAATGTGCTTTTGACACTTATTGATGAGCTAGGCCTTTAGAAAATATGTCTGAGTGTATATCAGTTTCTGATATTATTTCACTAAATCTTTGTGTATTTTGTCTATTATTTTAGATAATTTTTGATAATAAGATAGTACTAACTAATATTTATTTAATTTGCCTTTTTCTCATCAGTGTGACGAAGCACTTTGTTCTACATGCTTATTGGCTATTTGTAAACCTTGCATATCAACTACTAATCTTCATCATCATATTCCCCTGACCACATAATATTAATTTAAATTCACAATAAACTCTAATTATTAATATCTTTTTGTGTTTTAATTTGAAGTAATTACCAGTAAAAGAATAACTGAGTTCAGAGACTCCAAATCCTAGTATATAATCTAACCCAATTAATATGGCTTTAGTTATTATAGATTCTTTGAGAACTGACAGCCCAGCTTCCAGGATAAATAACTCTTAAGCATGGTGTGAAATGGTTTAGCAATGATGGTTTCCCCTTTCAAGCTTTTTCCTGTCGTAATCCTTAGGACTCTAGGAAAAAGTGAGTTTTCAGTATCTTTTTTCAGTCTGTCTTATTATACAACAGATGTGATCCCATTCTCCATTTGTGTACAGTGCTGGTCTCATCCACAGCTCTGATCCCTTCTAATAGCCCTTTCAAGAATCAAACTCATATTCAGATGTCACATTATTTAGAACAAAATGATGATTCAGAAATACCTTTTCAAATCTTTCCTGAGCACGAATGTACAACTTGGATCCAAAAGTTCTAAGAGAAAGATCTCAGCTCCCTGCCTCTACCTAAGAATGACTTCTGCACAATTCCACGGTTCAACTTCTCAAACTTAGACAGGACATGCATTTCATACTTACTTTCTGGTAATTTCCCAACAATTTCGGGCAATGTAATTCAAAGTTGTCTCTTTGGTCTGAAACTTTGTGCGCATGTGCCTATTTTCATTTAACTGTGGTAACATTTTCAGCTGCACGTGCTCTTCCAGGTAAGAGAGCTGCAAAGACAAGGTGGTCCACAAGGTTACCATTGGCTTCATTATGACAGAGACCCCACCACTTTTACCCTCACCAAGTCTAGAATGGGATCTGATCAGAGATCTTAATCTCAGTAAACCAGGAAAAATATCCTTCCCATTCTGGAACTGAAACAATGGGCAAATGGTGGCAAATGAATGTTAGCAACTCTCCCTGGCTTAGGAGGTGAAGATGTTCTGACCTCTCTGTGCAATGAAAAGGGTCCTCTAAATTATCACTATGCAAATGGCATGTGTTTTATGGTTTTAGTCTGCTCCAGTGCCCAGGGAATAAATGAGTGAAAAGACAAAAATGTCCCTGGTGATCCTATCCAAACCACTAATTAATCTACAGTGAGGGTAACTTTGGCTAAGAAATAAAATAAATTAATTAACACCTGTGCGACAGTGGTCACAGAGTTAAGAAATGCAACCTTATTTGCATCATTTGAAGCAAAGGAAAAAATAGATAATAAAGTGAAAATCTATTTGTCATCATGTTCTCTTTACATTGTTTGGTTTCTTAGATTAAATTAAGTAGAAAACTAATTAGGATATGCTAGGCCTTATCTGATGATTTCTGCATTATGGGAACATATGTATAAAAAACTCCTCATTTCAGTGAATCGGGGGGTTAATTTTTCTTTGGTTTTCCTGACAATATGATCCATTCACAAGCTTATCATGCTAGAACAAACTATTATTCCTATATTACTTACCCTGTTATTTAATGTTCAATATATTAAAGGATCTTGCTAAACTCAGTGATATCCTTCTGCCTACCAAGAATGAGGGATGTGAATGCTCTGTGCTCAGTACCCACCTTTTGCTCCTTTGTCTGGAGATCACACCTCCACGCCTCCACAGTGCCCAGCTGTACCAGCAGGTACTTATTAGGGTGATTACATGCCTTCTGTATTTAACTTAATTTTGATATATTTTCACATTTTTACTTTTATATAGATTCAGATTTATTTTAGTATTATCAGTTCTTATATTAAAAGAACTTATAATAATGTTTGTATTACATATTACATGCCAATGCATTCCGCTAACATGTTTTACTGAGAAAGTCTTATTTCAATTTCTTTTTGATAAAAAAATATTTTCACAATATTTTCAGCGGCTCTTTCAGTAAGTGTATAATTCTTGAGTAACAATGGTTCCTTTCAGTAGTTTTTAAAATTGCTGTCTGGCTTTTGTGGTTTCTGATGAGAAATCTGTTATGATTCTTATGTTTTTGTAATAGCAATATTTACTACTCTGTGGCTATCTTCAAGTTTCAATATGACACATCTAGTTTCTCCTGTTTCCTGATTTGGGGACTATAAAAAGTTATATATTAAATATTTGTATTGAACTTGAAGATTTATTTTTTTCATTTCCCTCTCTCCCTTCCTCCATGCCTCCCTTCCTCCTTTCCTCCCTCACATCCTTCTTTTCTTTCTTTAGTTTGGATAATTCTATGGTCCAATATTCCTGTTCTTTGTGTGTATGTGTATATATTATATATACATCTATATACATATACCTATAAATATATATATGTATATATTTGTAGCATTTCAATTTCATTTTTCTTGTTTCCATTTTTCTGCTGTAACATCCCTTCTGTTCATGCATGTGTTAGGTCTTTCCCCCACATCTTTTAACATAATAATCACTGCTATTTCAAAGTCCTTGTCTGATAGATCCATTATCATTGTAATATCTGGTTTTGGTTGATGATTGCTTTTAATCCTGACAATGAGTCTTTCTCTCTTTACCCATTACTAGAAATTGTGTTTACAAGGCTAGAAACTGAGATAAGTAGTATTTAAAGGTAGAAATGAACATGGTTTTATTTACTTACATATTCTCACTCCAAAAATTATCTGTTGGATATTCCTTCACTAACCATTGATGACATAGGAAGCAATTATATCTCCTGTCTGGTACTTTTAATTTTGAAATTCTATCTTGTTACTAAGGGTGATGTCCTGTGTAAAGTCTCTGCAAATTATAGATTGAATATAACTCTAAAATAAGATAAAATAACATTCACTATCTGGTCTTAGTTGCTAATAGCAAAATTCTTCTGGTGTCCTTTATTAAGAGAATTTCCAGAAGAATGTTGAATAACTGTGGTGACAATGGGCATTTTTATCTTGTTCCAGATGTTTGATTGAACACTTTCAATCTTTCAACATTGAGTAAATGTTAGCTGTTGAGTTTTTCATATATATCCTTAATCATCTTGTGGAATTTTCTTTTGTTCCTATCTTTCAAAGTGTTTTTTATTAAGAAAGTGTGCTGTACTTTGTAAAGGGCCTTTATGTGTCAATGGAGATTATTTTTTCTCTTCATTTTGTTAATTTGGTACATTATATTAATTAATTTTCTTATCTTGAACCATCTTGCATACCAGGAATAAAATCCACTTGATTATGGTGTATAAATCTTTTCACGTATTTCAGGATTCATTTGCTAGTATTCTCTTGAGAATTTTTTCATATTTACTCATTAGAGAAATTGGTCTGTAATTTTCTCTTCTTGTCTTTATCTGGCTTTTATTTTAAGGTGATGTTGGACTCATGGAATGAGTTAGGTACTGTTGCCTTATCTTCAGTCCTTTGTAAGAGTTTCAGCAGGACTGGTATTAATTCTTCTTTGAATGATTGGTAGAATTCACCTATGAATCCAGCTGGTGCAGGGGTTTCCTTTGTTGGGACATTTTTGATGATTGATTCAATCCCTCACTTGTGCTTGGACTGTTAAAATTTTCTATTTCTTCAGGTTAGGTGTAAGTTGTTCATATGCTTCTAGGTATTTGTCCATTTCATCTATGTCGTCTAATCTGTGGCATATGGTTGTCCATAGCAGCCTCCTATGATCCATTTTATTTCTCTGCTGTCAATAATAATGCCCTCTTCCCACTTTAGATTTTGATATTGGCATCTTGTTTTTGTCAGTCTAGCTAAAGTTTTTCCAACTTTATTGATCTTTTCAAATAATCGACTTTTTTTTAATGCTCTCTATTGTTTTTATTCGCTGTTTCATTTATTCTTTAATCCTTAGTATTTCCTTCCTTATTAATTCTTTGGTTTTAGTTTGTTGTTTTTCTTCTTCTTTCATTTTCTCCAGAAGTATAGTTAGGCCTTTGATTTTAGCCCTTTCTTTTTCTCTTTATGTTACCATTTAGGGTTATTAATTTCCCTCTTAGCTTAGCCTTTACTTCCTCCATAAATTTTGATATGTTGTATTTTCAATTTCATTTGTCTCAAGATATTCATTGATTTCACCTGTAATTTCTTCTTTCACCCATTGATTGTTTAAGATTGTGCGCTTTATTTTTCATGTAATTGTGGAATTTGCAGTTCTCTGGCTGTTATTGATTTCCAGCTTCATTCCATTGTGGTCTCAAAAGAGATTTTGCATATTTTAATCCTTTTAAATTTATTGAGACTTATTTTACGACTCAACATGTTCTCTATCCCATAGACAAATCCATGTGCACTTGAGAAGATTATGTATCCTGCTCTTTTGGGGTATAATGGTTTGTGTTTATCTGTTAGGTTGTTAGGTCTAGGTAATTTAACATGCTATTTAAATTCTTCATTTCCTTGTTTATGCACTGTCCAAATGTTATAACTATTGATGACACTGCTATATTGAACTCTCTAACTATAACTTTAGAGGTGTCAATTTTCCCTTCCATTTTCCCAGTGTTTGCTTTGTTTATTTTGAGGCACTGTGGGTAGGTGCATAAATATTTATCATTGCTATTTCTTCTTGGTGGATTTTCCCTTTTATTAATATTTAGTGACCATCTGTGTCTTACAACAGCTTTTGACTTAAAATCTATTTTGTCCAATAATGCTATAACTCTCCCAGATCTTTTTTGTCTACTATTTGCATGGGATAACATTTCCTTCTTTTACTTTCAAACTATTTTTGTCTTTGAGTTTCAGGTGAATCTCATATAAAGAACATATAGTTATGTCATGCTTTTTATCTGTTCTGCTTATCTCTTTTTTCCTGGGGAGTTTAATCCACTAACATGCAATTTTATTATTGTAAAGGCAGAAATTACTTTTGCCTTTTTTTTTTTTTTGGTCATGTGTTTTGTATCTCTCATTTATTGCAGTTTCCTTTTCTATGTAGGCATTCTTTTATGATGTATCTGACTGATCCCTTTCCTAGTTCTGCTTCTGTTTACTTATTAAATACTTTCTTTGGGGTTACCCTGGACCTTTATTACATTACTTACATTTATAACCTAGTAATTTGAAAATATTCCAAGTTAGCTTCAATAGGATGCAATTTCTCTACTCCAATATTCCTCCAAATCTCCTCTTTCTGTTGTTTATACCCACACTACCTTTTCATATTCTACATGTCCATTATTAAGAAATATGACTTTTTTTATTCAATTGTATTCTGACTCTTAAAGAATTAAAGAGTAGAGTTATATTTTGAGGATAAGTATTATTGCTTTCCGCCAGTATAAAACACTTTTATTCCAATAATAACTCAAAACTCATATGTGGAGTGGGAGGTGGGAGGGTGGGGCAGAAACAGTTTCTCTCGCCAAATGACTATAAAGGTCAGCAAAGGTATGAGTGGGGAAAGGATAAAACAGGAAATGTGGAGACCTGCAGTGGGGCTGAGCATCAAAAAACAGGAGATGGTAAAGCTGCAATGACCAGCATCTTTTTCTTATTAGAATACTCAAGAATTTTTCAGATGTCTGGGCTTTCATTGGGTGTTAAGTTTCAAAAAGCAACTTTAATTTAAACTTTCTATTAAAGTTCTAAAAATTTAGGACATGCTGGAGTTTTGACAGCTATGAGAAGAGTACCAAAGCCCTGAAAATCTATTTGAAAAACCAAAGAATGGAAAAAATAAGCCAGAATATGAAAAAAGAAAAAAAAAAGACCTCAGACATCCCTGCTGGCCTAGGGATAGATATCTGTGGTGTCCAATGCAGCAGTGAAAACTATCTGCTTTCAAAGGGCAAAGTGTTTGAGGGATGATAGGGTGCAACTGATAGAGGCAAAGTCTCTCTCCTTTCCCAGTTCAGTTTGGGGCAGGGCTTTTAATTTAACCCAGGGACATCTCTCAACTTGAAGAACGATTCTGCTCTCAATAGCATCTCAAATCAGCTATGACTCTGCAGTGCAGCAACAAGAATGTTCAATAGAAAATAGAAAAAAATTCATCCAAAAATAATGAAGATTTTTGTACACAGCCCCAAACATCAATTCTTATTCTAAAATTAACCCATTGTTTGTGTTGTTAATACCTGAACATATACATAACTGGAAACCTAGATCCAAAAGACTGCATGTGAATCAAGAATCCCAAAACTAAAACAAAAAGGAATATTGAGGCTTAAAGCACATCATTTAAGTCGACGCATATATGAAGAGAAAGGGGAAGAGAAAATGAGAGAGGTAACAATCATCATCCCTGAATCATCCAAATATTTGATGGAGGCACTATTCTCTGCAATCACACCAGAAATGCACTATTGCTTTTGATTTAATCTTTTTTTATATTAAGGTAGAACTTCATACTTCCCCTTCACCTTTCTTACCATAATAGCTCCCATTCTAGAGTTCAGGGAACCAATGTTGAGATTTTGCCTTGTGCTGACTATGACTATTACCTTTGTGCACTCTGAAACCAGGGCAATAACCAGAGGATAGGTTGAGGGACCCACTGGGCCCATTGTGAGATGGAGCTGTACTAAACCTCCATTGATCATCTCAACACCATGAGTCTTTACTGTTACTGGTGGACCTTAGTGAGGTTTTGAGTCTACAGGAATTAGTGTAATGTCAGAGCCAGTGTCCAGCATTTCCTGAAAAGTCTGAATATTTCCTTTCCACCAGTACACGTTCTACCTGGTAAAAGGTTGTATTTTCTTTTGTGGAAGAATGAGGGATAGGTTAATTGTATAAATCTTGTCAGTGTACTGGGGTTTTTCTCCAATGGGACCCATTCCCCGCCCCCACATTCAAGGACTTAAATTGGATCAAGTTTAGTAATTGATTGAAGAATGATGACTCTGTGTTTTGATATTTTGAGTTAGACTTCTTTTCACTTGTATAAGTTTACAGCATGTAGAGGTCAAGAAATAATTTGTGAGCTACTCATTTATTTCTCTTTTATGGACACTCTGTTAAACTTCCCAATGTCATGGATCTCTGAGGGTAGATTCTGAGTATTTCTTTGATTCATTCACATTTATTGTAACAATACCTTCCTTGTCTTTGATTACTAAGTGCTACTCCTTGGCCCCTGCCACCCCTGGATCTAATATCACCATTGCATTTAGAGATGCCAGTTCAGTGACAGTAGTACCCCTTTGACTTTGATTTATAGAGAAAGACAACCAGAGAGCTCTTCAAGAATCTTCTCCTCCACTGAAAATTTATTTTTCACAATTTTGTAAAAGATGTGTTCTTTGGACCCTCTTGAGTTGAGTAAGATTGCATGATAAGCCACTGTAACATTATAATCTCCTTGAGCCCTAGATGCCTTCCTTTAAATTACCCCAAGACAATTCTGGAATTTCAACTTCATTTTTATCTATTCTTTCTTTTGGTTCATGATTCAGTAAACTAATCAAAGACACTATGAAATTTCTTTCTAATCTATTGACCTACAACATCAAATCCAGAATCTCTGCTTATAGGGCCTTGTTCCAATCCAGCTCCTGTGGAGGGCAGAGGGCATAATGACCACAGACCAAAGAATGCACTTGCTACAGAGTCACACATAAACTTTATTGGGACTTACAGACAGGAGAGGATCTCTGGCCTTGGCAGGCCAAAAATGAATGTAATACTCTGTAAAGAGGCAGGAAAATCAGGGATGATATAAAAGGACTCCGAACAAAGACATTTCATAACAGAGATTCTGTTTGGGTCACATGAAGCACATATATAGAGCCTTGTGATGTTATTGTGGGAAGAAAGAGTACAGGCTGGTAAAAATTGCTGCATATGATACCATCTGTAGGTTCTTTTTCTCTAGGGAGGCCTGCTACTTTTTAACTTATGTCTGGTTATGTAGGAGGTTACATGCTACAGGTTTTGTTTCCTTTAAGGAGGAAGAGTCCAGGCTCCAGGCTCCCACAATATAACCCTCATATCAATCTAAGTTGACTAAGTTGAATGTGCACTGCATTAACACTCTACAGCATCAGTATAACAGACAGCAGAATAATAAGAGTCCATCACTAAAAGCTATTAGACCTACAAAGATATCACTAGGACCAATAAAGAGTATTAAAGCAGTTCTCATTCTACACTTGTTGATGTACATTGTCAAGCCAGCAATGTGTTCCACACTGTCCTGTTTCATGAGTGATGTTCAAGGAATGCCAGGAGCCCCCAGTGATGGTAGGTCTGTGCAAATTCAAATTTGGTTCTGATTATGGACATGGGTTACTGCTAAAACCCACTGTGGAGAAGTAATGGCTAAGGCACTAAGGGCAAAATGAAAGTTGTTTATGGAGAACCATAAGGGACATATTAAATTAACATAGATATACGTAGGTCCCCAGCTATTTCCTGTCCTGATTGGTTCTTATCTGCCTTTACTTGTTGTCTTTTAAGGACCCAATTGTAAGGTCTTTTTATTTGGAGTTATCCAATTTATATTTGAATCTGGGACTTTTAAACCGGACCTTGTGACCAAGACTTTAGTGTGCTTTTTCTGACAAGCCACCTTCCCTGTTTTCTATACCACCTGTCTGAGGGAGTATTTACTCCCCGGCAGGCACAGGTGTGGCTGGCAAGCCTGGCAGAATCCAAGGTTTGAGATCGGTAACCGTCTCCCTTGGAAGGCATCAGGGTCGAGGTGGCCAACGCCTCCCCTCAAGCCTTCTTCTGCCCATCTCCGCAGCTCACCAACCCTGCTAGCCGCCCATTCAAAACCGTCCCCCTAATTCAAACTTTTCCCTAGCAACCGCCTCTGGTAGCCAATCAGAAGCTCCTAGTAGTTGAGCCAATGAACGGCTTACGCGCACCAATCGCGATGCCCTAACACATCCTCCAATAGCGTACACCCATGATGCCTTGCCCTCTATAAAAGTCTGGTCGCTTCCACAATAAAGCAGACCTGCGCCATCAGCCAGTCTCCGTGAGTATGCCTCGCCTCGGTCTTACCTGCTGCGAGGCCCTGCCAGCAGCGAGGCCCTCCGGCACTCGCCTTCACCTGTCTCCACTCCCCTCTTAGAGAGTTTACACCTTTATTCTTAAGGGAAAGCTGAAGGGCAACGGTCATTCTTCTGTAGCTGCTTCCTGATGGTCAGGGAGCAGTTGTCCCTGCTTGACAGGATTTGAAACTCTTGATATTCCATTGAGGTTGCAGGAAGGCAGGTCTGGCACCATTGTGACTGGATAAAACCCACACATGATTAGGATTTTGTCCTAGAATATTTTGATTCTGGAAGAAATAAACCTAAAAAATGAATTACGTTTACAAGGACTTTTAATATGTTCAATATTTTTCTCCATATGCTTTATAACAGAAGAGATATTATATTCATCAGTTATATAGTACATCACTTAATATTAATCAATACACAAGTTCCTCTTTGAGTTGCAGTTAGTAGATCTAAGTTCCAAGTGTACAATACCATACATGGGTTTTTGTTTGTTTGTTTGTTTTGTTTTTTTGTGGGAGCAGATTTGTTTAAGTTCCGCTTATGTTACTCTGATAATTATTGCTCCACTTTGTATATCCTTTACACAGCAGGCATGCTGCAGCACTGCTGGTCCTTGGAGGGAAGCTCTAGCATTCCATCGGCCTGGTGCCCAGCACCCTTTGGTGCTATGAAACAGAGCCAATTTGGAGACAATGTTCATTGTATATCTGAACATACTGAGCTATTGCTAGCTGCTGCAGCAGTCCAAAACAGAAACATACTTGCAATTCACTTAAGGAGCGTGTACAGAGATGTAGTAGATCCTTTCATTGTTTTAGGGTTTGTAGTGACAGACTTAGCTAGTAACTCAAATGGAAAGGCACCAAGTAGCTACCGGGGCCCTGGTCTGAATGCACAAAAGAGTTTGGCAATACTGAAGTTTATCTCTTTTAAATATTATATACTTTCTAAATACTTCCAATGCAGTTTATAACATATTAAATGAAGTCAACTATTTTTAGTACTTTAGTTTTCACTCTTACATCTTTACCATGATTATGTTAATTAACAGGTATTTTACCTTAGGAAAAGAGTGCTTTCTATTTAGAATACCATAATGTGGTAAATCTGAATATTATAATCTTCTTCCTTAGAGTCTTTTTTTGTTTGTTTGTTTTTCTGTAGTTCTTTTTGTGAACTTTCTAAACATTTTTGTGAAGTCCATGTTCTTTTTTTTTCTCTCTCCTTCTCCCCACCCCTCCAGTTGTCTGCTCTCAGTGTCCATTTGCTGTGTGTCCCTCTGTGACGGCTTCTATCCTTATCAGTGGCACCGGTTGTCTGTGTTTCTTTTTGTTGCATCATATTGTTGTGTCAGCTCTCCTCGTCTTTCGTGACATTCTTGGGCAGGCTGCACTTTCTTTCATGCTGGGTGGCTCTCCTTACGGGGTGCACTCCTTGCATGTGGGGCTCCCCTATGTGGGGGACACCCCTGTGTGGTAGGGCACTCCTTGCACACATCACACTGCACATGGGCCAGCTCCACACAGGTCTAGGAGGCCTGGGATTTGAACTGTGGACCTCCCATGTGGTAGGCGGACTCCCTATCCATTGGGCCAAGTCTGCTTCCCAAGTCCATGTTTATTTAGCTAGTTTTTAGGTATGATGTTGACAGAGATTTCCATGAATTCCAAGAACCCAAAAGCATATAATCAGAGTGAAAGGGCGGGGGGTGGGGTGGGGATAGATAGATAGATAGATAGATAGATAGATAGATAGATAGATAGAGACAGAGAGAGAGAGAAGACAGGAAAGGGAGAGGGAAGGGGAGGGAAGGAAGGGGAGGAGAAGGGAGGAAAATATATTTCAATTTTGCACACTGGTTCTCTGCTGGACCACCCTTCAGTGCTTAGCCAGGCCATTTACAACTCCTCCTTAGCTTCTACTTCCTCCTTGCACTGAACCTAGAGGTCAGGCATATGTGAATATTATTCAGGTATTTTCTGATGGTGTATCTAGCCCTGGGTATGTGTGTGACTTTCTAAATTCTCCAGTACTCATGGCTACTTTTAAATGCCCTAACTTTTCCAAGGATCTCTCTTTCCAGCATTTCCTCTCACAGCTTTCAGTGTTCTATTTTTTTTTTTACTCTATTGTTTGATACCACTGTAATATTTCTTGTTTCTGTTATGATATTTTTGAGGACTGCAAGCCTGTTGATTTTATTTTTTTGTCCTCTATGGGTTCTGAATTAGGTGAAACAAATATGGGCAACTTTGGTCAGTCCTTTAGGTTATATCCAACAGACTACAGACAAACAAAATTGTTTGAGAATCAGGTCTACTCCACTCTCTTTGGTATAGCATCCCTCCATGGGAACCCGAGCTACCCTGTGCCTGGGAGGGGTTGGACCTGGCTAGGACAATGCCACAAAGTTTTCCTGTCAATTTTATGTGCTATTTTACTCATTCAGCATTTTCTTGCTTATTGTAATACTTTGCCTCTTTTATTAGTTCACATAAAGTTGCTGATGAGTATTTTATCTAGATATTTTGATGTTTCTATAGAGGCACAAGGTTTTGGAGGTAAGTACTCTACCATTTTTCTTACCTCACTATACATGCATATTGGACTGTTACTGTCCCATATGTTACTGTCTCTAATTTTTAAAGTTATTTATTTTCCCTGGTTCATATTGTGTTTCCAGTTAAGTGATCTTTCTTTTTGCATTGTCTTTTTCAATATTAATTCCACTCAGTGATAATTTTATTTCAGGTATTGAATTTTTACATGTCTGTAAATTTCATTTGTTTCTTTTGCTTATTCACTATTTTTACTAGCTTGCCATATTTCTCTCAAAAATCAATAAATATATAACTTGAGTGAAATGTATGCTGAATATTTTTCCTTGATTTTATTAAGAATATCAAACATGGTTAAGTCTGAAATTGTGTGCTTCCAGAAAATTTACTTTTTCATTATAAATGCAGAGCAACTACATCAAGCACCAAACTACTTTACATAAATGTAGAAAAGCTGTATGTTAAATTTAAAAAACATTCGGATATTTAAGAAGCTCTAAATATGTTTATCTCTTTCAGAAACCCAAAGTAGAATTTAGTTCATTTTCATGATTTATCAGTATAAAATTGCTTATGTCTTTTTCCATCAGCCATTCTGAAATCAAGTTTCCATTTATAACACTGACTAAACGAGAAGAAATTTTGTCTGGAAAAATGATTGAGAAAGAAAAGCAAATATATTGTAATAAAATCCTCTCCTGTAAACACTTATGTCCTTTCCTACCACTTTTGGAAATGTTAGCCTAGGTATAAAATGTTTCATATTTTATACCATAAATCATGTAAATTCAGGTCTATTTTAGCTAGAAAACATTTAGCTATTAAATAATTACATTATCTTTTTCATAAGATAAGAGATAGTGAGACTCTTTTCTCTCAGTGCTGAGCTATAAATTCCACACCAGCTGGCATATGGGTTACAAGGAAATAAAGCAATGCAGAAGCACCATTGTACACTTTTTATGTTCCTTTTTTTGTTATAGCAAGTCACCCATAACTTAAATTGCCATTAACATCTGAGAGTCTACACTGCATTAACATTTAAAAGCAGCGAGTAATGGTGTTATACATCATACAGTGCTGGCAGCCCATCCATCATCTTTCAAAAAAGAAGCAGCTTTCCTTCCATTCTTCTGAACATGATCTTATTCATCTTCTCCAAAGCTTCTAAGTCAGTTAAGAAACCAGTGTCATTATTAAATGAGATGTTTAAATCTGAAATAGCATTGAAGAGTTTTCTTTTATCAAGAGCATCTTTTATCCTCTGTTCAGGAAAAATTGTGAGACATTCCTACAGTCTCAGAAGAGAACTCGAGGCCAAGAGGACAGTTTGGCTCTATAGACTGATATCAGTCAACCAGACCTTGCCAGCATGCTACAGCATGTTATATTCACTGAGGCTTGCACATACAAGCGTATGTTCATTACATAATAGTTGCATCATATGAAGAGTTTCATAGTAGGCTTCTTTCATTTCTTTAATACTGAGCCCTTTTTTTAATTAGGATCTGGAACTTGATCCTGGTCAACAAAAGTTATAACTAAAATGTGTTTCTTGAGCATTACAACTTTCGGACAAGGAATTCCAGCTCTGCATTCCTAGGAGATTGTGCTTTTTTTTTTTTTCTGCCCACATGCAGATAATTCTACATAGATTTCATTTGCTGAAGTGGTCTTTAAACCTGAAATCATCTTTAGTGCATTTGTCACAGTTCTTTAATGCATTACGAGTTTAAATACCTTGATGGCACATACTGTGGTATAACTTTATTATCTTCCTTTGCATCTTCCGTCCCCACTACATATACATAAAACAAGAGATTCCTTTCTTGTACTAATACAGACAGTTCTTGTTTCAAGCATCCTACAGTTGATCATTTTATGCATAATTATACTTGTCTTAGGATCAACTACTTTTTCTGCAGTAAAATGCTCCTTTATTTCATGGTGGTGGACATTTCAATTGTTCTTCTTACAGGCATGTTGTTTTAAAGCATACATTCCAATTCTAACTCCTATCTGAAAATTTTCAGGTGCAAATTTTTTCATTGTTACTGTATTCTTTCTCCCACAAACTACTTGATCATGTTTGGCAGTGATGTTTTTCCAATAAATCATTTTGGGTGTAGGAGCTGGTTTTGCTCCTATGTAAGGATCCTCATGATTATCTTCCCAGTCATCCTCATTTCAGAGCTATCACTGTCTTCATACGGAGGCACTTTTTGATAATTTTTGAAGGAAATGGAAACCTTCTATCACCATTGAATATCTTTTTCTTCACACTTTAGCTGTGCATCACATTCTCTGTCAAATTCCATCTGTCGTATCAGAGTCAATATTAAGTCCCTCCACATATCAGTGTTTCTCCCAGAATAAATGGTCTTTTAGCGATAGCAACTTCAGGAAAAAGCAGCACCTCTTCTAATTGGAATTATTTAGCCAGCTGTTCACTATTATATCAAACAACATGATACTGTGTTTTGAAGGGTAGCCTGTGGACAGTGTCTGGGTCCTCAGGCTGCTCTGGGCTGGGCTAGACTCCAGTGATGCTGCTCTGACCTGGTCCACGAGAGAAAGAAGCCAGTGAGGAGAACAGGGCATAGATGTGGAAGGACCAGGAAGCAGAGTCCACAGAGGAGAACTGTTGGTACAAGGATTGTGGTGACAGATGGAATTTGACAATTTCATTTGCTTTTTTAAAAATATACTTTTCAATATTTTAAAAAGTTACTTAGATTACATAAATGGTACCTAAAAAAATGTAGGCAATTCCCATATGCTCTGCTCCCTAGCCCTCCTACATTTTCACATTAACAACATTCTTCATTAGTGTGGTTCATTTGTTAAAATTGATGAACACATATTGGAACATTGCCACTAAGTGTGAATTATAGTTTACAGTGTAGTTACACTCTCTCCCACACATTTTTTAAAGTTATTACAAGATATATAATAGACTGTATCTGCCATTGCAATGTCATTCAGGACAATTTCTAAAGTCCCAAAAAATGCCCATAAATTACACCTACTTTGTCTCTCCCTTACTTCAGATCCAGTGGACACTTTCTACACATCAATGATAAAATGTCTTCCATTGTTAGAATAACAATAAGTCTGTAGTAGAATAACTAAATCTACTCGAATCCATCATTCATTCCCCAATCTTGAGGATTCTGGGATGGTGATACTCATTCTGCATCGTTTCTTTCTCAGTTTGGTTCATGTTTTCTCTGAAATCTTCAACTACTTTTGAATATTTATTATAGCTATTTAAAATCCTGGTTTGCTAATCCCACCATCTTTTGTCATTTTTTTTTGGTTTTGTTTCTTTTACAGATTTTTATCCTGATTATGGCTCACATTTTGCTACCTTTTTTTTTTACACATTCAGCAATTTTCAACTGGCTGCGGGAAATTATGGTTTTACATTGCTGAGTGTCTGGTCTTGGTTTACTTGTTTGAAAGAGTTGAGCTATTTTTGGTAGGTAGACCAGCTTCTTGATAATCAGCATGATCTCTTTAAGTATTGTCTTTAAAGTTTTACTTTTTAAAGGCAGTGTAGAGTAGTCTTCATATGATGTTCCATTTACCCTCATATTACAAAATTTTCACTGAATGCATTTGTGTTCAAAATGAGTTTTCTATTATAGCTGTTCAGAACTTAAAACATTTTAAGCTCTGTGGGGCATCCTGAACTCTTTACCTAGCAACTCCTACTTTTTTGCCAAACATTGTTGAATTTCACCCTATGCATGCCCAATTAAATATTTAGTAGATTCAAGGGGATGCGTAGGCACATTTATAGAGCCATTTCTTTCACCAGCTTTTTCCTATATGGTATTTTCCATATTAATTACATTTCCCTCAGCCTTCCTGAATTACAATCCCTACCTCCTCAGCTCTATGAATTGATGATATTCTATATTCTCTTTTTGTATCACATTCACGTTTTTGCCTTCAGGCAAAAGTTGGAAAGAGCAAAAGTTTTACCTAGTTTGTTTTCTATCTGTCAAGGACCTCAGTCCTGTAGTGGCTATTGTCCCATGACCAAGAGGAGTATGATGTGGGGTTGGTATGTTTCTTCCCTGTTAGGACATTAACATTTGAAGTAGATTTACAGGTTTATTTCTTGACCCCATAAATATTTGTTTTATTCTCTTGAAAAGATACATTTTAATCACAAAGAGAATTTGTCAAATTCAATACTGGCTTGAAATAATATATAATATTAATTTAGAAATGCAGTATATCTTCTGTCATTTAATATTTGACTTTAAATATCAGGTTTCCCAAAACTTAGGATCCAGGAGACTAATTTCTGTTCTACTTGTAACTGGAAACAATTGAGTCATTTAGCTAATGAAAATAATAGCACATATTTTAAAAAGACTTAACCATTTACAAAGAATGTATTATCATGTCATTTCATAGATAATAAAGTTAATTGTAAGAAAGGTAAATGTTTTACCCAAAGATATGCAAGGACAAAATGAAAGAGCAACCACTAGACCTATGTCTCTTGATTTCAGTGTTTTTCTTTTCGCCACCATAGTAGTTAGCTGCTTTTAAAAGGTAATCTGCCAACTCTTCCCATTTTTCCTGATAGAGAAGCAAAGTGTACGAAGGATAGAGGCTCTCAGCCTAAAGAAAAATTAAAAAGCAGCTTATAGGTAATATAGCCAAAGTATAAGCATAATAATCTGGGTGTACGTACACATAAGTATTGTGATAAATTAGAGATAAACTACTGACTCAAACGTTTTCTACCTAGACTTGTTTGAAGTCATATACCCTTCTGATTCTACATAAACTTGCCTAATCCAGGATACAATTGCATATGGAAACATTGCACAATAGCTATATGCTCTTAACCCAGGAGCTGGGAATGGTAGGTAATCCATAGACCATCATTTTACAGAAATGTGAAAGTGAGTCAATCTATCCCATAATCACCAAATTACTATGATTTTAGGGAGTCTTTACAGACCCATCATATACCAGGAGATGAAGAATATTTTACTGTCAGATGTCATTTTTAACTTAAGACTGATATTGTTTAAATTGTCAAATGAGCAAAGTTTTTAAAATAAGAATAGTTAATGGTAAGGAAGATGGGGGTAGAGGCATTTGAACACACTGTTCATGGAGAGGGAATTTAAACAGAACTTCATGATAGAAATTTTTCAAAATACATTAAGTGTATCAAAAAGTACAGTTCTTTTGATTCAAGCATTTTGCAGAAGTTTAGATCCTAAACTCTGAAACATATGATCAGAAATGCCAATGAAAAAGGTGTGCACAAAAATGTTCATGAGAGAACTTTCTGTTAAGGTATAAATTGGAAGGAGTGGATGTAGTTCAAGTGGGTTGAGTTCCTGCCTCCCATGTATGAGCTCCCCAGTACCTTCTTGAAAAAAAAATGGAAAAGAATTTCCAATCATAGTGAAATGATTAGATTCATTAAGGTGCTTGGTGAATAGCTACGGACAATAAACATGTTATGGGACTATCTATGGGCCAATTAAAATGCATCCCTTCAGAAGTTTGTGCACTCATTCCAACGAATCTGCCATTGCTCAAAATATGTGATGTTACATTTTTTAAGAAAGACTGATGGATTATTTATGTGCAACACGAAATTTTGAAATTTTTGGAGATTTTTTTATCTTTTTTGTTATTGAGTTATAATTTAATCCATGTGTAGTCAAAAAACAAATATATGTGATTCCAATCATTTGAAATTTATTAAAATTTACTTAATAAATTTGAATAAAGTCTGATGTAGTAAATGCTCCGTTTAAAAGATATACTAGTTCTGAAGCTGCATGTGGTAGCCTCTAAACATACTGTTGAGCAGTTGATTAATCTTGTTGTTCAAATAGCCTGTCTCTTTAATGATTTTGCCATTTTTTTAAGATTTTTTTAAAGAAGATTTAGACTACAGAAATGTTACATAAAAATTATAATGGATTCCTATATGCCTGACTCCCTCCCCTCCTACATTTTCCTACATAAACAACATCCTTCATTAGTGTAGTGCTTTTCTTACAATTGATGAACCCATAATGAGTTTACGCTTTGTCCCACACATTTTTGTACATTATGACAAAATATACACTGGCCTGTAGCCATCACTGCAAAGTCCTGAAGGACAAATCCAATGTCCCAATATGCCCCCATATTATACCTGTTCTTCACTCTCCCATTCCTCAGAACCTCTGGTGGTCACTGCCTTTACATTAATGATTAGAATTTTTCCATTGCTAGAATAATAGTAAGTCTATAGTAGAATAATATTAAGTCTAGTTTAGTCCTTTTTTCATTCCCATTTTTGAGGATATGGGAATGGTGATGCCCATTCTCCTTCTAATTGAGAGGTTGCTGAAATCTCATGGGATAGATGGATTGGAGCTATCTTTCTTGCAGTTGCAGACACTCTCTGTTCCTTGGGATGGGCGTTGTACATCTTCATCTCCTTGTTAGTTGTCCTGGGTGAGTTCAATGACCTGGAGGGTAAATGTGGCTGCTCTGCTGAATTTTAGGACTCACCTGGAACATGGCACATTTGATTTTTTTTTTCTGACCTGATGGTTTTTTAATCTTCTGAAGTTGTGAACATGCATACAAACCATTTTAATTACTTAACTTTTACTTTATATATTTTGAAACTGTGGTATTGGTGCAAACAAAGTCAGGATTATAAAATATTCTTGTACACTTGATACACCTAACATTTTAAAATGTTTCATTTTATGTATTGTAATTTTTCTGCTCTAAATTCTTCTGTTTGATAGTAATATAGCCATAGCTGCTTTCTTTAGTGATTGCACGCTATGTATAATTTTCTAAAATTTTACTCCCAATCTATATGTTTATGGCTAAAAGTATGATTTCTGAAGATAGTGTCTGATTTTATCTTTTTCTTTTATAATTCAATTAGAAATATTCTTTCCTTTAATTGGGGTTAGGCCTATTTGCATTAAATTTTTTAAAATAATTTTAACAAATCAATTTTATTGATACATATTAATAAACCATCCAAATTTTTATCTTTGTATTAAGTTTATAATATATTTTTGGAAAATTTACACTCTGTTTATTACTCATTTTTGTTGCACCATTAATTATGTCATGGTTTTTTGCATTTTTAAGTTCTTATATTGATTTGTATATTAATGTTTTCAGTTTTAGAATTTTTTTTTTAACAAAAGGGTGGATATGTAGTGAATCCTGCCTTACTGTGGATATGCATATTGCTTTGAAAATAAAGTATGGCTTGTGGGTAATGTAGGTTTCATTACTTGAAACAAAATTTTTCCAGAATTTTACATCATTTTTTTGTATTTGTTAGCTCATTTAAGATGATAAAGTGTTCTTCACATTCAAGGAATTTTTTATTTCCTTAAAAAATATGTGCAAGATTTAGACTTTTTTTTTAGAAAAGTATTTTCTCCTGATATTTGATGATCATTTTTAATTAGTAGACTCTAGTCTTTCTTTAGCTTTGACTTGCATTCCATTATTTATTTGTACTTTTTTCCTTATGTTAGACCAATTTCTGTTTCTGGAGACTATATTTTATCCACATTAGATCATATATGACTCTTTCCTTTCTTTTATTTCTCCAAATTTTAATTTTTAATCTGGTTTCCCAAATATTTTCCAGGTACTTTAATCTTCCTGGAACATCATTTATTTAGCTTTCCGCAGAATGCATTGTATTGTTCATTGGATCCACTGTGTTTTTAGTTAAGAAACTGTGCTTTTCCTTTCTTCAGTATCTTTTCAAGCTGAATGGTTTTACTTTTACTACTATTTTCTTTAATTTTATAGATTCAGAAACTTTGTGTTCTGCTGATTTCAAATTTTCATTATATAATTTTCTCTTATTCATTAAAATAATGCAATTTTTTAGAAAAATATTTGCTATAAATTCTCAGATTACATGCTTCTTCGGAAGTATAACACAAAGAATCTTTCCATTTCTATTCTGTTGTTCTACAGAAGGGCTATTTTATTCATTATGAAGGGTAAAGCTTGTTTCTTTTATTATTTTGTTGGTATATGTTCATATCACTCAGGCACAGTCAAAATGATGGCTTAATGTTTAGATTTACCAAATTTTTAAGCCATTGTGAGAATTCTCCAATCTAAAGGGAATTAGACCTAATCCATATCTACAGATAATCATGTAATAAAGTTTTATGAGTGTGTTATATTAGTCAGGGAATATTGCAGAATAAAGCTGTGCATTTTCCTGGCAAAGCTTTCAGCCCATAATGAATACCTCCACGGGTGCCTTCTCATTTGAGTCTCATGATAAATTCATGGTTAGGGAATATTAGAACAACTATATTGTATTCCTTTCATTTTCCACTATATTTTGTTTCTGTCTGTGGTAAGTCAAGGAAAATTTATACTCTTTCTTTTAATACATTTTCTAACAGTTTTGGTTGAAATATCTCAAATGATTAAGGCTGCCATCTAAACTTATTTTTCTATGCTACTACAGAGATCTTATATTTTATAATCCAAATACACAACTATAAAATCTCCATTAAGTCATATATCCAATTATATTTAGTAATGTTGCTTTTGAGTATTGAGACATTTGTCTCCTTGTGTTTGATTTGTATTGACATACTCTGTCTTCAAATAGTTTAGCTGGGAACATGCCACAGCATTTGATCAAATGAACTAATATGGGTTATCTTCATATTTGTTTAATGAAAGATTTCTTTTTTAGCGTGATAAATGCAATGACATTATATACCATTAAATAGAACTATCAACATAAACTCATTACAAACATAATGTAATAGTAATCCAAATGTTTTTTCTGCTTACTATTTCATAGGTATAATAATCTTTATTTCTCCTTAAATATGTTGATCCTTTGCCTTTGCTGAAACATATTATGCAAGTTGGTTTCATTTTCCTTTTTTAATTTTTTCTGATCATTAATCCCAGAGAAGTATTTCTTTTGTGTTTTTTGTATTTTTCTGCACTCATTGAAAATGTAATTTATAAAATGGTAAAGCAACTCTTGTTTTGTGAAAGTGTAAAGTTATTATTCTTTGGAGAATATGGTAAAACTGGTTAGATAAGACATCTTAAACTTTTGTCCATGTGAACTTGCAAGTATGGAGAACATAACATGTTATTATTTAGAAATAGATGTAATAACAAGTGGACATAAAGGATGGAAATTATAGAATATTTTTTATCTTATCTAGGAAAAATGTATATATTGCAGTTTACAGTACTGAAGTGCAAAATATTGGTACAAGATCAAATTTATATGTAGAAGTGAATAGAGATGGTCAAATATATATATATAATCACTAAATATGCATTTTTTTTGCATTGAGTCATAACTTAATGATCATTTTTCTGTCAATATGTCACTGAAATAATATTGTCCATACTTTGAGTACATTCATAATCCATGACTAGGAGCCACCGCGGTGAGGACCATGTTGCAGCCGAGCATCCTGCTCACCGGTACATCAGGGGTTGGAAAAACTACACTACGCAAAGAACTTGTATCAAGATCAGGACTGAAATACATTAATGTGGGTGATTTAGCTAAAGAAGGGCAACTATATGATGGCTATCATGAAGAGTATGATTGTCCCAATTTAGATGAAGATAGAGTAGTTGATGAGTTAGAAAACCAAATGAAGGAAGGTGGAGTTATTGTTGATTACCACGGTTGTGATTTCTTCCCTGAATGCTAGTTTCATATAGTTTTTGTGCTGAGAACGATAATATTGTACAAAAGACTGGAAACAAGGGGTTATAATGAGAAGAAACTAAAAGATAATATTCATATGAAATTTTTCAAGTTCTTTATGAAGAAGCCATAGCATCCTACAGAGAAGAAATAGTGTATCAGCTGCCCAGTAACAATCCAGAAGATCTAGAGAGTAATATAAATCAGATATTGCAGTAGATTGGACAATGGATCAAAGATAATATTTCTTGACTTACAAGACTGGCAAAATTTCAACCACTCTTGGTGATATTTCTCTGCCCACATCATAGAAATTGTCCAATTATGAGAAAACTTTTGTATCAAGATTGTGTTGCAAGACTAGCAGGTGGATAGTATAAAGGTTTATTCCTGGACATTTTTTCTCCATGAGAAAGCTAAACAATCACATATTTAATGACTGCAACACTATTAAGGATTGAAAGTAAAGACTGTCATCATTTAATGTTTCAACTGCTAAAAAATAAATAAATTTGACCATAAACCATGACTAGATCCAATTTTTTGTTTGTGGTATTCTAGTACAAAACATAGAAACTTCAGTATTGTAACTAAGGAAAGTGATTTAGGGTTGTATTTTTATTTTTGTATTGACAATTGTTAGTTAATGTAGTATTTGTGGAAGTCAAAGTCAGACATATAACAGTGGTTTTATTTTCTATATATCATTATACATAATCTAATACTTTAGAACTATAAAATATAAGAGCACAGAATTGATTAAATGAACTTTTTCTTCTTTCTTGATTAATTGTATGATTTGAGTATTGCACAGAATATGAAAAAATGAATAAAGAACTATTCTCTAGAAAGGGAGAAACCTTCAGTCTATGGCTATCATTTTGCCACTATTTTTAGTGATTATTTTTGTGTGATTACAGTTTCTGTCTTACTGGATCCCCTTTCCATTGTACATGAGAGCTCTCGTCTTTATATCTGTTGGTACATTTAATTATTAATGTGAAAGTCAGGACTAGTATGCATTACAGCTCACATTCTTTGATTCCAGATAGGCATACATTAACATCTAATGGCCGTGCATTTTAATTCTTAGTAAGCTTTCCTTTCAGGGAGTGGTGTGACACAGGGGCAAGAAAGGGGCAAGTTACCCATGGAAAACTGGTGATGTTTGGATTAG
This sequence comes from Dasypus novemcinctus, assembly GCF_030445035.2. Lineage (NCBI taxonomy): Eukaryota > Metazoa > Chordata > Mammalia > Cingulata > Dasypodidae > Dasypus > Dasypus novemcinctus. The sequence goes on along the minus strand of NC_080684.1, from coordinate 26,811,986 downwards.
ATGGCCAACTTGTATGAGACAATACCAAATTTGCTCCAATGCATTCTTAGATACAGACAGCTTCACCTAATATGGATAAGCAAACTGGTTATTTGAATACTTATAATATCCCTGGCATTTCCCTTCATCACCTTGTGATCATTAGTCCAGTTTCAATAGCATCACATGGGAGAATGTTGAAACACAGGCTCAAGTTCCACCTAGACCAACTGAAAATGATTCTGTATTTTAAGGAGTTTCTAGGTATTTTCAAATAACTTTTGAAACAGCGATTTAGAGTTTCTGTGAAATGCCTATGTCTCTGGACTAAACCATGAATGAGGTGATTATTACAGCAAACATTCAAATTCATAGGAACAGAGCCTAACTGGAGTGGTTTACATTTTTCTTTGAGGGTCATGATTTCACTTTATTGTTGCATCAGTCTCACACAAAAAAAAAAACCAACATAGTGAGAAATACTGAGCAAATAATGTGCCAATGCAGAGATCTGGCATCAGAAGTAGGGAGGACTCCAGTTTACCTCCATTTATCCACCTGGAAATATATTTCTATTAAACCAAATGAAGGCAGCTGATATACCAGGAAATCCATTATACAGAGTCTATGGTACAGACAATTGAGCTAAATAATAGAAAATCTTATTAATGGAGTCTGTGCAGGGCAATGGAATAGAAAAATAAGAAAACATTCATTTCTCAGATGAACGAGGCATAGAATGACCAAATGATAAAACAAGTATTTTTTTAAAAAATCCCTGTATTAGAGTTGACATCTAATAAGAAATGAAATAGGTAGCAATTACAAGGTTACTTCTTATAGATCTGGTAGATATGTGCTCTCCTTTTATCAGATTCCACAGAGAATATTTTCTAGGATTTTGGGGAAAACTGACACAGCAATGACCTCACTTCTTTACTTTGCTACTGCCCCAAAAGTAGTCCCAGTGCTTCCTCATGTACATCAAGAAGTTAACACTATCAGAGAAAACAACTTGGCAGCTAGTAAAGCTCAAAATTTTGCATAATTGTCTCTGGTCCTTTTTAGGGGCCTCTATAAAATCTGGGGTTTGAAATTCAATATTGTGGTTAGAGAACTCAAACAATTTGACTGCATTGAATGAGATTGTGGTAGCCTAAGTTCCGATCACCCAACTTGTCTCTATTCCAATATTGGAGCATTACTGACTGTACCAGTTTGATATGGTTTTGAATTCCAAAAAGAAATATTAGATTACATTTGTAAACTGTTTTTTTCCTCTGGGCATATTAGAGTTTATTGGATTCAGAGGTTATACTTTTACTTGATTAAATAATGGTTAAGGCTTTTATTGAACCATGTCAGTAGGACATTGAGTTCCTGCCTCTTGGTGGGCAGGGACTCACAGAGAAACCACACCACAGAGAAGGGATGTTAGAGTCTTGAGCTGGAGTCCCAGGAAGTAAGTACACAGAGGATCTTGGTTGTGAGGAAAGAGAGGCAAGCCCCGGAAAGAGAGGAACAGAGGATGCCTGAAACCTGGCAGTACCCTGGCCGATTTTGCTCCAACACGAGGCAAAAGACTTTGGTGAGGTAAGTAACTTTTGCTTTATGGCCTTGTAACTATAAGCCTCTATCCCAAATGAATACCCTTTATAAAAACCAACTGATTTCTGATATTTTGCATCAGCACCCCTTTTACTGACTAATACACTGACTGACTCTCAGAAGCTAGAAGGATCTCTAAAGGTCATCTGATTATCCCTCTGACACAATGTAATTCTGAACTCAAAAGGCTATAAGTGGTTACATCTTTCTAAGAGTTCTTGTCCTTACTTGGACCACAAGGAATCTAAAAACTGAGAAGCCAAGCCAAGATGCCTCACTGGTGGGCAATAATCAAATTTTGGAGTAGAACTTTCAAGAAGGAAATTAGAAAGAGTAGTATTACGATTCACTCCTAGGGTAAAATGGAGGCCCAAAGTGTGTCCTGATGAGCAGGGCAGGAGAATGGGGAAGTCTCAGTGGAAGAGCAGAGGTCCTTCCTAGGCAAGAGAATGGGGTGAAGCTGGGAAGGGTACTAAAGGCTGGTAACCCTGGTTTCACCCCTCCCAAGCTTCAGATTTGGCCTCCAACTACTAAGTACTGTGGTTTACTTAGTTTTCTCCATCTTCCTTTTTAGAAGCTGAGAGGAAGGGGTCTGGGAAATGAATGAATAAATCCATGCTTCAGTAGGGCACTCTAGGAGTTCAAATGTGTAATAGGGAGGTCCAAGTCCTTGGGAAGATTCTGTGAGGACAAAATAGTTGAGAGTTCCAAAGAGTTGTTTGAGAGGCCAGTGTATGGGAATTAGACTAGAGCATGTTGGTGGGGCCTGGCAATGTTCGGAGGCGAATCATGAAACACTCTGGTAACTACTGCTGTTCACCCGGGTAGTCTTGGGAATCTCTTAATGAATATGCATAGCTTGGTATTTTTCTGACTTCTCTGAACACTTTTATGACCAATTTAAAGGAAAGACTCCAAAACATTTATACCTAATCTGAAATCCCGATAAAAATGCTTCAGGAATTACCAGTGATTTCCTGAATGCTTTGAGAAGAGTTAGGAACTAATGGGCAGTTTTGAAAAGTTTTTAATACTTCCAAATCCTGACCTGCTCTTTCTTTGTATCAAGTCAGAGCTGAACAGTTTCCCATCCTTCAAATCCCTTCCTTGAAGTTTTCATCCCCCACTTCTCTTCCTAGAAAGATTTTCCTTGGTAGATCTCCCCATCAACTGCTTCAACATAAACTATTTCCATCTTCTTTGACCAAGCTCTGGAAAGCTTTTCCTTGGTTTATTTTGCATCATAATGAAAAATATCCAATTCTGGGATACTACCTTAAGAATCATGAAATTAAAAGTTATATTATGATATCATGGCTCATTACGCTTAGTTTCAGCTCTCAGTTTGTATGAAGTGATACTAACAAAATTATTTAAGATTACATGGTCTTTTAACCATTATGCACAACCGTAAAATACTGCATTCATAATAGAGGAAACAGACACTTGTTCTGAAGGAATTATTTTGTGTAAGAGTCCTATAGAACAGGACAAAGTACTGTGTGCTAGATTTTTGAGCCTAGGACTTGATATATCAAATTGAAAATACAAACAATTCTGGGAATTTCAGAACATAGTTCAAACCATATGAGTAATTTTTTCTTTCTAGCAATGAATACATTTTATTTGCCAAGTGAACTTATATCTACAAGATATAATATCAACAGAATAGTTTGTTGTGAATTACTGTTGCAAGAAGGCTGTTAAATAAATTTTGTAATTATTGCCTTTTAGGTTTTTTCATCTATTCTATTGCCTCATTTTTTGTGTGTATTATTCATATTCTAATTCAGAAAGGCGATATTAAGATGGGACTGTCTTTGCTTTTTAACCCTTTAGGAGAAGTTTGACATTCGTTTTTTTAATATTACTTTTACTGGACTGAAATATATCCATGTTAGTCTATTTATTCCTCTATCTTCCTGAAAAGGGAAAAAGCTAAAGCTTCGATTCAATTTTGCAGGATCCATGTAGTAGGATGATTTTTATTACAGAAAATATGAGAAATAAATAGACTCTAGGTATTTGTGTGTGTGTACGCCAAGGTATACCTCAGAACAGGAAAGAATTCTGACTGGAATAATTTTTGCCTTGATAAAGTTATAAATATGAAGAAAGGAATGGACAGAAATAGAATTCAAATTTTTGTTGCTGTCTTTTGGTGCTTCAGCCCTAAAGATGATGAAGTCTTGTTTGGACCTCTATAAATCTATTTCATGTCCACTTAAGAAAATGCACCATTGTGAAGGGAGGTTTCTTTGAAATAAGTCCATGATCCGTACTTCACTCCATTGTTCTAAGAGTAGTAAAAAAGAAACTTTGTTGGTTAAACAGACTAGATTGTAGATTTGAATTATAATCATAGCAAAAAAGAATTAATTACATGCATTTTTTTTAATATTTAAAATCAATTTCCTAATTCTTTGAGAGAAATGCAGTCTTTTTTATTGCCTCCTTGAAGGCTTGTTGGACTTGCTTATTCCGCAGAGTATAAATGAAGGGGTTCATCAAAGGGATGACTGAGGTGTTGAGCAATGCCACCACCTTATTAATGGCCACCCCTTCCTTTTGTGGTTTGATATAGATGAAGAGGCAACTCCCATAGGTGATGGAAACTACAATCATGTGGGAAGAACAGGTGGAGAAAGCCTTTTTCCTTTGTTGAGCAGACGGAAGTCTTACAATGGTCTTGATGATGTATGTGTAGGACAAAATCACACACACAAGTGTGAATATAAGAGTCAGCACAGCCATGATCAAAACAAGTTTTTCTATGAATTCTGTGTCTGAACATACAATCTTCAGAAGAGGAGAAGCATCACAGGCAAAATGTTCAATGAGATTGGAGTTGCAGAAATCTAGCTGAAGTCCCAGGCTAAGAGGTGGGAGAATGACCATTAATCCAGTCAGCCAACAGCAGAGGACAAGTGTGGTGCACACCCTGTCGCTCATGATGGTGGTGTAGTGCAGGGGCTTGCAGATGGCCACATAGCGGTCACAGGACATGGCAGTTAGAAGAAAGAATTCTGTTGCTCCAATGAGGATGATAAAAAATAATTGAGTGAAACAAGCCTTATAGGTAATATTCTTGTCTCCTGTTGTCATGCTGTAGAGGAATCTAGGAATACTGACTGTTGTAAAGATTATTTCTAAGATGGAGAAATTTCTAAGGAAAAAGTACATTGGTGTTTTGAGGTAACAGTTCACCAGTGTGAGCAGGACAATGATTAGATTTCCAGCCACAGAGAAAATGTAGGTGAGAAACAGAAATAGTAACAAAACAACCTGTAGGCTCAGGTCATCTGTTAGTCCTAGTAAGATGAATGTTGTTACTGTAGTATGATTTTTCATCACTGTCTTCAGATATATAATTAGCATATTTTTATTAATTAGAAATTTTGAATGTGAGGAATATAAGAGAAAATAATATTTAATGTTATTATAAAGTTAAAACACACACAAGGCATTATAAACCATTCCCCTCTCTTTTGACTTGAGGTTCATAATACTGGGTAGTAATATTATCTGCTTGATTTCTCTGGATTCTACTTTACTCATGTCTCCAGAATTGCGTTGGTGGAAAATATCCATCTGAAGCTACAATATTACTCCAGTTACAAGACCAGTTTTATTGTTGTCCGAACTTAACATGAAGATCTATCAGAGAAATGAAATTAGGAAAACTGTTATGGTATCCCGATTGTCAAAGAAGAGATAAATGGAAAGAGTCTGTGCCAAAATTTTATTTCTCCATCTATCATGATAAGATATCAAGTCATTCTCATACCCCATGAAAATAAAATACTATCAGTGGCTTATTTTTACATTTTCCTTTGCTCTGAAAACCTCGTTCCCTTCAACTAATTCCTGTTTATTCTCATCTACATCCTAGGTAACCTTGGTATTATGTCCCAGAATTATGTGAATTTTACGGATTCCATTCTCTTCCAGGGATTTCCTCTTTGCATCTTCTTCATTGTAATGTGCTGAAATATTCAAGCCTATTTCCCTCCTATATATCATCTTGAATAATCTTTGCTTTGTTACATTTCTGAATTCCTCTTTTAATATCCATCTGCTGCGTAACATCCCATTTATATCTTGCCTTCTCAAAACACTGAGAAATGGGATGTTCATTTATTCTTTTCCAGAGAACAGATCATTGTCTTAGACTACCAAGATTCTTGGTGGAGACCTGTAGTTTATACATAGATATTTCTGTACCCAAATGCCTTCTGAGGATGTCTGCCAGTTCCTTTAATAACATAAAATTATATCCTCCAAGATGGGTAAGGAGGGAGATTTCCCTTTGGGGACAGAGTCATGATTCCTTTCTTTAAAGATTGTCCTTGCCTTTGGAATATTACTAAGCATTCATGCCCTTACCCATGTTGTCACATGGTCCTTTCCTTCGCCTATAACACTCTAACATAAGTATGGAGTCAGTCATTTTTATTCCCAAAAAAACTATTATTTGCAGGAATTCCATCCTTAAGAGTTCCTATTCAAATTGCTTCTCTGTGCTGATCATTCTCAGGATCATGTAAAAGAACCCATCTTTCACTATTTCCAAGAAGTCCTTGAGTAGATGTTTGATTTATCACATTTCCTCCTGAATCACATAACTTCTCTGTAACTTGGACAATATTACACATGTAAGTGTCAGAACTGGAATATGACCCTGGTAAAACTGTACTCCAAAGTATGGAATTTTCAGTTAAGGTGTAATTCTAGGATTTTGGGAAATTGCTTATCTTTAGTCAAATCTAATAATCATGAATTAACTAAATGCTAGCTTTTCAAATCTTTCCTAGGCACAAAATATCTTAAGAACTTCTGGGTTTTTTTCAATAAATGACTAGAATAAAATCTCCCAGTGAGACACCAATTATTTTGTAACATGAATGATGCTTATGTGATGTTGTAAGCTATTCCCTATAAAATGCCCCAAGTGTTGTTTTCTTCTCAGTCTAGGGATGCAGTGATTAATTTTCTGCAGTGGAAAGTTGTCACAGTGTGACTGGTTTTATAGACACCTTCAAAAGGAAGAGGCTGCTGGCCTAAGCTCTGGTATAACTGATTTCTTGCTTTTGGATAGCTGTTTAGTAAGGTATATATGCACCCAGAGCTAGTCTACCAGACTAAGAAGTCAGTGTTTCCTGGTAGCCACACATCTTTCCACTTTTTTTCACCACTTTTCTTCATTTCCATCTACTTTCATAACCTGTGCCTTCAATAATCCAAAGCCTTCATGCTGGCTAACACACTAACACCAAATAACGTTGGTCTGCAAGGTTATCATTGGATGTGTCATTACTGCAGTCTCCTAAGTTATTCTTTCTTTTATATCTTTAAGAAATAGCATCTTATATTCTTAATTCTGGGGAAAAAACTGCATTGAGATTTACAAATAGCTTGTATCATCACATCACTTGAATGAATGGTAAAGAGGAAAATCATTAATGTAAACAAATAATGTAAATATTTATTATGAAATTCCAGTCTACATAGAATGATCATTTTCCTTCCTACTATCAAGGATAATAACAATTAATAACAAAAAATAAACCTCTTACAATGTTATCACAGAGAGAAAATCACTATTACATCTTGTATTTATTTTCAGCTTGTTTATGAATTTAAAATGATGCACAGGCAGTATTTACATTTTGTAAAATTAATATTGACTGTAAATAATATTTGATGTGTTTCCTCACTTAAAATCATACCTATTCATTCCACAATTTTAATCAGTTATAAGGTTTTTCCTCATGCCATTAAATATTGTTAAAAACACAATATTACTAGCTCACTATATTTCCTCATGCAAAGAAGAAAATTGAAAATTGAATCATTCTAATAGAAAAATGTATGTGTCTTTCCATTTATTATATGATAATCTTTTAGTGAACATATTTGTTGATAAATCTTCAACAGCATTTAAGAACTCATCACATATGAAATACTGAATCAATATGCTTTTGACACTTATTGATGAACTAGGCCTTTAGAAAATGTGTCAACGTGTACATTCACATCAGTTTCTGATATTATTTCACTAAATCTTTGTGTGTTTTGGTGTTGTTATTTTGGTTATTATTTTAGATAATTTTTGATAATAAGATAGTACTAACTAATATTTATTTAATTTGCCTTTATCTCATCAATTGATGAAACACTTTGTTCTACATGCTTTTAGCTATTTGTAAACCTTGTGTTTCAACTACCAATCTTCATTATCATATTCCCCTGACCACATAATATTATTTTAAATTCAAAATATACACTAATTATTGAATATCTTTTTGTGTTTTCATTTGAAGTAATTACCAGTAAAAGAATAACTGAGTTCAGAAACTCCAAATCCTAGTATATAATCTAACCCAATTAATATGGCTTTAGTTTTTATAGATTCTTTGAGAACTGACAGCCCAGCTTTTAGGATAACTCTTTAGTATGGTGTGAAATGGTTTAGCAATGATGCTTTCCCCTTTGAAGCTTTTTCCTGCCCTAATCCTTAGGACTCTATGAAAAAGTGAGTTTTCAGTATCTTTTTTCAGTCTGTCTTATTATACAACAGATGTGACCCCATTCTCCATTTGTGTACAGTGCTGGTCTCATCCACAACTCTGATCCCTCCTAAAAACCCTTTCAAGAATCAAACTCATATTCAGATGTCACATTATTTAGAACAAAGTGATGATTCAGAAATACCTTATCAAATCCTCCCTGAGCACGAATGTACAACTTGGATCCAAAAGTTCTAGGAGAAAGATATCAGCTCCCTGCTTCTACCTAAGAACGGCTTATGCACAATTCCATGTTTCAACTTCTCAAACTTAGACAGGACATGCATTTCATACTTACTTTCTGGTAATTTCCCAACAATTTTGGGCAATGTAATTCAAAGTTGTCTCTTTGGTCTGAAACTTTGTGCGCATGTGCCTATTTTCATTTAACTGTGGTAACATTTTCAGCTGCACGTGCTCTTCCAGGTAAGAGAGCTGCAAAGACAAGGTGGTCCACAAGGTTACCATTGGCTTCATTATGACAGAGACCCCACCACTTTTACCCTCACCAAGTCTAGAATGGGATCTGATCAGAGATCTTAATCTCAGTAAACCAGGAAAAATATCCTTCCCATTCTGGAACTGAAACAATGGGCAAACGATGGCAAAAGAATGTTAGCAACTCTCCCTGGCTTAGGAGGTGAAGATGTTCTGACCTCTCTGTGCAATGAAAAGGGTCCTCTAAATTATCACTATGCAAATGGCATGTGTTTTATGGTTTTAGTCTGCTCCAGTGCCCAGGGAATAAATGAGTGAAAAGACAAAAATGTCCCTGGTGATCCTATCCAAACCACTAATTAATCTACAGTGAGGGTAACTTTGGCTAAAAAATAAAATAAATTAATCAGCACCTGTGTGACAGTGGCCACAGAGATAAGAAATGCAACCTTATTTGCATCATTTGAAGCAAAGAAAAAATTAGATAATAAAGTGAAAATCTATGTCATCATTTTCTCTTTACATTGTTTGTTTGGTTTCTTAGATTAAATTAAGTAGAAAACTAATTAGGATATGCTAGGCCTTATCTGATGATTTCTGCATTACGGGGAGATATGTATAAAAAACCCCTCATTTCAGTGAATCGGGGGGTTAATTTTTCTTTGGTTTTCCTGACAATATGATCCATTCACAAGCTTATCATGCTAGAATAAACTATTATTCCTATATTACTTACCTTGTTATTTAATGTTCAATATATTAAAGGATCTTGCTAAACTCAGTGATATCCTTCTGCCTACCAAGAATGAGGGACTTGAATGCACTGTGCTCAGTACCCACCTTTTGCTCCTTTGTCTGGAGATCACACCTCCACGCCTCCACAGTGCCCAGCTGTACCAGCAGGTACTTATTAGGGTGATTACATGCCTTCTGTATTTAACTTGATTTTGATATATTTTCACATTTTTCTTTTATATAGATTCAGATTTATTTTAGTATTATCAGTTCTTATATTAAAAGAACTTACAATAATGCCTGTATTACATATTACATGCCAATGCATTCTGCTAACATGTTTTACTGAGAAAGCCTTATTTCACTTTCTTTTTGATAAAAAATATTTTCACAATATTTTCAGCAGTTCTTTTGGTGTGTGTATAATTCTTGAGTAACAATGGTTCCTTTCAGTAGTTTTAAAAATTGCTGTCTGGCTTTTGTGGTTTCTGATGAGAAATCTGTTATGATTCTTATCTTTTTGTAATAGTAATATTTACTACTCTGTGGCTATCTTCAAGTTTCAATATGACACATCTATTTTCTTCTGTTTCCTGATTTGGAGACTATAAAAAGTTATATATTAAATATTTGTATTGAACTTGAAGATCTATTTTGTTCATTTACCTCTCTCCCTCCTTCCATCCTTCCCTTCCTCCTTTCCTCCTTCACATCCTTCTCTTCTTTCTTTTAGTTTGGATAATTCTGTGGTCCAATATTCCTGTTCTTTGTGTGTATGTGTATATATATATATATACACACATATATATATACATATACCTATAAATACATATATGTATATATTTGTAGCATTTCGATTTCATTTTTCTTGTTTCTGTTTTTGTGCTGTAACAACCGTTCTGTTCATACATGTGTTAGCTCTTTCCACCACACTTTTAACATAATAATCACTGCTATTTCAAAGTCCTTGTCTGACAGATCCATCAACATTGTAATATCTGGTTTTGGTTGATGATTGCTTTTAATCCTGACAATGAGTCTTTCTCTCTTTACCTATTGCTAGAAATTGTGTTTACAAGGCTAGAAACTGAGATAAGAATTATTTAAAGGTAGAAATGAACATGATTTTATTTACTTCCATATTCTCACTCCAAAAATTGTCTGTTGGATATTCCTTCACTAACCAATGATGACATAGGAAACAATTATATATCCTGTCTGGTACTTTTAATTTTGAAATTCTATCTTGTTACTAAGGGTGATGTCCTGTGTAAAGTTTCTGCAAATTATAGATTCGATATAACTCTAAAATAAGATAAAATAACATTCACTATCTGGTCTTAGTAGCTAATAGCAAAATTCTTCTGGTGTCCTTTATTAAGAGAATTTCCAGAAGAATGTTGAATAACTGTGGTGACAATGGGCATTTTTACCTTGTTCCAGATGTTTGACTGAACACTTTCAATCTTTCAACATTGAGTGAATGTGAGCTGTTGAGTTTTTCATATATATCCTTAATAATCTTGTGGAATTTTCTTTTGTTCCTATCTTTCAAAGTATTTTTTATTAAGAAAGTGTGCTGTACTTTGTAAAGTGCCTTTATCTGTCAATGGAGATTATTTATTCTCTTCATTTTGTTAATTTGGTATATTATATTAATGAATTTTCTTATCTTGAACCATCTTGCATACCAGGAGTAAAACCCACTTGATTATGGTGTATAAATCTTTACATGTATTTCAGGATTCATTTGCTAGTATTCTGTTGAGATTTTTTTCATACATACTCATTAGAGAAATTGGTCTGTAATTTTCTCTTCTTGTCTTTATCTGGCTTTTATTTTAAGGTGATGTTGGACTCATGGAATGAGTTAGGTACTGTTGCCTTATCTTCAGTCCTTTGTAAGAGTTTCAGCAGGACTGGTATTAATTCTTCTTTGAATGATTGGTAGAATTCACCTGTGAATCCAGCTGGTGCAGGGATTTCCTTTGTTGGGACATTTTTGATGATTGATTCAATCCCTTACTTGTGCTTGGACTGTTAAGATTTTCTATTTCATCAGGTTAGGTGTAAGTTGTTCATATGTTTCTAGGTATTTGTCCATTTCATCTGTGTCATCTAATCTGTGGCATACGGTTGTCCATAGCAGCCTCTTATGATCCATTTTATTTCTCTGCTGTCAATAATAATGCCCTCTTCCCACTTTAGATTTTGTTTATTGGCACCTTGTTTTTGTCAGTCTAGCTAAAGTGTTTCCAACTTTATTGATCTTTTCAAATAATCAACTTTTTTTAATGCTATTGTTTTTATTCTCTGTTTCATTTATTCTTTAATCCTTAGTATTTTCTTCCTTATTAATTCTTTGGTTTTAGTTTGCTGTTTTTCTTCTTTCATTTTCTCCAGAAGTACAGTTAGGCCTTTGATTTTAGCCCTTTCTTTTTCTCTTTATGTTACCATTTAGGGTTATTAATTTCCCTCTTAGCTTAGCCTTTACTTCCTCTATAAATTTTGATATGTTGTGTTTTCAATTTCATTTGTCTCAAGATATTCATTGATTTCACCTGTAATTTCTTCTTTCACCCATTGATTGCTTAAGATTATGATCTTTATTTTTCCTGTAATTGTGGAATTTGCAATTCTCTGGCTGTTATTGATTTCCAGGTTCATTCCATTGTGGTCACAAAAGATATTTTGCATATTTTATTCCTTTTAAATTTATTGAGACTTGTTTTATGACTCAACATATGATCTATCCTATAGACAAATCCATGTGCACTTGAGAAGAATATGTATCCTGCTCTTTTGGGGTATAATGGTTTGTGTTTATCTGTTAGATTGTTAGGTCTAAGTAATTTAACATGCTATTTAAATTCTTCGTTTCCTTGTTTATGCACTGTCCAAATGTTATAACTATTGATGACACTGCTATATTGAACTCTCTAACTATAACTTTAGAGGTGTCAATTTTCCCTTCTGTTTTCCCAGTGTTTGCCTTGTTTATTTTGAGGCACTGTGGGTAGGTGCATAAATATTTATCATTGTTATTTCTTCTTGGTGGGTTTTCCCTTTTATTAATATTTAGTGACCATCTGTGTCTTACAACAGCTTTTGACTTAAAATCTATTTTGTTCAATAATGCTATAGCTCTCCCAGATCTTTTTTGGCTACTATTTGCATGGGATAACATTTCCTTCCTTTTACTTTCAAACTATTTTTGTCTTTGAGTTTCAGGTGAATCTCATATAAAGAACATATAGTTGTATCATGCTTTTTATCTGTTCTGCTTATCTCTTTTTACCTGGGGAGCTTAATCCACTAATATGCAATTTTATTATTGTGGAGGCAGAAATTACATTTGCCTTTTTTTCTTTTTTTTTTTGGTCATGTGTTTTGTATCTCTCATTTATTGCAGTTTCCTTTTCTATGTAGGCATTCTTTTATGATGTATCTGACTGATCCCTTTCCTAGTTCTGCTTCTGTTTACTTATTAAATACTTTCTTTGGGGTTACCCTTGACCTTTATTATATTACTTACATTTATAACCTAGTAATTTGAAAATATTCCAAGTTAGCTTCAGTAGGATGCAATTTCTCTACTCCAATATTCCTCCAAATCTGCTCTTTCTGTTATTTTTACCCACATTACCTTTTCATATTCTACATGTCCATTATTAAGAAATATGACTTTGTTTTATTCAATTGTATTCTGACTCTTAAAGAATTAAAGAGTAGAGTTATATTTTGAGGATAAGTATTATTGCTTTCCACCAGTATAAAGCACTTTTATTCCAATAATAACTCAAAACTCATATGTGGAGTGGGAGGTGGGAGGGTGGCGCAGAAATAGTTTTCTTGTCAAATGACTATAAAGGTCAGCAAAGGTATGAGTGGGGAAAGGATAAAACAGGAAATGTAGAGACCAGCAGTGGGGCTGATGATCAAAAAAACAGGAGATGGTGAAGGTGCAATGACCAGCATCATTTTCTTAATAGAATACTCAAGAATTTTTCAGACATCTGGGTTTTCATTGGGTGTTAAGTTTCAAAAAGCAAGTTTAATTTAAACTTTCTATTAAAGTTCTAAAAATTTAGGACATGCTGGAGTTTTGACAGCTATGAGAAGAGTACCAAAGCCCTGAAAATCTATTTGAAAAACCAAAGAATGGAAAAAATAAGCCAGAATATGAAAAAAGAAAAAAAAAAGACCTCAGACATCCCTGCTGGCCTAGGGATAGATATCTGTGGTGTCCAATGCAGCAGTGAAAACTATCTGCTTTCGAAGGGCAAAGAGTTTGAGGGATGATAGGGTGCAACTGATAGAGACAAAGGCTCTCCTTTCCCAGTTCAGTTTGGGGCAGGGCTTTTAATTTAACCCAGGGACATCTCTCAACTTGAAGAACGATTCTGCTCTCAACAGCATCTCAAATCAGCTATGACTCTGCAGTGCAGCAGCAAGAATGTTCAATAGAAAATAGAAAAAAAAATCATCCAAAAATAATGAAGAATTTTGTACACACCCCCAAACTTCAATTCTTATTATAAAATTAACCCATCGTTTGTGTTGTTAATACCTGAACATATACATAACTGGAAACCTAGATCCAAAAGACTGCATGTGAATCAAGAATCCCAAAACTAAAACAAAAAGGAATATTGAGGCTTAAAGCACATCATTTAAATTGATGCATATATGAAGAGAAAGGGGAAGAGAAAATGAGAGAGGTTAACAGCAAAATCTGAGTGACTAAACACAGTCTGTAGACGTTTATACAAAGAGTGTAGTAGAACGTAAGGAAAAGCTCCATGTGAATTCATAGGCACATGTCTGGAGGCACCAGGCCCTTCCATGACAGATCCCAGTACACAGAGCGGAGGGAGAAAGCCATTCCTGTCATCCCAGTTCTAGAGGCTCCAAATCAAAGTCGAGAGTAGCATTTGGTGGCGTGACGCTTGAGTGCCCAGTGGCACTACAGGCCTGGTCTGGAGAGGTAGTCAGTTTGGATCTCTGACCTAAGCTCATCTGGGTAACCCCTTCTTCCCATCCTTGGACCACCTCCTTCTTTCATAGCATGAACTTAAAGGGCTAGTTTCTGTCCTGAGAGGAATCAAATTTCTTTCCATCTTCAAATACCCCTGTGTAGTACACACACAGTTCTGGCCACATTTCAGGAAGGTGCATCCATCTGTGAGGAAGATGGTCTCCACCTACTTTCCCAACACCTACACTGTTGCAGCGGACACTAGGCAGGTGCTGTGGACCAAAAGGAGACCTGGTGGCAGCTCTGTGGCTCTTTCTCATCCTTCTGTGCCTAATCTTGGGTTTTGCATTTACCATTATAGTTACCTTTAGTGAAAATCTTCACTTCTTCATACTATTCCATGGTACTTTTTCCTTTAAACCAGAAGGACTCCTTTAGAATTATTGTAGGCTAGGTCTTTTTTTGTAGCTTTCTTCGATTCTGTTTACCTGTGAATATTTGAAAATCTCTTGTATTTTTGATGGACATTTCTGCTAGATAAATAATTTTTTCCTGGCAGTTTTTCTCTTTCACTACCTAAAATTTATCATACAATGCCATCTCACCTTCATCGTTTCTGATAAGAAATCATCACTTAATCTTACTGAGGATCATTGTATGTGATGAATCACATTTCCCTTGCTGCTTTCAGAATTCTATCTTTGGCAATTGATATTCCAATTAGTCTGTGTCTTGGAGTAGTCTATTAAACCTGTTTGGAGTATATTATGCTTCTAGGATATGTTTCTTTATGTCTTTCATAAGAGTTGGGAATTTTTGGCCATTATTTCCTGAAATATTCTTTCTACCCCTTTTCTCTTCTATTCTATTTCTATTGTGCCCATGATGCATATGTTCGTTTGCTACTCCATTACTCAAGTCCTATAGACAATTCTCCATTTTTTCTATTATTTTCTCTATCTATTCTTCTGAGTATATGATTTTGATTCCATTGTCTCCTAGTATGTTTATTCTTTTTTCTGCCTGTTCAAATCAGGTGTTCTATGTCTCTAGTGTATAATTTTTTTCTTTGAAATTTTTATAATTGTACTGTTTATTAAAGTCTATAGTTTAACCTAGGGTTCACTGTGTGGTGTATTCCATGGATTTTTTTAAAAAGTTTGGTCTGATACAATATATACAATCTAACATTTCCTCTTTTCATCATATTCATATGTATGAATATTTTCTATTGCTATTTGCATTCATAATGTTGTGCTTTCATCAATACCATCCATTTCAAAAACATATTCATTATTCCAAATGGGATATTTGGAATAAATTTTAAGACTTAATTTATTATTTCTTTTCCTCCCCCCTTTCCCTGGTAACCTATATTTTAGATTCTGAGTTTTAATTTATTCTAATTTTTTCAAATCAGTGATATCATACAATAATTATCTTTTTGTGTATGGCTATTTCACTCAACATGTTGTCATTCTGGTACATCCATGTTGTTGTATGTGTCAGGACTTCACTCCTTTTCATGACTGAATAATATTCCACTGGATGTATGAACAACATTCTGTTTATCTGTTCAATGGCTGATGGACATTTGGATTGCTTCCATCTTTTGCATCTGTGAAAAATGCTGTTACAGACATTGATGTACAAATAGCTGTTAGAATCCCTGCATTCAGTTATTTTGGTTGTATACCTAGTGGTGGGATTGCAAGGTCATATGGTAGTTCTGTACCTAGCTTTCTCTGTTTTTTTTCTTTATACAGTTCACCTTTATTATTGATAACAATAAAAAATCTTCTAAAGACTATCAGTAGTGTAGTACCAAAAGTGCCATAATATGTCTATAAAACATTTACAGAATTTGTTATACAAGTAATGGATTTAGGAAGGAAAGTGAATTAGGACACTAGTAACAGAAGCGAAAAAGCAAACTATATCATTAGTGCCAAAAGGAAGGTGAAATAACAGCAGAATTTTAAAAAGAGTGGCAGGGTACTATAAGTAAAGAGACATAATGTAAACTGTAATTTTAGATTATATATGCCCCAAAATTCCTTACAAGGAGAATTAGGTGTTGTTTTACTCAATGGTAAACCTGGTAAGAATTTTGCACCAATGTGATTTGAACTCTTAAGGGTGCATGAAACTTTTTCAGGGATAAAACAATGCCACTTCTGAATCAATTAAAAATATAGATCCTCAGACTGGGGATAGCAGGAGTCATTGGAATTTAAATAGTTCTACGAACAACTCTGGGCAGATGTGGGTTGCTAAGTGAAGCATTTTCTTTACATCTGTCAGCAAAGTCACCATTTGACACAGAAATAAGAGAAAGAAAGGAAAGAAGGGACCATTTTCAGGTCCTTAAAATTTGCAAAAAGGAAGTACTGACTGAAGGCAGCACAATTGCTTTAAGTAACCCTATTGTGCTTTCTGGAAACAAGGCTTCAGGTGCCAGGGAAGAATTAATCCTTTCAAAGTAAATACAGGCTCTGACCTGGGATGTAGATGATTCAGCAAAAGCTCAAGGTCAGTTCATCATGCAGACTGGTCATTAAAGGGCTTGGCTACTGAGCAAGGGGCTGGATTTTTGAGCCATCTGCTCAATTTTTCCCCAGATCTCCAACACCCACGACTTGGGATGTGCACAATACCTCCACACAGTACTCCTTCATAAGGTCCCAAACAAATGTCTGAAGATGGTTTTCCAACCACATGGTCTAGGACCTATGTGCCCATCCATCATCAAGCTGTCTTCCACAGTGGCTGTGCCAATTTGCATTGCCACCAGCAATGAAGGACTGTTCCTATTTTCTGCATCCTTTTCAACACTTGTTATTTTCCAATTTTTTAAAATACCATCCATTCTAATCAATGAGAAATGTATCTCACTGTGGTTTAGATTTGTATTTCCCTGATGGGTGATCATGTTGAGTATCTTTTCATGTACTCTTGCCATTTGTATATCTTTGTTGGAGAGATGTTTTTTCAAGTCTTTTGCCTATTTTTATTAAGTCTTTTTTTTAAAAGAAACTTTAGATTACATAAATTTTATACCAAAAATATGGGATATACCCATTTACCCCACCTGCTCCACTCCCCACATTTCCCCCTCATTAACATATTTTATTAGTATGGTAAATTAGTTACAATTGATGAACACTTACTACTAACTGTGGTCTATAGTTTACCTTCTAGTTTATACTTTGCACAGCATAATTTTATACGTTTAAACAGAGTATAAAATGGCCTGTATCCATCACTGCAATGTCAAGCAGGACATTTCCAGTGTCCCCAAAATGCCCCAAGTTCTTCCCTCTCGCTTCCTTCAGAACCTCTGGTGGCCACTGCCTTTATATAAATGGTACAAATTATTCCAATTTTTGTCTTATGTAGTTAAATTGAAGTATTTCTTTATATTTTCTGGCTAATAAACCTTTATCAGATATGTGGTTTCCAAATATTTTCTCCCATATTGTAGGTTTTCTATTTACTTTCTTGATAAAGTACCTCCAGGAACAAATGTGTTTTTTGTTTTGTTTTTATTCTGAAAACCTCACATTCATTCATTTTTCTTTTATGCTTGCTCTTTGGGAGTAAAGTCTAAGAAACCATTGCCTAACAAAAAGTTCTGAAGATGCTTTATACGTTTTCTTCTCAGAGATTGATGGTTTTAGCTCTTATATTGGGACATGAAAGTCTTCCAGCTTCATTTGTCATTTGCAAGATGGTTTACCTATTCCAGTCTGCGTACCCTTCCATATAAATTTGATAATTGACTTTATTTCTGCCAAGAAATTGTTGGAATTTTGACTGGGATTGCATCGAATCTATACATTGCTTTTGATAGCATCAACATATTAACAATATTTACTTTTAAATATTTGAACATGAAATATCCTTTCATTTATTTAGGCTTTCATTAATTTCTTTTAGCAATGTTTTGTTGTTTTCTGTGATCTCATCCTTTACTTTCTTTGTTAGGTTTATTCCTAGTTATTTTATTCTTTTAGTTGTTACTGTAAATGAGATTTTTATTGATTTCTCCTTCTAATAATTCATTGTTTATAGAAACAATATTGGTTATTGGGTATTAATTTTGTTCTCTGCTGTTTGGCTGAATTTATTAATTTTCTCTAGGAACTTTGTTGTGACTTTTTCAGGATTTCCTTTATATAGAAACACTTCATATGCAAATAGGGCAAGTTTTACTTCTTCCTTTCAAATTTAGATGCCATTTATTTCTTTTCTTTTCTTTATTTTTTTCCCCTAATTCTTCTGGCTAGAACTTCTAGTACAATGTTGAATAACTGTGGTGACAGTGGGCATCCTGGTCTTCTTCCTGACCTTAGAAAGTTTTCAGTCTTTCACCATTATGTAGCAAATTATCTGTGGGCTTCTCATGTGCTGTTTATCATGTTGAGGAAGTTTCCTTCTATTCCTAGTGCTCTAAGTGTATTTATCAAGAAAGGATGCTGCATTTTTTCAGATGCCTTTTTTGCATCAGTTAAGATGATCATGTTGTTTTCCCCCTTAATTTTGTTAATGTGGTGTATTACATTAATTGATTCTCTTATGTTGAATGACCCTTGCATTTCAGGCATAAATACCACTTGATCATGATATACAATTCTTTTAATATTTTCTTAGATTCAGTTTGCTAGCATTTTGTTGAGGATCTTGGCATCTATATTCATAAGAGATATTATTCTGTAGTTTTCTTTTCTTTTGGTATCTTTATTTGGCTTTGGTATGGGGGTGATGTTGGCCTCATAAAATGTTTTGGGGAGTATTCCCTTTTCTTCATTTTTTTGAAAGTGTCTGTGTAGAATTGGAGTTGTGTCTTCTTAGAATGCTTGATAGAATCCCCCTGTGAATCCATCTGGTTCAGGACTTTTCTTTGTTGGAATGTTTTTGATTACTGATTCAATCTCTTTCCTAGTAACTGATTTGTTGAGATCTACTTCCTCTTGAATCAATGTATGTAGTTTTTGTATTTTCAAGCTTTTTGTCATTTCATTTAGGTTATCTAAATTTTTCACACACATTTATGTGGGAAACAAAGGCATGTTGTTTCCATGGAAGCAAGTTACTTCCTTGACCACTGAGTCAAGCTGTCCCTTATGATTATCGGTGCGGAGCACAGTCTTGGCTGGGTAAGCACACCTGCAGGCAGAACAATACATACAGAACAGAACAACCTGGGTAACAGGATTTATGAGTATAGTTACTGATTTTTATAATAATAGTTCCAGTAAGGTTTGTTGGGTTTTCATCAATCACTAGTTAATATAGTATGAGGTAAGGGTAATAGGTAACTTGATTTTGTGCTGAATGTCACATAGGTTAGGGGTATATATACTAGCCCCCCAACTCAATAAACTTGTCTGATGAGCTTGAGAAATCAATGCTCTCAGATCCCCTGAACCCAGTCTTTCTTTGTCTTTCATTCCCGATACCTCGGGTCACTGAACAAGACTCCGACACATTTATTCATAATATCCAATGATAATGTTTTTATTTTAGTGAGAGCACTTGTAATGTCCCCCTTTCATTTCTGATTTTCATTATTTGCATACTCTTTTTATTTTTATCAGTCTAACTGAAGGCTTGTTGATTTTGTTGATCTTTTCAAAGAACTAACTTAAAAAATCTCTATTTTTTTTTCTATTTCATTTATCTCCTTTCTAATCTTTGTTATTTCCCTCCTTCTTCTTGTTTTGGGTTTAGTTTGCTTTTCTTTTACTAGTACTCCCAGTTTTGAAGTTAGGGGTCTGATTTAGTCTTTCTTCTTTTTTAATATAAGCATTTAGATCTATAAATTTCCCCTTAGCAGTGTCTTTACTGCCACTCATAAGTTTTCACATATTGTATTTTCATTCCTTTCACTTCAGGATATTTCCCAATTTTGTTTCTGATTTCCTTTTAATCCATTGTTTGCATAAGAATATATTGTTTAATTTCCACATATTTGTGAATATTTCACTTTTCCTTCTGTTATTGATTTATAACTGCTTTCATTGTGTTTGGAGAATATAAATTGTATGATTTAAATATTTTTGAATTTCTTGAGATTTGTTTTGTGACCCAATATATGGTCTATCCTGGAGAATTATCCCTGTGCACTCAAGAAGTTTGTACATTCTGTTTTCATTGAGCATGTTCTATATATGCCTTTATATCTAGTTGCTTTATTGTATCATTCAAATCTTTTACTTCCTTACTTATTTCTGAGTAAATGTTCTATCCATTATTGGGAGTGGCATGTTAAAGTCTCCCACTATTAATGAGGACCGTCAATTTCTTCCTTCAAATTTGTCAGTGTTTTGCTTCATGTATTTGAGACTGTGTTGTTAGGTGTATATATATTCATAATTGTTACATCTTTCTGTTGATTTGTCCCCTTTTCTATTGATTCATCCCCTTTATCAGTATGTAATAACCATCTTTGTCAGTTGTAACAGTTTTTGAATTAAAATCTATTTTATCTGATATTTGTGTAGCCACCCCAGCTCTGTTTTGGTTAATGATTGCATGTACATATTTCCCCATCCTATCACTGACAACCTACTTGTATCTTTGACTTTAAGGCAAGTTTCTTGAAGACAATATAGTTGGGTCCTGCTTTTTTATTCATTCTGTCAATTTTTGTCTTTTGATTGGAAAGTTTAAACCATTTACGCTTAAATTCACTACTTATAATGCAGACTTTTCTTCTGCCATTTTGCTCTTTAGCCTTATTAAGTTATATCTTTTTGTCCCTCTTCTTATAAATCCTACCTTTTTTAAAACATTTTATTGAAATATATCACTCATACACAAACATACATAAGCAATAAATGTGCAATAGTATGAACTTAAAAAAAGACACATATAACATCAAACAAACATATATAACATCTCACCCTACCACCTACTTTTATATTTATTTGCTTTTCAGATTTCTATCTGGGTATGTTTTTTCATCTCTTTTCTTTGTGGTTACCATAAGGTTGAAATTCAATCACCTCACCTAAATATCTAGCATTTTTATTTATATTTCTCCAAATTTTAATTTTTAGTCTGGATTCCCAAATATTTACCAGGTACTTTAATCTTCCTGGAACATCATTTCTTTAGCTTTCTACAGCATACATTGTATTGTTCAGTGAATTTTCACTTAAGGAATTATGGTTTTCCTTTTTATGATATCTTTTCAAAATGAATAGTTTTTATTTTACCATCCTTTGTTTTAATTTCATAGATTTAGAAACCTTCTTTCATATTGTTGATTGCAAATTATTCATTTCCTAACTTTTTCTTATTCTTTAACACAATCTTTTAGAAAAATATTTGCTATGAATTCTTAGATTTTATTTTTCGTTTAAAGTATGACCAAACGAATATTCCCATTTCTTTTCTGTTATTCTACAGAAGGGTTATTTTATTCATTATGAAGGGTTAAACTGTCTTCTTTTAGCATTCTGTTGGTATATATTCAGATCACTAATACAAAGTCAAAGGGATGGATTAATGTTTAGATTTACCAATTTTTTTTAATCAGTGTGAGGATTCTCTATTTGAGTGAATTAGGTCTAATCCATAATTATAGGAAATAATGCAATAAGGTTTTATTAGTGTGTTATATTACTCAGGAAATATTGCAAGAATGTAGCTGTGCTATTTTCCTAGAATAACATTCAACCTGGAATGAATACCACCATGGGTGCCTTCTCATTTGTGTCTCCTAATAACCTCATGGTTTATTCACATATTCAGCCCTTGCCAATCTGTGTTATGTAATTTTAGAGCAACTATGTTGCATTTTCATCCATTTTCTGCAGTTTCTTTTTCTCCTTGTGGAAAGTCAAGGAAAATATATTCCTTCTTTTAATATTTTTTCTATAATATTTGGTTGAAATACCTCAAATGTTTAAGACTGACTGTCATCTAAACATACTTTTCTATGCTACAACAGAGATATTTTATAACTCCACATACACAAGTATAAAATCTCCATTAAGCCATATATCATATTCTATTTAATAATGTTACTTTGGAACCTTGAAGCATTTGTCTACCTGTGTTTGACTTGTATTGAGGTAACCTATCTCCAAATAGTTTGCTCGGAAAATGCCATAGCAATTGATTCAAAGAACCAATTTTGAGCCATCTCATGTTTGTTTAATGAAAGATTTCTTTCTCAGTGTGATAAATGTAATGACATTTTATAACCCTAAATAGAACTATCAAAACTAACTCATTACTAACATAATATAATAGTAGGCCAAGTGTTGTTCTTGTTCACTATTTTAGAGATATAATAATCTTTATTTATCCTTAAATATATCGATCCTTTGTCTTCATTAAAATTTGTTACACAAGTTGGTTTCATCTTACTTGATTAATTTTTTTCTGATCATTAATTCCAGGGGAAATATTTTTTGTGTGTTTTCTGTACTTTTCATAGAGTATGAAATTAATAAAATTATAAAGCAACTCTTACTTTGTAAAGTGTAAGGTTATTAATAAAATTTCTCCTTCTGAGGATATGGTAAAACTGTTTATATAAGACTAAACCTTTGTCCATGTGAACGGTCAAGTATAAAGAACACAATAAAATATTTCACTGTTATAAATTAATAATAGATATGATAACAAGCAGACATAAAGGATGGAAATAATAAAACATTTTTTGTCTTATCTAGGAGAGAAAATATATATATTCTAGTTTATAGTACTGAAGGTCAAAGCATTGGTACAAAGTCAAATTTACATGTGGTGGTGAGTAGAGATGGTTAAATATTTACATAATCACAAAATATACTTTTATTTTTTTACTTTGAGTCATAACTTAATGGATATTTTTCTTCAATATATAACTGAAATAATATTGCCCATACTTTGAGTACATTTATAATCCATGACTAGCTCCTATTTTTTGTTTGTGGTATTCTAGTATAAAATACAGAAACTTCAGTATTGTAATAAGGAAAGTGATATAGAGTTATATCTTTATTTTGTAATTGTTAGTTAATGTGGTATTTCTGGAAGTTTAAGTCAAATACTGAACAGGGGTTTTATTTTCTATTTATCATTATACATAATCTTATAACTTCAATCTGTAAAATATAAGAGCACAGAATTCATTAAATACACCTATATCTTTATTGTTTTCTTTCCTGATTAATTATATGATTTGATTATTGCACTCAATATAAAAAATAATAATAAAGAGCTGTACTCTAGAAAGGGAGAAACCCTCAGTCTATGGTTATCATTTTGCCACATTATTTTTAGTGATATTTTTGTGTGATTACAATTCTCCTTATTATTACATCCCTTTCCTTTTGTGCATGACAGATCTCATCTTCATAGCTGTTGATAAATTTGATTCTCAGTGTAAAAGTCAGGACTAATATGCATTACAGCTCATATCATTTTTGATGCCAGGTAGACATATATTGGCCTCTAATGTCTCCGTAATATTAATTCTTAGCAAGACTTCCTTTCATTGAGTGGTGTGACCCGGGGTCAATAAGGGTGAAGTTACCTAAGGAAAACTGTGTTGAGATTTGGATTAGGTGGCTGTTGTGAGACATTTCAATGCTTCCTCCAATGCATTCTTAGACACAGACTTCTTCACCTAAGGCGATTAAGGGAACTGGTTATTTGAATACCAAAAATATATCTGGCATTTCCCATCATCACCTTGTGATCATTAGACCAGTTTCTTTAGTATCATCTGGAAGCGTGTTGAAACATAGTCTCAGTTTCCTCCCACACCAAATAAAAGTGTCTGTATTTTAACAAGATTTCTGGGTATTTTGAACTAAAATTTTTGAAACACAGATCGAAAGTTTATATGAAATGCATGTGTCACTGGACCAGACCATGAATGATGGTTACAGCAAACATTCCAATTCATAGGAACAGAGTCTGACTGACGTGGTTCAAAAAATATTTTTTTGAAGGGCAAGATTTCCCCTTATTGTTATATCAATCTTACCCAAAAAACCAACATAGTCAGATATATTGAGCAGATAATGTGTCAATGCAGAAGTCTGGCATCAGAAAGAGGGAAGAATCTAGATCACCTACATTTTTCTAGCCTGGAAATATACTTCTGTTACTCAGAATGAAGGGAACTGACTCACCAGGAAATCCATTCTATAGATACTTGGAGCTAAAAAATAGAAAATCTTACCTGACGAGATCTGAGCAGGACAAGGAGATAGAAAAACCAGAAAACAGTCATTCCTCAAATGAATGAGGCACAGAAATACCAAATGGTAAAAACAAGTATTTTTTTCAAAGTCATTGTATTAGAGATTGATTTCTGAAAAGAAGGAAATAGGTATCAGTTCTAGAAGGTACTCCTTACAGACCTGGGTAGATAACTACTCTCCTTCTACCAGAGATAACATGGAGAAAATTTTCTAGGATTTGGGAAGAATTGGCACAGAACTGACCTCATTGTTTACTTTGCCACTGCCCCCAAAATAAGCCCAGTGCTTCATGTCCATCAAGGTGTATGGCTATTAGAGTAATGAACTTGACAGCATTTTAAAAATGCAAGTGATGCTCAAAATTTCGCATAATTATCGGGGCATTTTTACGTACCTCTATCAAACCTGGGGTTTAAAATACAATTATTAAGTTAAGGAACTCAAATAATTTGACTCCATTGAACTAGCTTGTAACATCCTAAGTTCAGATCACCCCAATTGTTTCTATTCCAAAATTCAAAGATCACTAACTGACTCTCAGATGCTAGAAGGATCACTAAAGCACATCTGATCACCCCCCATATAATTCTCAAGTCAAAAGTCTAGGGGTGGTCACATCTTTCTAGAAGCTAAAAGTTCTTAGCTTCACTTGGTCCTAAAGGAATCAAAATAAGGAGAAACCAGTCCAAGATGCCTCACTTGTAGCCACAAATCAATGTTTGGAGTGGAATTTTCAAGTAAGAAATTAGGGAATGAAGTATTTCAACTCAGTTCTAGGGTAAACACAGGCCAAAGTGTGTTCTGATGAGCAGAGCAGGAGAAAGGGGAAGACTCAGTGGAAGGGTAGAGGGTCTTCCTATGCAAGAGAATGGAGTAAAGCTGGAAGTGGTACTGAAGGCTGGTAACCCTGAGTTCACTCCTGCTGAGCTTCAGATGTTGCCTTCCCCTACTGTGGTTGTAGTTATTTTTTCCCAGCTTCCTTTATGAGGGCTAAGAGGAATGGAGTCTCAGAAATGATCCAATGACTGCTGGCTCAATAGGGTTGTCTAGCAGTTCAAATGGTTATCATCAAGATCCAATCCTTGGGAAGATTCTGTGAGGCCAATAGAGTTGAGAGTTCTAAAGAGCTATTTGGAAAGGGTAAGGGATGAGAATTAGACTAGAGAATGTTGGTGGGGCTTTGCAAGGTTCAAAGTGGTACTATGAAATGCTCTGGGAACCACTGCTATGAACCCAGGTAGCCTTGGGAATCTCTTAAAAGAATATGCACAGCTGGGTATTTTTCTGTCCTCTCCAAACACTGTTATGACCAAATTGAAGGGAAGATTTCATTACTTCTATGTCTTATCTGAAACCCTAGTGAAAAAGCTTCAAGAAATACCAGCGATCAACTAAACCATTTGAGAGGAATCAGGAAATATTGCGCAGTTAAAAAAGGTTTTTTGATTATTTATTTATTTATTTATTTATTTTTATTGACTTTGTAATAATATTACATTAAAAAATATATATATATATATGAGGTCCCATTCAACCCCACCCCCACCCCCCAGCAACACTCATTCCCATCATCATGACACATCCATTGCATTTGGTAAGTACATCTTTGGGCACCTCTGCACCTCATGGTCAATGGTCCACATCATTTTAATACTGCCTCTTTCTTTGTATCAAGCCAGAGTTGAACAGTTTCCCACCTCTGAATTCCCTGCTTTGAAGTTTCATCTCCTACCTTTAGTCCTAGAAATATATTCCCTGGTATGTCTCCCCATCAACTGATTCTATGTAGGCTATTCCCATCTATTTTGGCCCTGCTTTAGAAAGGTTTTCCTTGTATAATTTTGCATTATAATGAAAAATATCTAATCCTGGGATACTACTTAAGAATCATGGAACTAAAAGTTCTTTCATGATGCTATGATTCATTATTTTTAGCTGTCAGTTTTTATGAATTGATACTAATAAAATTGTGTAGAATTCCATGGTCTTTTGCTCATTATGCCTAATCATAACATATTTTATTCACAATAGAGGAAACAGACACCTGGTCTGATCGAGTATTTATTTTGTATCACAGTTGTAGAAAAATACAAATACTGAGTTCTAGATCTTTAAGTCCAGGGCTTGATATATTAGACTGCAAAGACAAACACCTCTGGGAATTTCAGAAACAGTAGTACAAAATCTCATGAGCTATTTTTTCTTTCTAGAAATGAGTATATTTTATTTGCCAGATGAACTGATATCTAGAAGATATAATATCAACAAACTGTTTGCTGTGAATTACTTATTCCAGAAGGCCCTTATATAAATTTTGGTCATTATTGCATTTTAAGCATTTTCATCTATTCATTTGCCCTCATTTTTTGTGCTATGTAATATTCTGAGTCAGAAAGGAGATGTTAAGAAAGAATAGTCTTTGTTTTTTAACCCTTTAGGAAAGTTTGGCATTCTTTTTTTAAAATATATTTTTAAATTTTTTAAAAAGATAACTTATATTACACAAAACGTTAAATAAAAATTACAAGAGATTCCCATATGCCCCACTCCCTACACCTCTAATCCTTCCCTACATTAACAACTTCTTTCATTAGTGTGGTACATTCACTGCAATTTATGAATACATTTGGAGCAGTGCCCCTAAGCATGGTTTATAGTTTATATTGCATTTTACACTCACTCACACTCAAAAATTCCAAATCCCAAAAATGTCCCCATGTTGCACCTCTTTTTCCCTCTACTGCCTTCAGTACCTCCAGTGGCCACTGTCTCCACATCAATGATACAATTTCTTCCATTGTTAAACACCAATAAGTCTATAGTAGAATACCAATAAGTCTACTCTAGTCCATATTTTATTCCCCAATCCTGAGGATTCTGAGATGGTGGTGCCCACTCCACCTCTAATTGACAGGGAACCTTGATCCAATGTGGCTGGTAGATGGGATTCTCTTGCTTGCATTTGTAGACTCTTTCAGTTCCTTGGTATGGTAGGTTTGCAGGGACAGATGCAGGACATTATATATCCTGTCATAACCCACTGAATGGACTGGGGTAGAGCGTAAACTACAATGTAAAGTATAATCCACACAGAGTAGTAGTGCTCCGAAAAGTATTCACCAAATGCAATGAATGTGCTGCACTGATGACAGAGTTGGCTGATGTGGGAGGAGTGAGGTAGGGTGGAGAGTAGGGTATATGAGAACCTCTTATATTTTTTAATGTAACATTTTGTGTGATCTATGTATCTTTTTAAAAAAGACAATAAAAATTTATTAAAAAATGTTAGCCACTTGTCAAACATAAAATCATAGAAATACATATATTAATCCCATGATCTTAAAAAAAAAAAGAGAGACAGAAGCATAACATGATAAAGAATTTGAATAGACTCAATATGGAGACCCTCATGCTGAGCCCATATCAACAAACCAACGCTTGAGTAATTAAGTCCCTGTCTCTTGTAAGGCGTCCTTCTCCCAGAACTTGGGAACTGAAGAAAACCAATGACAATTTGTCAGCTATCTTTTCTTCTGTAGCTTAGTTTCTCTAAATTAAGACTAAATCAAGTAAGAAATTGTCCTTTGCAAATCAATACAATTATTTTCTTTAAGACTACTTTTTCCTGCATATTTAAACCTTACTTTGGACTGAATGTTGCTTAACCATGAAACACTTAATAAGGGTATGAGACGGCAGTTAGCTCAGGAGTTTGGTGCCTCACCAGTGGGATCTACTTCAGAGATTGTGCTCCTGATTATGACAGAGTTGAACTCATATATGACTTTTCTTCACATGCCTCCTCTCTCCTATTTGAACCGATATTTGGTGCTGGAGTTGGTAGTTGTACGTCCAAGAGACTTGAGTCTTTGGGCTGTCCATGTGCCAGCTGAGCCCTGAGCCTCAGCTGAGTTACAATACCTCCTGTCCAGTTCATTGGACTCACCCATGACAACCTAAAAGGAGGTGAGAATGGACATTCCTTTTTAATAATAAATTTAGTGGACTGAAATATTTTCATGTTAGCCTGTTTATTTTTCTCTCTTGCTGACAATGGAGAAAGCTAAAGCTTTGAGTTCTGATTTGGAAAATCCTTGAGGCAGTACAGGTTATACTGCAGAAAAAAAAATGAGAAATAGTCTCTATGTATTTTTCATGGGCCACAGCATATCTCAGATCAGGAAAAAATCCTGAATGGAATAATTTTTGCTTGAAAAACCTATAAATCTAAAAAAAAAGGACTGAAATAGAATTCAATTTTTGTTGCTGTCTTTTGTGCTTCAAACATAAAGATGATGATGTCTTACTCAGAGCTCTAGAAATCTCTTTTAATGTCCACTTAATAAAATGCCCCATTACGAAGGAAGATTTCTTTGAAAAACGACCATGATCCTTAATTTCACTGTGTGTTTCAAAGAGTAATAGAAAATAAACTTTGTTGGTTAAACAGACTATAATGTAGATTTGAATTATAATACATAATAAAAGAGAAATTACTTATATGTATATACTTTTAATATTTAAAATCAATTTCCTAATTCTTTGAGAGAAATGCAGTCTTTTATTGTCTCCTTGAAGGCCTGCTTGCTTGCTTACTCTGTAGAGTATAAATAAAGGGGCTCATCAAAGGGATAACTGAGGTATTGAACAATGATACCACGTCATTAATGGCCACTCCTTCCTCATATAAATGAAGATGCAACTTCCGTAGGTGATGAAAATTGCAATCATGTGGCAAGAACAGGTGAAGAAAGCCTTTTTCCTTTATTGAGCAAAGAAAGCCTTACAATGGTCTTGATGATGCATGTGTAGGACAAAATCACACACACACAAGTGTGACTATGATAGCCAGTACAGCCATGATTAAAACAAGTTATTCTATAAATTCTGCATCTGAACATACAATCTTCAGAAGAGGAGAAGCATCACAGCCAAAATGGTCAATGAAATTGGAGTTACAGAAATCTAGCTGAAGTCCTAGGCTAAGAGGTGGGAGAATAACCATTAGTCCAGTCAGCCAACAGCAGAGGACAAGTGTGGTGCACACCCTGTCGCTCATGATGGTGGTGTACTGCAGGGACTTGCAGATGACCACGTAACAGTTGTACAGGAAACTAGGAACATAGACAATTGTCAATATTATTACTAAGATAGAGAAATTTTGAAGAAAAATTTCATAGGCGTTTTGAGGTGAGAGTTCACCAGTGTGAGCGGAATAATGATTAGATTACCAGCAACAGTGAAAAAGTAGGAGAAAAGCAAAATACTGACAGTAAAATCTGTAGTCTTGGTCATCTGTTAGTCCTAATAAGATGAATGTTGTTACTGTAAAATGATTTCTTATCACTGTCTTCAGATATATAATGAGCATGTTTTAATAAATCATAAACTTTGACTCCGTAGAATAGATTATAAAAAGAATATTTTCATGTACTATAAGTGAAAATCCAAACAAACGTCTCTGTGCCTCCACCCCCACTTTTTTTTACATGGTCATCAGTAATGCTAAAGTAGAAATTTTTTAATCCTACTTTGTTTCTTGTGATTCTGCTTTACCCATGTCTTCTAAACAGGTTAACAGAAAATATCCCTCTGAAGTTTCAGTTCTACTCATGAAGGCTTTTTTTTTTTTAAGGAGGTAACATGTATTGAACCCAGGACTTGTACATGGGAAGTAGGTGCTCAGCCACTTTAGCTACATCTGCTCCCCAGGACCAATTTTAAATAGACAATAAAATATCTGTCAGTTGATTAAAATTAGGACAGGCTTTATGGTATCTTAACTGTCAGTTTAGAGTAGGGTCTCCATAAATTGGTTAAATATAAAAATCTGCATCAAAATTTTCATTTCTCCATCTTTCATAGTACCACACATCATTCTTATACATGATAATATACCACAAATAGCTTAGCTGAACATTTCCCATGTTTGCAACTCTTTTTCCCTTCAAGTAATCCCATCTTAACATTTCACTCACATACAAGAGTAGTCTTTATTGGTTGACTGACATGGAAATTGTGTTCTGGAATTACCAGAATTTTCCAGAGTCCAATACTTTTCCAGGATTTCATCTTTGTACCCTCTTTATAGTAATCTGCAGAATTATTTTAGCCTGTACCCTTGTTGTCTGTTAGTTTGAAAGTCTTGGCTTTGTTTTACCTTCTGAATTCCTGCTTCAGTTTCCCTTTGATGCTTGATATCCCACCCATGCTTTACCTTCCTGTAATACTGAAATATGGGATGTTCTTTTGTTCTCTCAAAGAATTAAATCATGTTCTTAGACTAACATCATCCTTCATTTGGACCTGTAGTTTATGCATAGATATTTCTGATCCCAAATTCCTTCTAAGGATACCTGTCAGCTCCTTCAATGACATAAAATCCATATGCTCTAAGATGGACAATGGAGGGAGAATTCCTCTTGTGGAAAAAGCCATGGTTCCTTTCTCTAAAGACTTGACTTGCCCTTGAGTATATTACTAAGTATTGCTGCCCTTATCACATTGCCTCAGGGTCCTTTTCACTCCTTCAGCACTTTCATTCAAGAATGGTTTTGGCTTGGATTTGTCCTGAATGACATTGCAAGGACAGTAAAAGACCATATGTCTTGCCATAACCTACAGAATTGAGTGGGAGAAATTGTAAACTACAGTGTAGCTAAAATCCATGCTTAGGGGCAATGGACCAAATATGTTCATCAGTTGCAATGATTTTGGCATACTAATGAAAGAAGTTGTTAAAATGGGGAAGGGTGGGAGGTGTGGGGAGTGGAGCATATGGGAATCCCTTATATACGTTTTGCATAACATTTTGTGTAATCTAAATATTTTTTAAAAAATAAAAAATACATTTTAAAAAAAGGATGGTCTCAGTATCTTTTTATTCTCCCATAGAACAGTTATTAGCAGGAATTAATATCAACAAGGATTTAGTATGGTATGCAGAATACATTAAACTTGGCTATTAGGTATGGATCTTTTAAAAAGTGACAAGTTCTTCTTGTGGTTGCCTCCCTGTTTTGCTCCTTCTAAGAATCATATAAAAGAATCCATCTTTTCTCTACCTCCCAGATGCCCTCGACTAGTTTTTTTTCTTTTCTCACATATCCTCCCTAATCACTTTCCTTTATTAATAAAAACAGCAATAAAAACTAGATTCAAAACCATACAATTTCCCAAAAGCTATAACTTTAGGGATCTGGGCAATTGCTCATCTTTAGTCAATTTTAATAATTACCAATTAATTAAAACATCTTTTCAAATAATTATTAGCTACAATTAATATCATAAGAGCATATGGGTTTCATGAATATATGACAAAAACAAAATCTCCCCTTGAAACACCCATTATTTTTTAATATGAATGATTTTTATGTGATTTAAGATATTCCCCACAAAATGCCTGAAGTGTTGTTTTCCTCTGAGGGTAGAGAAGGCAATATTTCTTTTATGTCATGGAAAGTTGTCACAGTGTGACAGGATTTATAGACACTTTCATAGAAAAAGGCTGCTGACCTAGGGATAGGATCAATGATTTACGTGTGTTTTGTCAGCTGTTCTGGTAATGTATACTCACACAAAGATAGCTCTACTAGATTAGGAAGTCAGTGTTTTCTGGTAGACACACATCTTTCCTCTCTGTACCTCTACTCTCTCTTCAGCTTCTTCTACCTTTATAAAAAAGTTTTCAAAAGCCCAATGCCTTCATGCTGGTCCATAAAATGACTAAAAGTGATATCATGGGTGGTAGCCCTTTTTCCTAAATCATTCTGTCTCTCTTGCTTATCTTTTAAAAATATAATCTTGTGTTTTCAATTCTGCAGAAACAACTGGATTTAAATTTTCAAATACATTTGCATCATCATTTGAATGACTGCTTTAAGAGGAAAATTATTAATATAAAGAAATTATTTTTAATATTGGAGTCTCAGGTTATGTAGGATGCCTGCTTTACTTCCTCCTATCAAGGATAATTTTTAATTATGAAGAGCTAACATTAATCATTTTTCTGTTTAATGATAATAACATTACTTTAATCCTCTGGAATAAGATTAGTATATATTCATTTACTACATTCATTCAGAAAGCACAAAAGGTAAAGGAAAAAAGGAAATCTCCTATAATGATATCACACAGAGTCCAACACTGTTAATATCTTGTATTTATTTGCAGTTTGTTTATGCATTTAAAATGATGCACATTTAATATTTATATTTAATAAAATTAACATTGCATTGTTATTATCATTTGTTCTCATGTTTTCTTCACTTAACATCACACTCATTAATTCAGCAATTTTAGTCATAATATTTTTATCACGTAATTAAACATTCTTTAAAACACATTTTTACTTGCTCAAAATATTCCATCATTCAAGGCAGAAAATTGTAAAATCAATACTGCTAATATTGAAACTTGATATTCCTTCCATTTGATAAATAATAATCTTTTAACATATTTGTATGTAAGGTTTTTTATACAGAATGTCATATTTTACATTTAAGAATTGGTCAGAAAATAAATTCTGAATAAATGCCTTTAGATACTCATTCCTGAAATCGTCCTTTAGAAAATGTGTCCACATGTGTATTCCTATCAGTATCTGAGATTTTTTTTGTCTAAAGTCTTGGAGATTTGGATGTTATTGTTTTGGGTACTATTTTAGATATCGTTTTGCTAATAAGATACTAATAACATATTGGTTTAATATGAATTTTCCTCATAAGTGCAATAAAACTTGTTGTTCTATATAGGTAGTGGCTACTTGTGAATAACATATTTTTCTACAAAGCATCATGATCATATTTCCCTGATCACATAATGTTTTAAATTCATAAGGAACACCTACAAATTGAATATTTTATGTGAGTTACTTGGATAAAAATACCAGTAAAATTATTTGTCCTTTACTGGTCAAATAACTTTAACACCTCCAAATCCTAGTATATACTCTAACCTAGTTAATGTGGTTTTAATTATTCTGGATTCTTTCAGGACTGTGGCAGCTCAAGGGAGGACGTAGAAATGTTGAAGGATAAATTAAATAACTGTTTCGCAGGGGGATAACCCATTCAGCAGAGATGGTGCCCTTTGATCTTTTTTCTAGCCCTCATGTTTAGGAGTCTTTGACAAAGAGAGAAAAAGTTTTCAATATTCTTTTTTGGACATCTCTCATTATAAGACAGAGGTGACCACATTCTCCATTTGTATGCAGTGCTGGTCTCTTCCTTAACTCTGATACCTGTCAAGAGATCTATACACGAGTCATGTTCAGATTCAGGTGTCAAGTTTTATAGAACAAAATGATGATTCAGAAATTACTTTTTGAATCCTCCCTGAGCCTGAATGTACTACTTGGGTCCCAAATTCCTAAAAGAAAGATTTAAGAACTGCTTCTGCATAGTTCCACATTTCTAGCTCCCAAACTTTCAGGCATAGATATGACATGCATTTCATACTTACTTTTTGACAGTTTCCCGTAATTTTGGGCAATGGAAACCCTGGGTGCCAGTGGCTATGTTTCAGTTAACTGTGGCATCCTTTTGAGCCACACATGCTCTTCCAGGTAGGAGAGGCTGCCAATGCAAGGTGATCCGCAAGGTTACACTGGCTGCTTTATAACAGAAACCCCCAGCACTTTTACCCTCACCAAGTCTAGAATGAGTTCTGATCAGAGATCTTATATCATTAAACAAGGAAACATTTGGGGGCTGAAACAATGGACTAACAACAGCAAATGAGTTAGCAACTCTCCCTGGCGTTGGAAGTGAAGATGGTCTAACCTCTCTGTGCAGTGAAAAGGATTGTTCTGTACGTTGTCATTAATGGAAATGGCATATGTTGTATTGATTTTGTCTGCCCAGGTGCCCAAGGAATACCTGAGTGAAAAAACAAGTGTCCTTTGTGATCTTATTCAAACCACTAATGAATCTACAGTGAAACTAACTTTGTCAAGTAAAAAAGGAAAAATATTAAACATCACCTGGGGACATTGTCCACAAGACAAGTGAAGCAATTACAGTTTCAACAACCAAAATATATAGATGATGAAGGGAAATCTGATTCTCATCATGTTCTCTTTACATTGTCTAGTGGCTTCTTTGTTTAAATTAAGGAGAAAACTAGTTAGGATATGCTAGGGATTATCTGATGATTTCTGCATTACAGGACATGTTTATGTCCTAATCATGGCAGTCCATCCAAGATATTTGATGATTAATACAGAAAATGCCATGTTTCAGGGCTAGGAAGATTAAGTTTATTTCTTTTGTTTTCCTGATCATATGGTTCATTCACTGGCTTTATCATGATAGAACAAATTTGTATTCTTATATTAATTACATTGTTATTTCATGTTTAAAACTTTCAGAGATCTTGTTAAACTCAATGATATCCTTCTGCCTACCAAGAATGCAGGATTTTAATGCATTGCACCCAGTACCCACCATGTGATCATTAGTCCAGGTCACACCCCTATTCTTTCTCAAAGCCCAGCAGTGCCACTTATTACCCTTTTGGGTAATTAAAGTATTGCCTAATATGCTTTCTCTAGCTAAATTTATTTTGATAAATTCTCACATTCTTCCTTTTTATATAGATTCAGGTTTCTGTCTGGTATTTTCAAATCCTTGTATCCAAAGAACTTCTTATAAAAATGCTTGTGTTACAGGTCATTGGTCAATGTATTCTTTCAACTTTTGTTTTTATGAGAGTTATTTCACCTTCATATTTTAAATTTTCTTCTTTTTATATTCTGTATCTTTTCAAATGAAATGAGCCCAAGTCATTAATAGCAATAATAATAGTTATTATGATTACAATCATAACTACAACAGCAATCCAGGCTTAACCTCTCTATTGTTTATTCTACAGTTTTCATTTGTTATATGCCCATAAAGAAAAAGGATTTTAAGAATAGCAATGGCTAAAGATATAGAAGCCACATCATTTCAACAATATTCACAAAGTTCTGTTATTCTTTTTTAAAATATATTTTTATCAGAGAAGATGTGGACTTACAAAGCAATCATATACATGTGTGGAATACAGGAGGGAAAATAGGGAACATGTGCACAGAAGCCAAATAGATGGTAGAAGTGATGGTAGGAGTTTGTGGAAGTTCTTCTTTGAAAGCTTGAAACTTATGGGATGAATGGTATATGTTATAGGTTTATAGTAAGTGAAAGGACCTTCCAGGCCTAGCAAAATTTACTTCTAAGATTTAGGGTATGAACTCATGTGGCTGAAAACAGGCATGGGGAAGTATTGGAAGAGTAGGGTGGGAAGCAATTTTTAGACAAGATTACTGAAGTACTGGATGCTATGAAAGGGAAAAGCCTCACAATTTTAGGATGATTGTGGAAGAAATGTGAAAGTTGGATTTAAGAAATGAGAGTGTGGAGGGACAGAGAGACCCATTTCAAGAAATGATTATACACTATATTACTAATTCTTCATCTGAAGAGATTGTTTTCCTGATAACCTACTCAACCTGCTCTAGGGCAAACTTCCAAGGTTTGCCTCTTTGGTATCCTCTAGGTAAAAAGCATAATCTGGGAAAGACACAATTACCTATTTCTATCAAGAGTAACATATTCTCGGTCATCTAGGTTCAAACTATACAAGTCTCTTAGACTCTGCTTTTCCACATACTTCTTTTAATCAGATAGTTAATATGATTATTTCTAATTTTATATCTGTTTTGGATGAACATTAACTTGGATGTAAGGATACATATGTAGGCTTGGCCCAGCTCCTTTTGCAGGAAGAGTAGGGTGGGAAGCAATTGGTTTGCATTTTGAACTGTCTAAATTTCTTCCAGGTACATTTGAAGTTTTATCTTCTCATATGACCTGCCACCACAGGAAACAGGGTTGCATTCTGGTTAATGTGCATGGATTCTGAATCCAGATTATTTGGGTTCAAATCTTAGCTTTTCTACCTATTAGGTTCTATGCCTCAATTCTCTTATTTTTAATATGGAAATAATAATATTAGCATTTTACCATAATTATTAATATCATTTTGATGATAATAGTATTTAACTGATAGTGGTTTTAATTGATTGCATTATTACCCTAGAAATTATTTAGAACAATGCTTGACTCATAGTAAAAAATGTAATTGCTGTTACTATTTCTCTTGATCTCAGGATCTGTCTTCTGTATTGAAAGCTGCCAGGATCCAGTCATCTCATGTGGCACTTAGATACATGTCGCCTTATGAAATCTTTTATATCACTAATCTTTTTTAAAAAATTTATTTCTTCCCCTTCCCTGCCCCCCCTCCCCAGTTGTCTGCTCTCTGTGTCCATTTACTGTGTGTTTTTCTGAGTCTGCTTGTATCCTTGTCAATAGCACCAAGAATCTCTGTCTCTTTTTGTTGCGTCAACTTGCTGCGTCAGCTCTCCATGCGTGCGTCGCCACTCCTGGGCAAGCTGGACTTTTTTTGCACAGGGCAGCTCTCCTTATGGGATGCACTCCTTGCACTTGGGGCTCCCCTATGCAGGGGACACCCCTATGTGGCAGGGCACTCCTTGCATGCATCAGCACTGAGCGTGGGTCAGCTCATCACACGGGTGGGTCAGGAGGCCCTGGGTTTGAACCTTGGACCTCCCATGTGGTAAGCGAACGTCCTATCCATTGGGCCAAATCCACTTCCCTATATCACTAACTTTTTTTTTTCTTTCAGATTTTAACATTTTATTAAACAGGATCATGTTACTTGTGAAACAATAGTTAATTCCCTACTTAATGAAAGTGACAACAAAAGATTTTAGAAGTGAAGATATAGCATGATGGTAAAAAAAATAATTATTTCCAAAGTAAGAAGACTTGTTCTCTTAAACAATAAAGCATAAGATCAGTATAAAGCACAGGAGATTTTTTTTATAAAATATAAAATCTTTGCTTTCTAAGAAAGTTACATGGATATTTTAGGAAAACCTTTTTTTAAAGTTCTTAATAAGGGCAGACCAGATAGCCAAGAATATTAGGACATTTTAACAGAAAGAAAACCAAATAGTTTTGCATGGAGACACTGTCTGATAAGAAAACTCTTAAAAATCTCATAAACCTTTCAAATTTTAAACATCCTTGACCATGACAAATTTATTTTCTGTTAACTTTCTACAATTTCTATATTTACTATTGTCCTACATACTATTTTTTCTTATTTTATAACATGTCATTTTACCTTAAGACAAAACTCCTTTCCTTTCTTTTAACAAAACACATACTGCATACCTTACATATTTAAGTTATAGAAAGCTCTTGCAAACGACCTTTAACACAACATCCTTCTGAACACAATTTACACTTTTGATCTTGTTAAAGGTCTGGTAGATATAATACTTTGTTATTTAATAGAGAGCTATGAATTTAGGAAGAACAAACCCAAGTAGAATAAAATTATGCTTAATTGTGCTTATTATTGATAATTCCAAAGACATAGTTTTTTTTTTCCTTCTTTATTTTCTTTTAAATGTTACATTCAAAAAACATGAGGTCCCCATATACCCCCCACCCCACGCACCCCACCCCTCCCACATCAACAACCTCTTCCACCACCGTGGCACATCCACTGCACCTAGCGAATACATTCTGGAGCACCGCTGCACCACACTGACAGCAGTCCACACTGTAGTCCACACTCTCCCCCAGCCACTTAGTGGGCCACGACAGGACACACAACGTCCAGCATCTGTTCCTGCAGCACCAAGTAGGACAACTCCAAATCCTGGAAATGCCCCCACACTACTAACTTTTTTTTTTTTTTTTTTTTTTTTTTGTATCTTACATATTGAATTATTGCCTCTGGGTGGAATTTACTTTGTTGCACTTCCTATACTGCCTAGCAAAATACTGGACATACATTTCAATGCTATTTATCAAATTATGACCAAAATAGGGTTTAGAAGTCAAAGATTTCTAGGTCTGTTTCTATTCCTAGAAAACTGATGCTAATTACTCAGTATGAGAGGTGTCAGCTTTTTTGTAGTTTAAAGATAATATCCAAAGTAATAAAGATTTTGTTTATCTTCAGGTCAGCCACTTTGGGATCAATTGTACTGGCAAACAGTGCCTTCCCTTGGGGCTCTGATTCTGAAGGGATTAGTGAAGAGGCTTTGTTGCTATCTTCAGGAGCAAAAGTTCAATAGATATTTGAGAAGTAAGTCCCAGATATCTGTGAGGAAGATACAATGGGAGTGTGAAACACAGGTCATCAGCAAGCTAAGCAGAAGAGCAACAGAGATGGAACAACAGAGTTGAATGGCATCCATGCATTGATTGGACTGTAAAAGAGATCTTCAAGTTTACTTTCATATTTATGATTTAAGTAGCCATAGATTTTCTCAGCATTTAAATTAAGGATTGCACATATTTTCATTTCTCAAGGAAGAACATAATTGTTAAAGAGTTCTAGAGCCAGGGAAGGGGTGATTTTTGAAGGTTCTTCTTGTACTGTCAGCCTTTTCTTGTTCTCCTAGGAAAATGTAGTGTCAGCTTCATGAGATCAGGGATCTTGTCCTTTCCTTTTATATTCTGGTGCTTCACTAAAACTCTGGCACATAGTATTCATTCAATAAATATTTGTTTAATGATAAGAAGAAAAAGAATATAAGTCTTGGATGAAAGCAGGGGAAATATTTCCTATACTTTCATTAACTATATCATGCTCTTCTCCCCTCTTCTCTAACCCTGCACTCCAGGGCTTACCTTGTCCTCACTGTTATTTCCTTAATAATTCAGGTAGCAATACAAATGTTGTGTGAGCTCTAAGTGCGCCCAGACTGTATTATATCTATTTAAGAAGGAAGAACATGGTTTCACAAGACTTTATGGGAAACAGTTATAGGGTTCATTTAGAAAACAATTTATAAATAATAAAGAATACAAAATTGTATATTATTAATCTTTTTGAGACTTCTTTGAAAATGAGTTCAAGTTATGCAGTCAAATCTGATTCCACAATGCCAACTAGTGTAGAGATGATGAATAAGCATCTGTTCTTCAAAAAGTAATTTTTAAAATATTTCCTTTATCTAAGGCATTTGACACTTATTTGTACCGTTCCGCCAATTTATGCATACAATTTTGTGCCATAGTGTTTTGAGTATTTTCATTGCCCAAACTGTGCAAATTGAAAAGTCATGAACAATTTTGGTACTAGGTGACATATTTGTATCCTGTTTTAGTTGGCTAGGCTGCTGAAAGTAGATGCAAATAAATGGATTGCCTTTTAAGAATGAAATTTATTAGCTTAACGGTTTGAGGCCTTGAGAATGTCCAAATCAAGGTATCATCAAGGCCATGCTTTCTTCTCTAAGCCTGGCTGCTGGTGATCCTTGGGTCCTCTGCCACATGGCAAAGCACATGGTGATATCTGCTGGTCTCTCCTTCCTCTTCTGAGTTTCCTTGGCTTTCTATATCTCTCTCTGTACTCATTTCATTTATCAAGAAATCCAGTAAGAGGATTTAAACTCATTCTGGATGGGATGGGTCACACCTTAACTGAAGGCCCTACTTAAAGTGATTCCACTCCCACAAGAATGAATTACATTTATGAATATGCCTTTTTATGATACATATGAATTCAAACCACTCCAGGCCCTAATGTGCCATTTCCATTTCTATGTGGAGGCTTCAAAGACCTGCCACAATGCCACTCTTTGTCCCTCTGAGTGAGGTGAGAGGGTGATCAAGTGGAGAGTACCTCATTATCCAGAACAGAAGGTGGATGATTATCTTTCATGACTGCATTTGTAATATAGCTTCTATACAGTTGCACTTAGGCCTTAAAGGAAACATTTGGCCAGAATACTTTTGAACATCCACAATAAACTTAACTTTGTGAGTCATAATTTAAAGCTTTTACAAACTGGACATGGCGAGGTATTGCAAAGAATGGAGATTCATAGGTAAAGACTCTGCTTACAAGGAGTTATAACTGAGGAAATGTGCTTTGCTTTGGTAAATAAATATACATATAAATACACATATAATATAGATAGATACATGCTTTGGCTAATTATCGGGAAATAAATGAGCATACTTAATGAAGTGTTGTTGACTTTTAAATGAGAAAATGAGAGAGGCCTTGAAAATAGAATCCTTTTTCTCGGAAGAGGTTTGAAGTTTACAGAGCGTACTCTCATTCCATGGGCATGACTTGGTATGATTATTTTAATACACATTAAGTATATCTGAGCAACTAGACAGCACAGCACATATACCATTTGCATATGAATTGTGAAAGTATAAATACATATTATTACAAAGATAGAACATAGGATGTATGTCTTTTACCATCTTAAAGAAAGAATTACAGTTTTTAGGTCCAAGTTACTCTTATGGCTATATGCCCTTTTACCTACTACTCTCCCTCATCTTTAGACCTATCTATTTTTTTTCCACATTATGCCTAGATTTTATCTCCAGAAGTCAGCCTAGGTTACAAAAGCCTATCTGCATGTTTTTCCGAAATTATGAACTACTTTTTCTTGTTTTTATCAATCTTCCTAACTCCTAACATTTTCCTTAACTCAAAGTATAATGGAAGTCTGGATAGTTGGAGACTTTATCCACTCAAGATCTGGTTATCCTTCTAGTCCTATACTTTAGAGTATTATTATCAAAAAAAGAGGCTGTATTTTGTCAAAAGTCTTCTCTGCATCCATCAAGAGGATCATGTGATTTTTCTTGTTCAATTTATTAATGTGGTGTATTACACTAATTGATTTCTTTTGTGTTGAACCAATGTTGCATACCAGGGATAAAACCCACTTGATCATGGTGTGTAATTATTTTAATACGCTTTTGGATTCTGTTAGCAAGTATTTATTAATGATATATAGCCATTTTTTTTGACAAATCAATTTCATTGGTACATATTAAAAAGCATAAATCCATCCAACTTGTACAATGAGTGGTATTTGGTGAAATCACTTATTTGTGCATTCATCACTTAAATTATTCTTAGAGCACTTCCATTATTCCAATAATAATAAACAAAAAACAAACAAAAGAAATCATCTCTTAATCTCTGTGCTTTCCCTGCTCTACATCACTGCTATTCTTTTTCCTTCTCTCCACGATTTTTGTATTTATATTTTGTAAAAACATTCTTATATATTGTTTTATACATCTATGCAATATCATCCATATTTTTGTTTTGGATGAGGTTTTACTGTCATATACAGTCACAAGTTACAGTTTTTAGTTTACCTTCTAGTAATATACCTGACCTTAGATTTTCCCTTTCAACCACTGTCATGCCCGTATAATAGTACTGCCAGTTACAAACACCCTGGTATGCTTTCACCATTTCTATTTATTTCCAAAGATTTATAACCTTTTTACTGATTCTGCACAGATTAAACCCCAACTTTACATTCTCTAACCTCATTCTATTTTTTGGTGACCTATATTCTAATTATTAATTCCATGAATCTAAACAATATATTTAGTTCATAACAGTGCAATCATGCAGTTTTTGTCCTTTTGTGTTTGACTTGATTCACTCAACATAATGTCTTCCGCATTCATCCATGCTGTCATATGCTTCATTACTTCTTCTTACTGCTGCATGTTATTCCATTGTATACACCACAATTTGTTTATCCACTCATCAGTTGATGGCAACTATTGGAAATGGTGAATAATGCTGCTATGAACATCAGTATACAGATGTATATTCATGTCATTTCTTTCATTTCTTCTGGGTATATATCTAGTAGTGATACTCCTGGGTCAAATGGCAAGTCTATAATCAACTTCCTTAGGAATGACCAAACAGTCCTCCACATTGACTGTACCATTCTACATTTACCACAGACTGTGAATAAATGTTCCTATCTCTCCACATTCTCTCCAACATTACAGTTTTCTGACTTTTTAACAATGACCAGTCTAATAGGTGTGAAATACCACATTGTAGTTTTGATTTGCATTTCCCTAATTGCTAGTGATGGTGAACATTTTTTCATGTGTTTCTTTGCCATTTGTATTTCTTCTTTGGACAATTGTCTTTTCAAGTTTTTTGCTCATTTTTATTAGGGTTGTTTTTCTTCTATTATTGAGTTGTATGATCTTTTCATATGTCATGGATATAACCCTTATTAGATATGTGATCACTACATATTGTTTTCCAATTGTTCTGGCTGCCTTCCAACCCTTTGACAAATTCCTTTGAGGTACAAAAGCATCAAATTTTGAGGAGGCCCCGTTTATCTATTTTTTCTTTTGTTGCTTGTGTTTTGGTGTAAGGTTTAAGAAAATACCACCTACCACAAGATTTTTAAGATGTTTTCCTACCTTTTCTTCTAGGAGTTTTATGATTGTTGCTCTTATGTATAGGTCCCTGTTCCATTTTGAGTTAATTTTTGTATATGGTGTGAGACAGGGTCTTCATTCTGTCTTTTGGATATAGATATCCAAAGAACCAGCAACATTTTTTAATACTCTTGCCCAGCTTGGAGTGCTTGTCCACCCTGCCAAAAATCACTTGCGTGTAGATGTGAGGGTCTATTTCTGAGCTCTCATTTCTGTTGCATTTGTCAATATGTCTGTCTTCATGTCAGTACCATGCTCTTTTTTACCACTGTAGTTCTGTAGTATGTTAAAGTCCAGAAGTGAGAGACCTCCAAGTTAATTCTTCTTTTTAAAGATCTTTTTGGCTCTTTGGTGCCCTTTGTCCTTCCACATAAATTTGTTAATTGGCTTTTCCACTTCTGCAAGAAAAGCTGTTGGAATTTTTATTGGAATTGAATCTGCAAATCAGTTTGTTTAGAATTTATGTCTTAATGATATTCAGTCTTCCAATTCATGAACACAGGATGTCCTTCCATTTATTTAAGTGTTCTTCAGTTTCTTTTAGCAATGTTTTGTAGTTTTCTGAATATAGGTTCTTTATGTCCTTGGTTAAGTTTATTCCTAAATAGTTGATTATTTTAGTTGAGTGGATATAATAAATGGAATTTTTTACTGATTTCTTCCTCAGATTGCAGATCAGTATTTTATAGACATGCTATTGATTTATATGTATTAATCTTGTATCCCACCAATTTCCTAAACTTTTCTATTAGTTCTAGTAACTTTGTTGAGGATTTTTTAAGAGATTCTAGATATAGGTCATATCATCAGCAAATAATGAAAGTTTCACCTGTTGCTTTCCTATTTGGGTGCCTTTTCTTTCTTTATCTTTTCTTTATCTTTTCTACTTGCTCTAGCTAGAACCTCTAGCACAATATTGGGTAACAATGGCGACAGTGGGCATCTTTGTCTTGCTCCTAATCTCAGCAGGAAACTTTTCAGTCTTTCTCCATTGAGTACAATGCTAGCTCTAGGTTTTTCATATAAGCATTTTGCCATATTGAGAAAGCATCCTTCTATTCCTATATTTTGGAGTGCTTTTATCAAGAAAGAATGCTGTATTTTGTCCAACCAAAACCTTTTCGGCATCAGTTGAGTAAATCATGTTAATTTTCTTCTTCAGTTTATCAGTGTGGCTTATGACATTAATTGATTTTCTTGCATTGAACCACCCTTGCATACCTGGGATACAAGCTACTTGATTGTAATGTATAATTATTTTAATGTTCTTTTGAATTCTGGCTACAAGTATTAGTTAAGGATTTTTGTGTCAACATTCATTAGAGATATTGGTCAGTAATTTTCTTTTTTCATAGTATCTTTATCAGGTTTTGGTATTAGGGTGATGTTGGCTTCATAGAATGAGTTGGTAGCGTACTTTCTTGCTCAGTTTTTTGGAAGAGTTTGAGCAAGATTGATATTAGATCACCTTTGAGTTATTGGTAAAAGTCTCAACAGTCTTTCAACACCTACTCCCCACTTTTGGACTCACCCAGGACAACAAACAAGGAGATGATGATTGACAGCATCCATCTCAAGAAATAGAGAAATTCCACAACTACAAGCAAGAAAGTCCAGCTCCCTCTCAATTAAAGGTGGACTTGTTATCACCACCACAGAATCCTCAGGAATGGGGAATGGACGATGGACTAGAGTAGACTTACAGTTGTTCTACTGTAGATTTGTTGTGATCTTTAGCAATGGAAGAACTTTTAAAAACATATACAGTTATTTATTTATTTTTTGAAGATACTTAGTTTACATAAATGTTACATAAAACATATAGGAGATTCTCACATGCTCTGCTCCTAATCCCTCTCACATTTTCCCACATTAACAATAGCCTTCATTAGTGTGGTACATTTGTTACAATTGGTGAACACATTTTATATGTTTTGTTCTCATTTTCATTCATCTTGAAAAAATTACTGATTTTTCTTATTATTTTTCTTTTACCCACT
Organism: Dasypus novemcinctus; assembly: GCF_030445035.2. Classification (NCBI taxonomy): domain Eukaryota; kingdom Metazoa; phylum Chordata; class Mammalia; order Cingulata; family Dasypodidae; genus Dasypus; species Dasypus novemcinctus. The sequence continues at coordinate 26,767,136 of NC_080684.1, read as the reverse complement.
CCTTATTTACAAAAAACATTGTGTTGTTTAGTCTCTGTATATTTGTGAATTTTTCTTTTCTCCACCTGTTATTGATTTCCAGTTTCATTCCATTATGATCAGAGAAAGTGCTTTGTATAATTTCTAACTTTTAAAACTTATTGAGACCTGTCTTGTGACCCAACATATGGTCTATCCTGGAGAAAGATACATGAGCACTTGAAAAGAATGTATATTCTGCTGTTTGGGTGTAATGCTCTATAAATATCTGTTAAGTCTACCTTATTTATCACATTGTTCAAGTGCTCTTTTTACTTTTTTATCCTCTGTCCAGGTGTTCTATCCAATAGTGACAGTATTGTACTGAAATCTTCAACTACTGTTTCAGAAACATCTACTTCTCCTTTCAGTTTTGCCAGAGTCTGTCTCATGCATTATGGGGCACACATTTTAAGTGCATAAATACTTATGATTGTTAGTTCCTCTTACTGAATTACCTCTTCTATTAATGTATAATGTCCTTCATCTCTTATAACCATTTTGCATTTAAAATCTATGTTATCTGATATTTTGTCTGATAATATCAGACCTTTTTCCCAAACTTTTACTTTCATTCTGATTGTGTCCTTGCATGTGAGGTGAATCTCTTATAGACAGCATATAGATGACACATTGGAAACTGAGGCACAGTGGCCTCTCAAGGAGAGAAGTGCTGTCTCCAAGGCTATACTTGCAATCTAAGGAATGTGGTAATTAAGAGTTCACAGCAAACAGGATGAAGCTGTGAAAGATTGAAAGAAAAGATGAGTGGATAACATTTATGTAGTAAATAGAACACTTAAACTTTGTACCTTAAGATAAGATTTTTTTAATTCCTTAGACTATGAGTAATGTTGACGGTTAACTGCATATTGCTGCTTCTATCCATGTGGACTGGGGTATATATAGAGGCCCTTGTGAACAATAAAGTTGTCTGAGGAGTCATTACTCGCAGACCCCCTGATCCCAGCTCTCTCATTCTTTCTCTTTGTTTCTTTCTCCCTTTTCCCTTTCTTTCATTCCTGATACCCATCAGGTCCAAATCTCCAACATCTGACACCCAACATTCTGGGGCCCGAAGATGTTAGGGAGTCTTCCAAATCAGTATCGGGAACCGTGGAAAAGACCGACCTCATCGAGGGTCGTGTGACGTCCAAAGCAGAGTGACTCGAGTCTTCTTTTAAGTAAGTAACATTTTCCACGAAGTCATCAGGGTAATGGGTAATCAAACTGGACATGTGGAAGAACATTCTCAAGTGTTAAAAACCTTATTGAAAGCTAGTGGGGTGCCTGTAAAAAGTTATGAGTTAAAAGAACTGTTTGCTTTAATAAAAAAGCATTGTGGTTGGTTTCAACCTCGGGGACATAATGTCTTAAATTTATAACAGTGGAAATGTGTAACACAGGCTTTACGAAGAGCATATCAGAAAGGGGAATCCATTCTTTTATCTGTGAGAACTTTGTGCCAGCAAATTGTTGCCACCTTAGATCCTTTACAATCAGATGAAGATGAGGAAGAAGAAATTATTCTATTTTTAAAACTCACAGACAAAAAAAAAATGGAGGGCCATTTGAAAGAACTAAATTCTGAACAAAAAGGTGGAGGAGAATCTTCTGGCTTTATGCCTACTCCCAGTACTAATAGTTTTATAGATAAAAAGACAACTGTCTGCTCTAATGAAATATCCAATCTCCATATAGCTCATCCTAGCTTACATTCAGTCCAACCTACTGCGCCTGATGAGTCATGGTTTATGGCTGCCCCAACCTCAGCACCTGGAATTTTTTTCAGATATGGCAGACACTATACCCTGTGTTAAAAAGACAGTTGTTTCCAACTTCACTCCTCAAACACCCTTGATGCACTGTTTATTGCAAGGATCTCGACAAGGGGATCTGGAGGCTGAGCAATTTTTGTCAGCTTTTCCGGTTATATCACAACCAATTCCATCAGATGCTAATAATCCTCAGGGAGGTGCTGAGTTCCATCATGAACAATACCTTTCAAACTATTGAAAGATTTAAAATAGGCTTGTGTGCAATATGGGGTTAATTCTCCATATACATTTGGCTTAGTTCAGGGCATGGCTCAGGCAGATAGATTGATTCCTTGGGACTGGGAAATGTTAGCCCATACTGTTCTTAGCCCTGCTGAATTTCTGCAATTTAAAACTTGGTGGACCGATGAGGCTAATATGACTGCACAGTGAAATGCTAGTCAAGAACCTCCGGGGCTTATATTGGCAGAACAGCTATTGGGAATAGGAGCTTGGGCAGGAGTGGGCAAACAAATGCAGTGTGATGATGTAGCAATAGTTCAAGTTAGAATGTCCTGCTTAGCAGCTTGGAGAAAATGTTCAGCCCCTGGGAAACCTGTACAATCCTTTGCTAAAGTTATCCAAGGAGCAAATGAGCCATATGTAGAGTTTGTAGCTAGGCTATCAGATATTATTCAAAAAACTATAGAAATTTTGGATGCTAGAGACTTGATTTTATTAACTCTTGCATTCAATCAAGCAAATGGTGAATGCAAAAAAGCTATTAGACCTGTTAAGGGAGCGGGAGGGTCAATACAAGACTGTATTAAGGCTTGCCAGGACATAGGTTCCACCACCCACCAGATGGCAATATTAGCTGCAGCAACAAGGGGCAATCAGAGACCCCAGACTAAAAGAGGAAGTTGTTTCAAATGTGGGAAATCTGGTCATTTTCAAAGGGATTGCAGAGCAAATTTTGCTCAGCCACAAAATAATGGGGGAGGAAAAACCCCCTCTAAACTGTGCCCTATATGTCAAAAGGGCTTTCATTGGGCTAATGAATGTAAACCTAGATTACATAAAAAAGGCTCTCCCATTTCACCATTGGCAAACTGTTTTGTGGGCCTAGCTCAAGGTCCTCAGACAAACAATATGAGCCTACAGGAAAGATACCTAGTGAGCAATGGCCAGCAGCATGCATCCCAGTTTCTGAATTAAGGGCTCCTACTCGAGGGAGCGCTGCTGTTGATTTACCTTCTACGGAAACTAAACTTATTACTCCTGCTATGGGTATGCAAACTATATTTACAGGTGTAAAAGGCCCATTACCTCCTGGAACTGTTGGCTTAATTGTAGGTATGAGTAGTTTAACTATGAAAGGACTGCTAGTACAAATTGGCATTATAGACAGTGATTATAAGGAAGAAATTAAGGTTATGGTGCAAGCTGTTAATCAAGTACAAGTTATTTTGGGGCAATGTATAGCTCAATTGTTACTTCTGCCCTATCACAAACCATGCATTATTCCTTCTGCTAGAAATGGGGGGTTTGGGTCTCTGGGGAATGAAATTTATTGGCAAACTTTTGTAGGCAATGATTGGCCTGAAGTTACTATTACTATTGATGGAAAAGTGTTTTCTTGGGATTAATAGACACAGGAGCTGATGTGTCCATCACTGCTAAATGATATTGGCTTCAATCATGGACTTTACAAAAAGTCCGAACAGTCTTTACTGGCATTGGCACTATGACAGATATTTATCAGAGTACCTCTATTTTTGATGTATTAGGAACTGATGGGCAAAAAAAACTACAACCTTATGTGGTTGATGTTGGGCTTAATTTATGGGGCCATGATTTACTTAGTCAGTGGGGAGCTTTTGTTCACCTTCCTACATTATCTGAGCAGGCAAAAGCTTTATTTATGGATATGCAGTATAACCCTAACATACGTCAACAAGGGGATCATAGAGGACTTGGTTCTGTTACACTGAGACAGGATTCAGAGATGCAAAATTTAACATAGGGGCCATTGCAATAAAGGGCATTACTATTCCCATAACCTGGCTTACAGAAACACCAGTGTGGGTTGATCAATGGCCCCTACTGTTGTAGAATTTGAGAGAGGTTCAATTATGTGCGTATAGAGAGGCCAGGACTCAGGAATGATTTTGAGAAGGAAAAATGGTTTATTGACAGCTGGCCAGACTTGGGAGCTTTCTGTTTGAATCCCAAGCCTGGAACAATATTTTTGAGTCCTTTTTATACAGAGAGGAAAGGCCAAATGGTCCCTTTGTTTCAGTTCTCAATAGGTTTGAATTAGCATATCTATCTTCCACATCTTAGGTAAGCTTTTAGCATGGACCACAGGCATTCTAGATAAGCTTTTAGCATATTTGGTTTGCATTTCCCCTGAATACTTAAAGTTTATAGACCTTGCATTGTTAAACCGTTTCCTGGGACTGGAGTCCTTGCCATGGTCACCAAGGGCAGGACTGCAGCCTTATCACCCCACACCCACAAGTTACAAATAGTTTAGGTTATCTCTGAAGAGACAAAGAGCCTCCCACCTATAGCCCACATCATTTCCCCCCTTTGCCAAAGTTTAACTTGCTAAGCTTTGGCATAATTATTGTTGGAGCTATGAGGTGGATGGCTGGTTGTTGTTTTGACTGTTTATTTATCAATTTTCAGTGTAGCATCCAGGACTATTTTTAGAAGTTTAGAAGTTTTTATTCTGGACAGCAGAATCCTGGGGCTGGGTCACCCTGCAGTCATCCTGGGGCCACTGGTGCTCATGTGGATTTCCAGTCAGGTTCCAGATCCATCTATTAATTTTGTTTTACCCTTAAAGAGTTTACACCTTTAATCTAAAAGGGATGCTGAAGGGAGATGATATCTTTTCTGTAACTGCTTCCTGCTGGCCATGGGCTGTAGTCATTGCCTAACAAGGTGTAAACTTCTTATTTTAACTGGAGGAAGATGGATCTGGCATTCTCTATGAAGTTGGATGAAGCTTTCATATGGTTAATAAGATGTTCACTCTGAAAGAAACAACTTAATTAAAAATTTGGCATACCCGTTTTTAAAAGAGGACATTGGATTACAGAGGTAGACAAGGTTAGGTGCCTATAAAGATGGCACTCCTTCTTAAAAGCTGGTGGGAACAGCGTATATATTCTTTTTTAAGTTATTTATCGTTAGAGAGAAATTGCAACAGACACTTAGCTTTGTCTGAAGACACATTCCAAGCTGTTCAATGATTGGCACTCATTTGCTCTGTGGGAGTGATCAGAACTACAGAATAAAGGTTTTTTACACCTTGGTTTTAATTGTACAATTTCTAGCAATTTTGACTTGTTCAATAGGTGACTCACCATCAGCAAGCAAGCCTCACCTTCTCACCTTTGCTACACAGTAGAGTACAGCAGAATATAGTAAGTTGACTGAGCCTGGCTGAGACTGCCACCTTTTTCTATAGACATGTTTATTAACTGTTTAGAAAATGAATTTACTAGGAATTTAACATGTCCAATATACTCTCGCACTTGATCCAAAATAGAAAAGATAACGTTATAACTATTAGACAAATATTTAGTACAGGATAAGAGTACAGCCCTTAATATTAACTAATGTATTACTTAATGCATAAGGATTCAGAGTTGCAATTATTAGGTTTAAGTTTCAGGTTTGTAATACTTTACATGTTATCTCTCCATGAGAGCAGGCCATAATGCCAATTGTGTTTATGTTTTACTTACAGTATCCTGGTATCATGACTCCACTTAGCATGTTCCTCACACAGTGAGCAAGTGGCAGCATCGTTGATCCTACAGAGATTTTCCAGTATTCTACTAGCCTGATGTGTGGGGAGCCGCCCGGAGCTACGTGCATTTGCGGTCTCCAGCAACATGGCGGTTTTCATAAGTACGCCTACTTCACCCCTGTGCTTCCGCCTTCTTCCCCTTTCCCCAGTTTCCCAGGCAAAAAGCGTCGCATCTGCACAACAAGATGTTGAAGCCATGACCAGCATTGAAGACTCACAACCTATAGCAAGTGGTGTAACAGCATTTTATTGCCTTATATGGAAGAGCCGCTTCATCAGCCTATCACCCCCTGCTAATACCCTCCCCTTAGTATATATCTGATGCTCTACCCTCAATAAATGGAGACTTGATCAGAATCCTGTCTTGTCTCCATTTCTCTCGCCTCTTGTCCCCCAATTCCCACTCCTTCTTTCAGGTGCCAGTTCATTTGACCTGCGGGCCGGGTCTCTGATGCATAGTGCTTTCTGGCACTATGGAACAGTGCCAGTCTGGAAGCGATGTCCATTGTACACTTGGCTGTACTGAGTCATCATTGGCTGCTGCAGGAGCTTGAAACTGCAACGTAGTTTCCATCGACTTTAGGAGCAGAACCAGAGGCTGATATAGCAAATATTTTAATTGAGGGGTCAGTGACCAGCCTAGCCAGTAACTCACATGGAGAGGCAAAATGCAATGTATACAAGGCCTGGTTTGAATGCACAAAAGAGTTTGATAATGTTAAAGTTTATTCCTTGTTCTTATATATATATTTTAAACAGTTTAAAGCAACATATCATGTATCAAATGACTGTTTACTTACACAATTTTACCATGAAGATAACAGTAGGTACTTTAGTAATAGAGGAAAAAAATTATTTTTCATTGTTAAAATGAAAACAGAATATTTCCAATAGAATCAAGGTAACTTTTTATTACCATTTACTTAAATATGTACCTTGTGGTGGTCTTCAGACAGGTTTTATTTTATCACAAAGTTATTTTTTTGCAACCAATACCAATCTAAGTTTTAGTTAACAATGACTTTTAGAACCAGAACTATTTAAACGCTTTTAGTTTGGAAGATGTTTTACAAACTCTTTATAATTGACTATAACCACATTGACTAGCCACCTCATGTTTAAATAAACTTATTAAATTACAATTACCAACCAATTTACTCTATTTATTTAAGAGAGCATATCTACAATTTTTTTTCTTTTAGCCTATTTCACCAATGTGAACTTATAATTTTATTACTCTAAAGATTTCATACATATAATGTTAATTTAGTTTATAAATTAACTATGGGAGATTATACTCAAGTTAAATAGAATTGAAACCATTATAGTTTATGCAAGGAATGTTCTCTTTTTCCCTTACAGGAAGCTAAAAACTTCTTTAAGTTATGAAAATGAATAATTTAAAAGCATATTGATTACCAGGTGTTAAAACGCATTACACAATTTCTTAATTAGCTTAATCATAATCCAGGAAAGATCTCTCCATAGTTTTTATGGACTTTACTTACTGAAATTTGTTAATAGAGCCACTAATTACCTTTATTTTGTTGGAAAGAAATCTTCTGGAAGAAAATAAGGCTCACCAGATTGTGGAGAAGAAGAAAATAATTTATTCTCAATCTTGCAAGAAGGGGCGTAGAGCCAGATATGGGTGGTGCCCCGAACAAATAAAAATGACACAATTTATACCCCTAAGCCTAGTACGCAAGCTCTTCCTGTTTCTCCATAGATTGGATACTTCAGAAGTTACAGTCTATCTGAGAAGATCTAACTTTCCCGTGCAAAAGTTTGTGATTTAACTGCTTCCTCTATCACATTCTAACCATTTTAGTTTTTACCTGTTCCCTTTGTTAAATATGTAATAGAATTTAGTGCTGAAATGGCACCGACCTAGCTTCTTCATGGGCATCCTTTCACTGCCCATAGGACTGGCCTAAGCTGGTCTCCTCCACTGCTGTCCAACCCGGGAGTGGGAGAATGAGGCAGCAGGCCACCGGTTACACCGATCAACATTTTTTTTTATATGAAAACTAACCTAGTCTTTGTTTTTTTTTACATTTTATGGCTGACAAAAGGTTTAAACTGGGAAATTACCAGGCAAACTGATTCTTAATTCCCTAGCCTAGTAGATAGGTTTACTCTGCCACACCTAGTCTTGCCCTTAAAGCTTTTGCAAAGAGGAGGCCCTTTCCCAATTGTTTCTATAATCAGATTTCTATGTGACTTTTTCATCCTGCTTAGTTTAATTTGGGCTTTAAGAGTATTTACATATATAACTGTATATTTAATTTTTAACAATTTGAATAGAGCCCCTTTAAGAATTTTCATTTGTTAATTTGATATCATTATCCTGATGTATGAAGACATACACTGAGCAAATGGGCAGACACAAAGAGTTAGACACAGAAACACAACTCATTGATATTACTTATAATTTTCATTATTTTATATACTATTTAGCTTAATTTGGGGTCCAGAAATATATATTACTTATATAACTGCATATTTAACCTCAACAATTTGAGCAAATAGGCAGGCATGAATAGTTTGACACAAAAATGTAACTTTAGTTACTTTAAACTTCTAATTTTTACAACACAAGTGTGACTGCAAAACATTTCAAAGGCTCCTGAAACTTTTCTTAATTTGCACTATGACTGTGCAGTTTTACACTATGACCATGCAGTTTTACACAAGAATTTTTTAAATTAATGGATTGTAACCAAAATGTTCTCAATGCTTTAGCACTATTTTTTGTTTCAGAACTTTATATTTTACTTTGAAATTAGCAGAATTTTGGGTAAACAACGAGATTAATTTTATATATATTTACTGAGGCTATTTGAAGCCTCAGGGAGACAGACTGGTTTCTCTCAGGAATTACTACTCTTAGGAACACTGACCATCAGGGCAGGGACTTCTCCCCTCCACCCCCCTTTTTGATTTTGGAGATAATAAAACTCCAGTGGTCATTTAACCTTATTCCATCAGGCAGCAATTTATTTAGTTTACACTTGAATTCATGAGAGAAAGGGTTACTAATACCAGGAGAGGAGACAGTGATGTCCCAGCTCTTCTCAATTATGAAATAACCATAGGCAATGGCAAAGGGTGAGGTTAGGCTTGAAGTAACCATAAATAAAGGAAAGGTTAGTTTAGAATTTACACTTAAATAATATTTTCAGGCTAAATTCACTCAGCTATAATTTCAGTTATTATCTTTTCACTGTTGTATAATATAAATGCATTTATAAATGATTTTGACTCTTAGTTACAGTTTTTATTAATTTTTTAAAAGCCTGTTAATTTTATAACACCTTTAAATACCTTTCATTTGACTTATAACATATTAAATGAACTTAACCATTTATTTAATTTTTCCTTTAAAGTAAAAGAATAAATCTCTTGCAGTTAGTTTGAAATAAAAAGGTACTTTTCAGGATTTGATTTCTAGAACATTATGTTCTTTTAAAAGAGGTAAGACTCTTTTTCAAACACTGAGGAAATGATGAGGTTAAAGCACAAGAAGCTATTTTGATAAAGCAGATTTTCTTTGTATACTGATCTTACTCAATTTTAATCATAAAATTTTCCTTCCACAAACCTTCTACACTTTCAGTATTCATTCAGGTTTTGTCCCACACTCTACTCTTTCCAATAATCATTTTATCTTAGGGCAAAATCATCTTCTGTTTCCTTAGCAATAAAAACACATTCCATATATCCCACATACTAAGTTACCAGGCAAATTTCTTACAACATATAATTGCCATTAATACTAAACAAGCTTGTTAAAATAATGAACTTTTCTTCACTTTAAATACTTAGTAGGATGTAATACCAGAAACAGTTTTTTTGGAAGCAAGTTGGCAGGGGAGGCTGGCTGCTGAAATTTTAAATTACCTTTTATTATTATTATTATCAATTCAGTTTTTGTTTAATAATGACTTTCTGCAATTAGCCATTTACATACCTTAATTTGAATAATGCTTTGTTAAACTTTTATAATTATTTATACCTTTAAGACAAATTTTACCTTCACAGAACACATTCTCTTACTTAAAGTTACTACAATACCTTCTAAGAACCCAGGCAGAATGCAAACATATTTTGGCTTTGACACCCTAGACAGGGAACTTTACTGCATTTTTTCTGATTCTGCTTTTCACCCCCTTCATTTCCCCCCTTCCAGGCAGTCGGGTGTACAACAAACAAGAATGCAGCTTATGAATAGAAGGTGTGGACTCACTGGAAAGGGGCAAGCTGCACCCCCCTTTCCAGCTTTCAGCCAAAATAGGCAAACAGAACCTACTCAAATTCAGCAACTTTCCCAGGGACCCAGCCACCCTGACTGGGGCATCCCCAACAAACTTGGGTGCGTGGCACGGACACAGATGGCCTCCAAGCCCCGGCAAAGGGCCAGACCAGAGACAAGACAGCAGAGCAGGCACAAACATCTAGACTCCGCAAACATCCAGACTCCTCAGTTTTGCCCCATAATCATTTCACCCCATTGCCAATGTTAAGGGAGGGCTCCAGCTCAGCTGAATTCTTCTTTACATAACCACACAATTCCACCACTAGCATTGAGCTGACACAGACAGAAGCACAAAGTTCTGAACCACAAGTTCTATATATATATATATTTTCAGCATGGCCACCTCCACAGCCATCACAAACCTTAGAACACTTAACATTTGGTATGAAGCAAATTCATTCACAATTTGGCACCATAACAAAATATTTCAGCTAGACTTTCTTCACTGTTTAACTTTACACCCAGACCAAGCTCCACTAGAAAGCCAATCCATTTTCCTGTAACCATCCAATTTCTTTTTTTTTTTTTAATCCAGACCAATTTCCAGGATGTTAGGACTCGAACCTATAAATAGCCCTTCCTATTAAAATCAAGCCTCCACTCCTTTAGTGGATATAAGACTAAGTACCAGATTCTAACATGCAGTTAGACAAACCCAAAACACCAGGGCTTTTCCCAGTTTTTCTCCAGGACATTAGGACTTGAGCCTATAAACAACCCTTTCTATTAAAATCAAGACTCCACTCCTTCAGTGGATGTGAGACCAGTACCAGCTTTTAACATGCAGTTAGACAAACCTAAAACACCAGGGCTTTTCCCTGGTTTTTCTCCTTTTCCCAGGCCTAGAGAGAACGGCTTCCCCCCAATTTTCTGGGGCTACTAGGGTTCTCTCAGGAGGTGATCAGCCTCCCCTTCCTAGCAATTAAAGCTAGGGCTTTCCAGACTGTGCTCACCTGGGGAGTCTTGCCTTCTTCCATGTTCAGAGTTCCTTTTCGTTCCCAGAATCTTTCTCTTCAGACCTTCCATTGCCCTCAATTTTTGTCAGGAAGATTCTGGTGGAGCCCACATCTTTTCTGGATTAAATTTTATCCAGGGGCACCCAGATTTGGGGTTCACCCGAGTCCTCCCAGCTTCCTTGGGGATTTGGAAGGGGTAGCAAAATGCTACCATCTCTGGTCTTCATTCCCAGTCCCACCAGAGTCACCAAAAATGTTGTAGAATTTGAGAGAGGTTCAATTATGTGCGTATAGAGAGGCCAAGACTCAGGAATGATTTTGAGAAGGAAAAATGGTTTATTGATGGCTGGCCAGACTCAGGAGCTTTCTGTTTGAATCCCAAGCCCAGAACAAGATTTTTGAGTCCTTTTTATACAGAGAGGAAAGGCCAATGGTCCCTTTGTTTCAGTTCTCAATAGGCTTGAATTAGCATATCTATCTTCCACATCTTAGGTAAGCTTTTAGCATGGACCACAGGCATTCTAGATAAGCTTTTAGCATATTTGGTTTGCATATCCCCTGAATACTTAAAGTTTATAGATCTTGCATTGTTAAACTGTTTCCTGGGACTGGAGTCCTTGCAATAGTCACCAAGGGCAGGACTGCAGCCTTATCACCCCACACCCACAAGTCACAAATAGTTTAGGCTATCTCTGAAGAGACAAAGAGCCTCCCACCCATAGCCCACATCACTACCTGTGGCAAAACTCAATGCCCTTCATAGTTTAGTAAAAGAACAATTATCTCAGAAACATATTGAGCCCTCAAATAGTCCTTGGAATTCTCCAGTGTTTGTAATAAAAAAGAAATCTGGAAAATGGTGAGTGGTAACTGATCTAAGAGGTGTTAATAAGGTTATGAGCCCTATGGGGGAACTGCAACCAGGGGTTCCACAGCCCTCTATGATTCCTAAGAATTTGTCTTTGATTATTATAGATTTGAAAGATTTCTTTACTATTCCTTTGCAACCTTCTGATAAAGAGAAATTTGCATTTTCTGTTCCTGCTGTAAATAATCAATCCCCTATGCAGAGATATCAGTGGTGTGTGTTGCCTCAGGGCATGATGGACAGTCTTACCATGTGTCAATTATTCATTCATTCACCTCTACAAGTGCTAAGAAAAAGGTTTCCAAAAGCTAGGATTATTCATTACATGGATGATATATTATTTGCACATTCTTCAGACGACAAGTTACAGCAATTGTTTCAGTATGCTGAAAAGGTGTTTCCTGAATGAGGGTAACAGATTGCCCCTGAAAAAGTTCAGCGGAATGCCCCCTATTGTTATCTAGGTATGCAATTGGCAAATGGATGCAAACACCCACAGAAAATACAATTGAGATGTGATAAATTAAAAACCTTAAATGACTTTCAAAAACTTCTGGGGGATATTAATTGGATTTGTCCTACTCTAGGTATTCCTAACTACATGTTGCAGCACCTATTTCAAACTTTAGAAGGAGAGCCTGTCCTCTTAATTCTGAGGAAATTATCCTCAGAGGCAGAAAAGGAATTAAATCTCATTGAAGAAAGAATTTCATAGGGACAATTGACTGAAATAGATCCTGACAAAAACCATAGACTTGGTGATTTTTTTCTACCCCACAATCTCCTACCGCCCTGTTCTGGCAAGATGGCATATTAGAATGGGTATTTATCCCCAATAATAAACAAAAAAGATTGCAAACATATTTACAAAAACTTATTTCTGTTATTGCTAAAGGACTATTAATGGCTCATGCAACTTAAAGGGACTGATCCTGATCGAATAATATGTAGTCTGTCTAATGATGAAATTAAACATCTTTATGCTACAATACACAATGGCAAGTTGCTATTAGTGATTTTCAGGGAACTATTGATAACCATTACCCCACTTCTAGGCTGTTAACATTCTTACAGAGAACAACTTGGATTTTACCAAAAATAGTTAAGTCATTTCCAATTGAAAATGCACTTACCATTTTCACAGATGGTAGTAGCAATGGTAAAGTGGTTTATGTCACTCCTTTTACAGAAAAGGTTTGGCAAACACCACATACTTCTGCACAACATACAGAATTATCAGCTGTTCTCATGGTCCTAAAAACTTTTAAAGAGCCTCTCAATATTATTTCTGATTCTGAGTATGTTTGCTTAACTGTTGCTCAAATTGAAAATGCTAATATCTCTGTAACTTATGAGCTTTCTCAAATGTTCCTGCAATTGCAGGCACTCATTCATCAACGATTAAATTCTCTATACATTACCCATATTTGATCACATTCTGCTTTACCTGGCCCCTTATCCACACATAATGTGCAAGCAGATATTCTGGTAGGGTCTATACAGGATGCTGCCAAATATCATGCTCTAACTCATATCAATACTAAGGGATTGCGACATAAATTTCCATCTTTAACAAAATTACAAGCACAAGATATTATAAAGCACTGTTCTACCCGTGGCCCTCTCGTGTCAGCACCATTTGATAAAGGCACTAATCCCTGAGGGCTGGCTCCGAATCAGATCTGGCAAATGGATGTCACACATGTTCCAACTTTTGGTAAATTGCAATATGTTGATGTTTGTATTGATACTTATTCTCACTTTGTCTGGGCTACAGCGCACAGTGGAGAAAGGTTTTGTCATGTTCGTTCACATTTGTGGTCTGCATTTGCAGTTATGGGATGCCCTGGAGGAATCAAAACTGATAATGGTCCAGCAAATTCCGGCAAACAGTTTGCAACATTTTGCTCTAAATATTCCACTGCTCATGTCACAGGAATTCCTTCTAATCCTACAGGTCAAGCCATAGTTGAATGGTCACATTATACCCTTAAGCAAATGTTATTAAAACAAAAAGGGGGAGATGATGGCATTATAGTACCAAAGGACCAATTGGCAAAAGCTTTATTCACTTTAAATTTCCTTAAAGTATATGATTCAATAACACCTGCTGAATGGCATTATGCATTGAATAAGAATAAAGAAAAGGTATTGTGTGACTCAGCTAAATATCAGCCAATATATTGGAAAGATGTACAAATTAACACTTGGCAAAAGGGAAAGGTTAAAGTATGGGGGCGAGGATATGCTCTTGTCATTACAGAAGATGTGGAACAAATCGACAAATTAAACTGCGGATAGAGAAAAAAGAGAATTTTGATGATGATTTCTCCTCTTCTGGTCATGTTAATGGTAACTCTGGGTCATGTAGGTGAAAATCACACTTATTGGGCATAATTCCTAACCCACCTCTAGTACATGCTCTAACATGGAGAGACCCATCATTTCCTGTATTTTTGAATGAAACACATGTGTTTCCTGGGCCTATAGATGACAGACTACCCTTAAAACCTGATGAAGAAGGGAAAGAAATATATAATCTTATCCTTCCTTTTGATCATAGACCATTATGTATTGGAAAAGTTCCCCCTTGCATGCAAACAAAAAATCGGACTATGGTTACCATGAAAAATAATGGTACAAAATTATTAATAACTTTTTTCCCTTCATATAATTCTTCGGTAAGTAAAAAGCAAAATTATAATTGTCCACCCCAAAAACCTGAAAAGAAAAAGGGATGGCAGGAATGCCATATAGAAAGATCTGTCATTTTTAATGATTCCTATGTGTGGGAAAGTGCTCCTATGGAGACCCCCAAAAAATATAACAGCAGATTTATATGATATGGACTTAACAACAAGGGTCAATGAGTTAGTAACATGCAATATCCTTTTTCAGAACCTCTCTTCTTGGGTGAACAAGTGGTATATACTAACAATTTTACTTTTTGGAAATGTAAAGGAAAATGGTTACCAACCCCTTGGATTAATGACACCTATAATCTTAATATACATAAAAACTTTTGGAAAGTATTTCTTGGAATTGCCCTACTTATGAATGGATTGGTAATTACAGTAAAACAGGTCAATATCTATAATTAAATCAAACCTATCAATTGAAAGCATGTGTCAGGGATCTTTTTGTATTCATTACTGGAAACGTAACCATAAAAGATAATGCCTTGTTTTATAAGAATGGTGCTTTGTATACATGTCTGTCAGAAAGTGTGTTGCAGGATGGAGACACTGTCACAATAGCCAGAAGATGACAGGGTATGTGGATTCCTGTCCAAATGACCTGAATATGGCAGTCATCACCTGAAAGTCAGCTATTGCTCCATATGACAAAAGAAATCATGAAACGGACAAAAAGATTTATTGGACTCCTAATAATTAGTATAATGGGACTAATTGGAATCATCACAGCTGCTGTCACTGCTGCTGTCACCTTGCATGAGTCTGTTCAGACTCAACAATAAGTGCATGATTAGCATAAAAATGCTAGTGATTTGTGGCATAGTCAAGAGCACACAGATGAACAGTTAAATAACCGGGTTAATTATTTAGAATCTGCTATTTTGCATATTGAAGATCAATTGTATAATTTAAATTTGTTAAGGGGGCTGAAATATGATTGGAATGAAAGCAACTTTTGTATTACTCCTCTTGCCTATAATTCATCTGATATAGAATGGGGAAAAATTAAGAATCATTTGCTAGGCCATAAAAGTAACATCTCTCTGGAAATAATGGAATTACAAAGAAAATATTAGAAATGTCTCAAAATCAAATTCATGTAGCCAATGATATTTTCTCAGATATGATTTCACATATTACAA
The DNA here is from genome assembly GCF_030445035.2 of Dasypus novemcinctus. NCBI lineage: Eukaryota > Metazoa > Chordata > Mammalia > Cingulata > Dasypodidae > Dasypus > Dasypus novemcinctus. The sequence goes on along the minus strand of NC_080684.1, from coordinate 26,751,555 downwards.
AATTTAACCCAGTTAATTGGTGGAAATCAAAGCATTTCTTGTCAGCTTTAGGAATAGGGTTAATCATATTTGTTCTGTTGCTCATGATTCTTACCTGTGCCGGACAGTGCTTTCAAAGAAAATTGAAAAGTGTAACAGCCATGGGACATGCAAATAATCTGGTGCTAGCAAAAGCACTTCAATAATTTCCCCAAGGCAAAGAGTTTGGCCTGTAGTCAATGATGGGTAAGACTCTCAGAGGAGGGCAACCTAAGACAGGCATGGTCACCTCGACAAAAACAAAAGGGGAGATGTTGGAAACTGAGGCACAGTGGCCTCTCAAGGAGAGACATGCTGTCTCCATGGCTACCCTTGCAATCTAAGGAATGTGGTAAGTAAGAATTCACAGCAAACAGGATGAAGCTGTGAAAGGCTGAAAGAAAAGATGAGCAGATAACATTTGTGTAGTAAATAGAACACTTAAACTTTGTACCTTGAGATAAGATTTTTTTAAATTCCTTAGACTATGAGTAATGTTGATGGTTAACTGCATGTTGCTGCTTCTACCCATGTGGACTGGGGTATATATAGAGCCCCTTGTGAACAATAAACTTGTCTGAGGGGTCATTACTCGCAGACCCCGATCCCCTCTGTCGTTCATTCTCTTTGTTTCCTTCTGCCTTTTCTCTTTCTTTCATTCCCGATACCCTTCTGCTCAAATCTCCAACACATATGTTTTTGTCTATTCTGTCAGTCTTTGTGTTTCACTTTTTCATTTTCTATTTTTTCCATTTATTTATTAGAGAAGTTGTGAGCTTAGAAAATAATCATGCAAAAGGTGCAGATTCTCATACAACATCTATCCACCAAAACCATACATTATTGTGGAACATTTGCTACAGATTATGAAAGAACATAATCAGACAATTACCACTACTGTCCATAGCATATATTTGGTATAATTTTTCCATACATCTCCTAATATTAACATTAGGTATTAGTATTGTACATTTGTTATAGTTTGTGAGAAAACATTCTCATATTTTTACTGGTAACCACTGTCCATCTTCCATCTCATGTTCAATTTTATACCATCCCATACCTTGTATATTCTACCCAGTGTATACCCAGTGGTTCTCACTTTCATCAGAATTCTGCAGTCATTGCTCCAGTAAAACTTTGAACATTTTCCGTAGTAAAAAAAGAATCCCATAACCCCTAATATTGAAACTTAGTGTTGATATAGTACCCTAATTTGACATTGGTGCAAGAATATTACAATATTGATATTAACTGTAGTCTGTAAGTTACATTAATTTCATTTTCCCTAAGTAGTGTTATATTCTTACCACATTGTAATAGTGATGTACATCTGTTTTAGTTCATAGAAAGACATTATTTTATTTGTACAATTAACCACAATCTTCATCCACCTCTGGATGTTATTCAGTACTCGTATTATTTTCCAGCTTTCTTTCAATTGACATTTATCCCCTTACACTACCCCTTTCTGCTCCAGTCACAATACAACAACCATGCTAGTTATACTCATTATAATGTGTTATCATCATCTCTATCCATTTCCACACTTTTAAGTCAAGCTAACTGAACATTCTACATATATTAAGCATCAATACCCTTTTCAGTCCTCTTCCTATATCCTAGTAAGCTATAGTCTAGGTTTTAACTCCAGTATTTATTCTTCATATATACTTCATATTAGTGAGACCATACAACATTTGTCCTTTTGTATCTGACTTGTTTCACTCAGCATAATGTCTTCAAGGTTCATTCATGTTACATGTGTCCCAATTTCATTTCTTCTTACAGCAGCATAGTATTCTATTATATGTGTATACCACACTTTGTCTATCCATTCATCAGTTGATGAACACTTGGCTTGGTTTCCTCTTTTGGCAATTGTGAATAATACCCCTATGCACATTGGTGTGCAAATGCCTTTTTGTGTCACTATTTTCTATTCTTCTTGATATGCCTAGTAGAGGGATTGCTGGCTCATAGGAAAGTTCTCAATTTAGTTTCCTAAGGAAACACCAAACTGTCTTCCATGGTGGCTGAATCATTCTACATTTCTACCATCAGTGAAGCAGTGTTTCTATATCTACACATTGTCTCCAGCATTTGTTGTTTCCTAGTTTTTCATGAATAATGGGCATTCTATGAGGTGTGAGATGATATCTAATTGTAGTTTTTGTTTGTATTTCCCTAATAGCTAGAGATATTGAACATGTTATTATGTGTTTCTTGCCATTTGTATTTATTCTTTTGTAAAATGTCTAAGTCTTTTGTCCATTTAAAAAATCAGATTTCCTGTTTGTTTTTTTTTTATTGTTGAGTTGTATGACCTCTTTACATAAGAAGGAAATCAAACTCTTAATGGTTATGGATTTCTAAATATTTTCTCCCATTGAGTAAGTTGCCTTTTCATCTTCTTGACAAAGTCCTTTGAAAAACAAAAGTGTTTAGATTTGAAGAGTTCCAATTTATGCATTTTTTTATTTGGTTGCCCTTGCTTTTGGCATAACATTTAAGAAACCACCACGTACCATCAGGTCTTGAAGTTGTTTTCCTACATTTTCTTCTAGGAGTTTTATGGTTTTCACTTTCACACTTTGATCATTTTGAATTAGTTTTTGTATGAAGTGTGCAGTACAGGTCCTCTTTCTTCCTCTTGGGTATGGATATCCAGTTTCTTCAGCACTATTTGTGTTCAGACACAGCTGGGTAGGTTTGACAGCCTTGTCAAAAATTACTTGGCCATAGGTGCAAGAATCTGTTTCTGAACATCAGTTTGGTTCCATTGGTACATTGGTCTACATGTGTATCTTTATGACAGCACCATGCTGTTTTCACCACTGTAGCTAGTTAATATAATTTAAAGTCCAGAAGCAAGAGCCCTCCAATTTTGTTTTTATTTTATAATGTTTCTGGCTATTTGGAGCTCCTTACCATTTCAAATAAATTTGATAATTGGGTTTTTCACTTCTTTAAAAAAGGCAGGATTTCATTGAACTTGCATATCAATTTAGGTAGAGTTGACATCTTAACAATATTTAGCTTTCCCATCCATGAACAGGGAATGTTCTTTATTTAAGCTTTCTTTAATTTCTTTTGGCAATGAATTGTAGTTTTCTTTTAATACAAGTGCTTTATATACTTGGTTAAGTTTATTCCTAAATACTTGATTCTGTCTGTCACTACTGTAAATTTGTAAATGTAATTTTTTCCCTGACTTCCTCCTCTATTTGCTGATTAATAATGTATAATAAAACTACTGAATTTTGCATGTTAATCTTTTATCCTGTAACTCTGCTGAACGCATTATAATAAATCTTGTAGCTTTCTTGTAAATTTTTCAGAATTTTCTACGTATAGGATCATATCATCTGTGAATAGCAAAGTTTTATTTCTTACTTTCCAATTTGATTGCCTTCTATTTCTTTATCTTGCCTGGTTGTTCTAGCTATAGCCTCGTGTACTATATTGAGCAACAGTTGTGACATTGAGCCTCTTGTCTTTTCCTGATCTCAACAAGAAAGCTTTCTTTTCATCATTGATGAAACTGGAGATTTCATTTATGTCCTTTATCATGTTGAGAAAATTTCCTTGATTCCTATATTTTGGAGTGTTTCTATCAAGAAAGAATGCTGGATTTTTTCAGATGTCTTTTCTGCATCAATCAAGAGGATCATGTGATTTTTCTTCTCTGATTTATTAATGTGTTGTCATACACTGACTGATTCTTTTGTGTTGAATGCCCTGCATGTCTGTGTTATAAACACCACTTTATCATGATGGATAATTTTTTTAATATGACGTTATTCGATTTGATTAGCAACTATTTTGGTGAGGATTTTTCCACCTGTATTTATTAAGAAAATGAGTCTGTAATTTTCTTTATTTTTCTTTTTTTGTAATATCTTTATCTGGCTTTGGAATTAGAGTAACATTGACATCATAGAATAAGTTTGGTAGTGTTCTTTCCTGTTCAACTTTTTGGAAGAGTTTGAGCCAGATTGGTAATAAATCTTTGAATACTTGGTAGAATACATCTGTGAAGTCATCTAGTCCTGGGCTTCTCATTTTGTGGATTATTTGATGACTCTTTCAATCTCTTTCCCTGTGATTGGTTCTCTGAGGTCTTCTTTTTGTTCTAGGGTCAGTGCAGGTTGTTCATATGACTGTAGGCATTTATTTCATTTTATCCATATTATCTACTGTGTTGACATAGAGTTGTTCATAGTATCCTTTTTTGATCTCTCTTATTCCTGGTTAGTACTAATGCCTCCATTTTCATTTCTGATTTTATTTATTTATCTTCTCTTTTTTTCCTTTGTCAGTCTAGCTAAGGGTTTGTCAATTTTGTTGCTATTTTCAGAAAACCAAATTTTTGTTTTGTTAGTTCTATTATTTTTTCTTCTCAATTTAATTTATTTCCACTCAGATCTTTGTTATTTCTTTCTTTCTGCTTGCTTTGGGCATAGTTTGCTGTTCTTTTTCTAGTTCCTCCACCTGTGTAGTTAGGTTTTTGATTTTAGATATTTCTCTTTTTTAATGTAAGCCATCAAAAGCTATACATTTCCCTCTCAGCACTGCTTCCTTTACATGCCATATGTCATATGTTATGAAATGTTGTGTTGCCATTTGTATTCATCTTGACATATTTATTGATTTCTCTTGCAATTTCTTCTTTGACCCATTGATTATTTAAAAATGTGTCACTTAATCTCCATATATTTGTGAATTTTCCTTCTTTACTGCATGTTGTTGATTTCCAGCTTTATTCCATTGTGATCAGAGAAAGTTCTTTCTATAATTTTGATCTTTTAAAAATTTATTGAGGCCTGCATTGAGACCCAACATATGGTATATCTGAAGAAGGAACATGAGCAGTTGAGAAGAATGTATATCCAGCTTTTTTGGGGATGCAATGTTCTGTACATTTCTATTAGGTTTAGTTCATTTATCATGCATTCAAGAACTCTGTTTCTTACTTGATTCTCTTGCCTAGATGATCTATACAATGATGAGAATACTGTATTGATGTCTCCACCTATTATTGTAGAGACTTCTACTTCTCCCTTCAGTTTTGTCAGCATTTGCATCATGTAATTTGGGGCATCCTGGTTAGGTATATACATTTATTATTGTTATTTCTACCAAGTGAATTGTCTCTTTTATTAGTATGAAATGGCCTTCCTTGTCTCTAATAAGTTTGTTTTTGTTTTTTCATTTTTTTTTTAAAGAGGTGCCAGGGATTGAACCAGAGACCTCAAATATGTGAAGAAGGTGCTCAATCACAGAGTTACAGTGTTCTATCCACTTTTCAATGGGTTTGCATTTAAAGTCTATTTCATCAATATAAGTGTATCTACTCCAACTTTATTTTCGTTGCTTCATGCATAGAATATTTTTTCTAGCCTTTTACTTTCAATCTGTTTATATCACTGGGTCTAAGGTGAGTCTCTTGTAGACAGCATATAGATGACTTATATATTCTTATCCTTCCCACCAGTCTGTGTCCTTTTATTTGGAAGTTTAATCCATGAATATTCAATGCTATTACTGTAAGGGCATTTTTCTTTACCCATTTTGATCTTTGGGGTTTATCTGCCATACCTTGTTTTTACCACTCTTTTTTACACTTTTAGCTACTTTTAGTGATATACTTTTCTAGACTCTCTTCCAAGCCTCTCTTTGCTGGCTTTAGTAATCTTGCACACATGGTCTGGTTACAAACCCTCTTAGTTCTGGTTTTTCTATGAATATTTAAAACTTAACCTCATTTTTGAAAGATAGTTTTTCTGGATGTAAGATCTTTGGATGGTAGTTTTTGTCTTGCAGTATATTTTTAAAAATCATACCATTGCCTTATCGTTTCCCTGGTTTCTGGTGAGAAATCAGTGTTTAATCTTATTAGGCATCCCTTGTATGTGATAAATCTATTTTCTCTTGCTGCCTTTAGGATTTTCTCTTAAACTTTGACATTTGACACTCTGCTTAGTATGTGTCTCAGAGTAGGTCTATTCAGATTTATTTGTATGGGGGTACATTGCACTTCTTGGATATGGATATCTATGTCCTTCAATAGAGTTGAGAAGTTTTCTACAATTATTTCCTCAAATATTTCTTCTGTCCCTTTCCCCTACTCTTCTCCTTCTGGGACACTCATGACACATATGTCTGCACATCTCTTGTCATCATTTAGTTCCTGACACCCTGTCAAAATTTTTTGTTGTTCTTTCCTTTATCTGTTCATTTGTATGTTTTCTTTCAGAGGCCCTGTTTTCAAGGTTACTGGTCTTTTCTCCTGTCTCTTCAGTACTATTTTGATATGCCCCCAGTGTACTTTTCATTTAATTTATAGTGACTTTCATTACCATAAAATCTTCTTCTTTTATATATATGCCTTCAGTTTTTTCTTTGCTCACACAGTGTCTTCTTGATGTTCTTAATCTCTTCAGCCATCTCATTGGATTTATTAAGGAGATGTGTTTTAACATCTATGATTACTTGTCTCAACTCCTTTATGTCATCTGGAGGCTTAGTTCCTTTGACTGAATTGTATCTTCCTGCTTATTGGTATGAATTGTAATTTTTGTTGGTGTTTTGGCATCTCATTTACTAGATGTATTTATTTTGACTCAGTTTATTTCTTTAGCCTAGGTGGATTTTTGCCACAGCCTCTCTTTGATACTTGGTTCAACTTAATTTGGAAACTTATAGTGGCTCATGTGTAGACAATCTTAATTTATTCAGCTCTTTTTCATCTGTATCTTGCCTTTCTCTCTTGCTGCTTGTGGAATATTAGCCATGGATTTAATTTGTTCTGTAAGCTGTGGAGGCTGAAACTCCCTGCATTGCCCCAGACACAGATGAAGCTTTACCCAGCTTTCTTTCATGTGAGGGGTAGGGAAGAGCCACAGCCATGTGCAGTAATCCAAACTGTGCAGGCCAATATGACCTGTAGTTTCCCAAAAAGACTAGGTAGTTCCACATCCTTTTCTCCTTTGCCTGGGGCAGGGATGGAGCTGAAGGTGTGAGCAGTAAACCAAGTCATTTAAGTAAAAACTGACTGCAGTTGCCTAGGTAAACAGATGAAGCATTGACCCATCTCATCCCCTGCCAGGGGTGGAAATTGAGCATCTGATGTGCCCAGCAATCTAGTCCATGTAGGTCAAAAGCAACTGTACTTGCCTGGAGAGAGTGAGGGAGCACTGCTCCTCCTCCTACCCTCTCAGGGGCAGCAATGGAGCCACAGATGTGTTCAATAATCTTGTTGTTGTGGGCCAAATCAGCTGCAGTTGTTCAGAGAGTCTGACGGTGCACTATCCCTCCTCCTGTCTTGTCAGGGACAGGGTTGGAGTCATAGATGTGTTTAACAGCCTAGTCCATAAAGGCTGAAATTGGCTGCAGTTTCCTAGGTAGTGTGAGGGAGCACTATTCCTTCTATTCTGTCAGGGACTGAGGTGGATTCACAGGAATATCCAACACTCTAGTCTGTGCAGGTGAAAATGCCAGCAGTTTCCCAGAGAGGTTGAGGAAACACTGCCCTCCTCCTATCTATTGGTAGTGCACATATATATACGGGTTTGCCCACCAGTCCAGTCCATGCAGGCTGAAAATGACTAAAGTTATCTGGATAGGCTGAGCGTTCACTATCCCTCCTCCTATGCTATCAGATGTGGACTGGAGTTAGAGATGTCTCAGAGAACCTAGTTCATGAAGCGAAAAGCAATTGAAGTTGCCCTGAGAGCATGGGAAACCCTGCCCTCTCCTGTCCTGTCATGGGTAGGGGTGGAGCCACAGATGGGTCAATAACCTAATTTATGTAGGTCAAAAGTGACCACAATTGCCTGGGGAGGCTGAGGGAGCATGTCCCTTCTGCACTGTCAGGGAGAGTGATGGATCCACATTCGTGCCCAACACTCTAGTCCATGCAGGCTGAAAGTGCCTAGAGTTGCCTGGAGAGGTTGAGTAAACACTGCCCCCTCCTCCAGTCCTATTAAGGGAAGATATGTATCTACAGATCTGCCTACCAGTCTAGTCCATGTAGGCTGAAAAAGACTGCAGTTTCCCGGGGAGGCTGAGGGCACACTATTCCTTCTCCAGCCCTATCAGGGCCTGGGATGGAGTCAGAGATGTGCCCAACCACCTAGTCCATACAGGCCCTGCAGTTGTGCAGAGAGACTGGTGTAGGTACCCCGAGCTTCCTCACTGCCAGAGGTGGGGCTAGAGTCTAGGCTAGATTTGCAATCTGACCTGGGTGGAAAGAAGCTGGTCCCTAATGTCAGTGTAATTTTCAATCAGGTCCCCTTCTCCTCATGCTGGGAGTGGAGTTAAAGTGGAAGTTACTGGCTTCTTTCTGACTTGGACAAGTTCAAATGATAGTTTTTCTTAGGATTGTACTTTACCCAGCTGAATTTAGTAACCAGTAGCTGAAATTGGTTCCTGACTATCTCTTCCTCACCCTATTTTGGGCAATGGAGCTTCCCACTCCAGCCATGGAATAGCTCTCAAGGGGGCTTGTGCTGTGCATGGCCATCTGCCTCTGTGTGTGGAGAGCTCTACTTATGAATTTTCATGCAGATGGGTAATCTCATTCTGTCCTTCAAAGGATGCTTTTCTGGTCTCCTGGGTCCTAAACAGATGATTTAGATAGCTCTGGCTCATTACTAACTGGCCTGTAGGATGAGCTGACTCTTGAAACTCATTATTCTGCTGCCATCTTGCCCCACCACCCATTCTATGTGTTTTGATTGGAGATTCCAATCCATTAACATTCAATATTACTATAAAGGAATTGCTTACTTTGTCCATTTTATCCTTTGGCTTTACATTGCCATGTCTTACATTATCTATCTTTTTGCCTCTTATTTATTCTTTCTAATAATCTTCATTTCTATAATGTTCTCCAAGTCTCTCATCTTTGTTTTTGTTTTTTTTTTCCTTTCAGGCTGCAGCACTCTCTTTAGTATCTCCTAAATTCAGTCTTTTGGTAACAGTCTTTCTCATTTTTTGATTGTTTGAAAGACTTTAAGCTCACCCTCGCTTTGGAAGGGCAGTTTGTCAGATAAAGAATTCTTGCTGGTAGTTTATCCCTTTCAATACCTAGCATATGTTATCCACTACCTTCTCACCTCCATGGTTTCTGATGACAAATAGACACTTAGTCTAATTGAGCTCCCCTTGTATGTAATGCATTGCTTTTCTCATGGTGCTTTCAAAATCCTCTCTTTATCTCTGGCATTTGACATTCTGAATAGTATGTATCTAAGAGTAAGTCAGTTTGGATTTTTTCTGTTTGGGGTTTGTTGCCCTTCTTGGATATTGATATTTATATCTTTCATAAGGGTTGGGAAATTTCCAGTCATTATTTCCTCAAATATTCCTTCTGCCTTCTTTCCATTCTTTTCTCCTTCTGGACACCTATAATGTATTGTGTGTGTGTGTGTGTTTTGCATTTTCATTCAATTTCCTGAGACCCTGTTCAATTTTTTCCATTCTTTTCTCTTTCTGTTCTCCTGTCTTTTCAAGTTCAGATGCTCAGTTTTCTAATACACTTTTTTTTTCTGTCCTCAGCCAATACATTGTCCCTCTAATGTATTTCTAATCTGTCTTTCATCCCCATAAGCTCTGTTACTTTTACTTGTAAATATTTAAATTGTTTTTATGTTCACCCAGTGTCTTCTCAAATTATCTCTTTATCCATGTTTTCCTTCAACTCCTTGAATGGATGTAATATTTTTGATTGTTTTAAATCCTGAGTCTCATCAGGATTTGGGATTTGTTTCTTTGGCTGGGCTATCTTTTCCTGTTTCGTAGTATTGCTTGTAATTTTATGCTGATGTCTAGGCATCTGATTATGTTGAATTTACTCTGATGGTCAATTTCTCTTTCTTGCCTAGTGGTTTTGTTTCATGGCTCTTGTTTGATTATTCTAAATATTTAAAATTGCCCAGTTTAGTCATCAAAACAGGCTCAGGTATACATTAACAGGATGTGGACAAGATCCTAGGATGGCTAGGACATAAGAACTCCAAAAAACTTTTGTTTCTTCTTGCAATTTCTTGGCCTGCCAGAAGATGGTGCTCTGCAGTGAATCTTTTGGCCTAAGTTTCTTTTTCAACCTCCACTTGCTGGACTGGCTAGAGTTGATATTGAAAGTGTCTCTGTTGGCCAAACTTATTGAAGAGAAACCACTCTTCACACTGTTCCATATACTTCCTCTCAGGTAGAAATACTTTTGTTTCCCTCTTAGCTGGCCTTAGTGGGCAACCAGTTTTACCAAGGCTGCTAACCTTAAGTGTGGAGGATGAGTCCTGTTCCTGTTTTCATTTTGGCCTCTTCATCTCTCTGTCCCTCTACCTCCTGGACAATGTGTAGCACTCTCATAGTCTGCAGGTCCCCAAAACAGCACCTTCAGACAGCTCTTTGCCCTTCCTTCATTGTTTTTTAAAAGAGCTGAGCCCTGAAAACCTACTCTGATGCCATCTTCTTGGAAGTGTCAAGACCTGGTTATCCTGCCTCTAAATTCAGGCTTGCTCTACTTGAGACTGGGTCTAAATACTATCAATGCTTATATCAGTAGAAGATATATGGCATATGAATGCCTTGCAATTTCTCTTCTCTATGCATATCATATTTCAAGGATGAAATCGATACAGAAGTTTTCCACAAAGGCCTAGATATTGAAATATTACCAAGTGAGAAAAGGATTCTGAGTTTTTAGAATCCACGAGAAGACCATATGATTAGGGATATAATATTGTTTATTTGCATTTCTTGCTTATGATAGCGGGTGTTTCAGGAATCTAATCTCTGGTGAATGCATTAGTTAAAACATCATTATGAATAAAATAACCTTAAACGAAGACTAAATAGGTTGATTTTGTTTTCTGACTGTAGGAGTAAATGTTCTTGGGGGAAATGTTAGCCTGATAAATCTACAGGATAGGAAGAAACCATGTACTTGGCAAATTCATGAAAGTTACTCATAGTTTATTCAGATTTAAAGTTTACTCAGCATGCGTATTAATCAGCATGTGTATTAATCAGTTTGCTGATGCAAACTTCCAGAAACCTCTTGGATTTTATAAAGGATATTTATTTGGGGTAGGAGCTTACAGTTTCCAGGCCATAAAGCACAAGTGACTTACCTCACTGAAGTTTTTTGCCATGTGTTGGAGCAAGATGACTGCCAATATCTGCCAAGAGTTCAGACTTCCTGGGATTGGTTTCTCTCCAGGTTCAGCTGTTGTTTTCTCAAGATCAGCAGTAGACTCTGAGAATCTCTAGGCTTTGCATCTGTCCACAAGGCCAGCTGTAGACTATCAGGAATCTGACTCTGCCTCTCTTTCCAAGGCTTGATTCTCTCTGGGCTCAGCTGTTCTGCTTCTCTGTGTGCTTAGTTCCCAGGACTCCAGCTCAAAATTCCAACCTCCCATCTCTGTGGTGTGGATTCTCTGTGAGTACCCACCCACCAAGGGGGAGGGGAAGTAATGTCCTACTGGAGGTGGCCCAATCAAAACCTTAATCATTATTTAATCAAGTAAAAGTAAAACCTCTGAATCCAATAGAATCTAATATGCCCAGAAGAAAAGACCAGTTTACAAACATAATCCAATATTTCTTTCGGGAATTCATCAGTAATCAAACTGCTACAGCAACAAAGCATCCATGGTCTCTTACTTGTAGTACTTTTTGTAGTGTCTTTGAAGTACTTTTTGTAGTACTTTTCTCAGTGTCTTTGAAGATTTCTTTTACTTGTTTGTTTGAAGTGTATAATTGAATGGGTTAAACAAAGGGTCTACTGAGCTAGTGAGCATGACTTTTTAATGTCACCCCTTCTTTTGCTGAATGTTTAATATAGATACTATGCAGCTGCTGTATGTGATAGAAACTACACCTATGTGAGAAGAACAAGTAGAAAAGACCCCTTTCCTTTGTTAGCAGAGGGAATTTTAGAATGATCTTGATGATGTCTATGTAGGATAATAGTGAGTCTTGACATAAAAAATCTCAGAACAATTCTGACCATAAACACTGTCTGAACACGTTATCTGTAGAACTGGGGATACATCACAGCCAAAACTATTGATATGAAATCAATATCAATGTTATTCAAATACAGAATTCTAGCTGGAGGCCCATGAAAAGAACTGTGAGGATCATCAATAGGCCAGCAAAGTAGTAGCAGAGAACAAGTATTGTGCAGATTCTGTGTAATACAGGGGCTTAAAAATGCCACATAGTTTTCCTATAGTAGGAGATCAATAGTTTTCAAACTTTCTTCTATGTATTAAGCATACCCATGAACCTACCCAGATCTACACAACCTCTGATGAAATCAGATGATAAATAAAAGATTAAAATAATTTAAAATTGCAACATTTATAAAGGGTTCAGCAGTAACAATTTACTATGGGCTCTGACATAAAATTTCTTACATTTCAGGTATTAACTCTGACCCTTCCTCTCCCACTCAGGAAGCACAGTGAAATGCAAATCAGATTAACATTATTATAGGGAAAGCCTTGAAGTTATTCCAATTAATTTTAAGAAAGGAACATGTAACAGTCATAGAACATATTAGCAAGGAAAAAATTCTGTTGTTCTAAGGATGACAACAGAAAATAATTGGGTGGCCCATGCAAGAAACATAGAAGTTTTATTTCTAGCTGTCATAGTGTACAGGAATTTGGGAATACAGAAAATGATTAGAAGACATGAGACTTCTAAGAAGCAGAAATTTTGGAGGATTAAAAACATGTGGGGGCTAAACACACACACACACACATACACACACACACACACACACACATATATGTATATTTATGTATGTGGGTTGAGGATTGAACCCAGGACCTCACATGTAGGAAGCTGATGCTCAACCACTGATCTACCTTGGCTCTCCTAAAATTTTCTTTAACAAGTCAATTTTATTGATAAATATTAAAAGAGCATAAGTCCATCCAAAGTCTACAGTCAATGATATTCAATATAATCACTTCATTGTGCTTTCATTATTTCAATCATTTTAGAGCATTTTCATTGTCCTAAATAAAATGTTTGTTTTTTGTTTATTATTATTTTTATTAGAATAATGAAAATACATAAGAGTTTTAAGATAAGAATCCAAAAGAGTGAGACTGATAATGGTCAGATTCCCAGATGCATTGAACATATAAGTGAGAAATAAAAATATCAAAAGCAGAACTTGTAGTTTTTGGTCATCTGTCCATCCCAGCAGGATTATTGGTGTTATTGCTATATGATTTTTTATCACTTCCTTGCATAAAGTCAAGAGTGATTGGCCAGGAGGAAATAAGTGTCATAAGAAGATAGCACTGGAATATGAATGAAAGATACAAGCAGTTTCAACATAGTGGTTATGGCATTTGTCCTATAGAAAATATTTGAAATTTTAAATCATGGATCTTATTCATTTCCTTATTATAAACCATATTTATAAAAATGTCAACTGAAAAAAACAAGACATTAATTACGTCTGGCTTTATATTAAGTTTCTTAATAATATTGTGTTGTATAAACCTTTCATTTGTCCTAATCCTGCAGATTACTATAAGATATTTTATGTTGTTCTTTTTTTTCTTGTCCTTCCGGATTCTTCTTTCTTTGCTTTTCTTCACCATACTGAAATGCTTAACTTTCATAATCGAGAAGTAGTATTTTATACTGGTCTCTGATTGCATTTTAGCACATGCAAAATAATTTCAAAAAGTTAGTTCAGTTCTTTATACTTTAATTTATCTCTTATTAGGATCAAGCATTTTAAAATTCAAAGATGTGTCTTTGATTTGTCTTTCTTGTATTAACTAAAAATAAAGGATGTCTAAGCCATTCATAGGATGCTTAGGTAGAGGGTTTCCTGAATTGGTACAAGAAAAGTTTTCTCGGAATCTGAGTATAAACCTGATTTACTCCTGTCATATTGCTTTGGGCTGTGGAGAGAGTACACCACAATGCGCCATTTGCTCTTTTTCCCAGATTGTTCAACATCTGAGCTCTCCTCAGCAGCACTCAGTCTTCAGAATTTATTTTAGGCATATTTCATGAACTCTCCTGTCCACAATTTCTGCTGCCCCCTTCCTCAAACCACTTCTCCCCACCAATTTAGCACCCAGACCTTTAACCTTGTTTCTTATGTGTTTTTAGTTTTTGATATACGTAACTTGCCGAGATAGCTTCCAAGAACAAACAGACTCCTATGAAACAATTTTTGTAAGCAATTTGAAGAATGCTTCTTTCTCTTTGTCATTTACCACTGTCCATTCCAGCATCTCCCACCAGTTTCATGTTTTCCTCTGGAATCCCATTAGTTGCTGGGAACAGGATGCAGGAAGATCCTTCTTCTTTCCCTCAGAACTTGCCTTCAATGAGATTCACATTCAGTCAGCTGCTCTCAGGTATCCATCCTATAAAAGGAGCCCTGGTAAACTAATTCTCAATGGGGAAACCAGTAGTTAAAAATCACTTAATAAATTGTTCAATTTGTATGTATTTGCCTTTTATTAGTGAAATTTGATTTTTAAATAAGCAATCAAGCGTAACTTATGGATATAGAGAAACCCTAATGGCCCCAATTTCAGCCAATATGTGTGTTCTCAATTGAGAACTAAAATGCATTAGGTTCTCTTCTTCCCCATTGTTCAATAATCAACATTCATTCATTAAAATACATATGTATTGAACACCCATTTTTACAGAGCATAATATCAGAGAATAGAAATCCAACCATGAACAAATTATTCCATCGAGAAGCTTTCAGGCTTTTATTGAAAAATAATATTTCATGTTAGTGCATGTTCAGTGGCATAGTAACAGAATATACAGTGAAAATACAACTTTGGGTTTAGGGAAATTACTCCATACTTGTTCCTTGACAATCACTTCCTTTTTGTACTGGTATTTTCCTATCTTTATTTAGATTTTCTAGGTTCTCTTTTTTCTATTAAAGTTGGTGGTGTCAGCTCTAAGCATAAATTGAGTTAGCAAGGTGCTTTTTTCAGGTTCACAAACACGATTATGGAACAAAGCAATTCTCCTTGGCTCATTAGGGAAAAGGTTAACTGAAGAGATGGTATCCTGTTAAGTACAGGGAAGACTCACAAGTCCAAACGGTGAAGCTTATTCCTTCACTCTTAATTCCACTCCTTCCCTGTCCGCCTTCCTCCCTCTGTACCTCCCTTGCTCCTTTCCTCCCTCCATTTAAAAATTGTCTATTTTAGCATTGCCCAATGACTTTCTCACTCTAGGCTTTTCTCTCCTAGGGAATTCCTAAACTCTAAATTTATTGAATGCTTCCCTTTATGAAAACACTTATTTTCTAATTCTGATAGAAATGACTTTTCAATTAAATTAACATTTGGAAGCCCATTAATTTAATGTGTTAAATAACTTATATAACACATTTTTAAGTCATGAAGTTTGTTCAATCAATGTTACTTCTAACATTGCAGCTGGACTTAAGGCTGGTAATACTTTGGATATGACTACTTTGTTTTATACTTTGTTTACATGCAACCATAAAACATTGTCTTTCTTTTTGAATGAGCAAAGGTTGTCCTGAGAACTAGAGAGTTACTTTTTGTTTGTTTGGATCAATTAAAGTTTGAGAATTTTCATTAAATGATAAACTTTGCCACCTTCTTTCCTGAAGTAGTGTTTTCAGTTATCATTGATAGGCCTTAATGACTTAACCTTTGAAAGCTACCAATTGCCACTGTCATTTTAGGAGTTTTAAGAGTGATTGAGCTTTAGATTTTCTTCTTCATAGACTCCCTATGCAATGAGTTATTTTATATACTTCAGACTCTTTGACTTTACTTAAATTTGGAACAAATCTCATTCAGTCTTCATTTGGGAGAGAGGCTGCCAATGGATGGAATAGTTGAAATATAAGAATGACTGAGGGAAGTGGATTCGGTCCAACGGATGGGGCATCTGCCTACCACATGGGAGGCCCAAGGTTCAAATCCAGAGCCTCCTGACCTGTGTGATGAGCTGGCCCATGCACAGTGCTGATGCATGAAAGGAGTGCTGTGCCACACAGGGGTGTCCCTCGCATAGGGGAGCCCCATGCACAAAGAATGGACCCCGTAAGGAGAGCCGCCCAGTGTGAAAAAAAGTGCAGCCTGACCAGGAATGGTGCCGCACACACAGAGAGCTGAAGAAGCAAGATGATGCAACAAAATGAGGCACAGATTCCAGGTGCTACTGACAAGAATAAAAGTGGACACAGAGCAACTTGCAGCAAATGGACACAGTGAGCAGACAGTGTGGGGGTGGGGAAGGGAGAGAAATAAGTAAAAAATAAATCTTAAAAAAAAAATAAAAGAATGACTGAATGTCTCTCACCCCAGCTATGGCTGAAAAGATTTAAATAACAGATGGATAAAAAAAGTGAAGCTTCCTGTAAGACAACTTCTAATATTGATATTATTTGATTTTATGACTCTGTGGATATTTTTGGGTGGGAATGTCTTTTCCACTACCCTTCCTATTTTGCAGCTTAAGTAATAAAGGAGTCTTCCTTTGCTCTCATAATTATAATGAGGAATCTGCTTTAACATTTAGTATTATTGCCCTGTGTGTAAGGTTCCTTGCTCCCCTGAACCTCTCTAAGATTTTGTCTTTGTTTTTGGTTGGTGGCATTTTTATACAATGTTTTAGGTTCCTCATCTCTCTCTTTTCTCCTTCCATAGGTTCAACTACACTTGTGTTAGATAGCTTTCCATAGATCCTAGATGTTTTGTTTTCTTTTTTTCTCTCTTTTCTGTTTCAAATTGTATAATTTCTATTCACCTAACTTATCTTTCCTTATCTCTTCATCTGCTGTATAGCAAGAAATTGTTATGATGGACATGAATTGAACAGGTGTCAAAATTTGTATGTGGGCCCTAGATTAACCATTAATATTAACCAGTACTAAATTTTACTGATTTTTATATTTTTCCTAGGTTTATAGATGAGAATGTCCTTTCTCAGAAAGTAAAACTGAAGTATTTAAGGATATATGCATGATAACACTTTTATACAAAGAGAAAATAATAGTGCAAATATAACAAAATGTTAGTAGTTGGTGAATCTGAAGTGAGGGGTGGCTATACAATTTTTACAACGTTCTTGTAAGTTAGAAATTATTTCAAACTACAATTTTTTAAAAAAATGAGTGTATATTTTCCAGTCAGGGATACGAAAATATTAAGATGTTCCAGACACATGTTCCCTACCCTTGCCAGTATAGTGGAGAGGTACTATAATGAATAAGTAAAATATATAACAAATACTAATGAATTATGATAAGTGCTATGAAAAAGCACAATGCTGAGGTAAAAAATAATGGACGTAGGTGGAAAGGTTTCAATGGGAACCACTGATATAAAGGTCAGAGAACATTTCTCTGAGAAGGTGACATATAAGCTGAGGCATGTGGAAACCCAGGGAAAGCAATGAAGGCATATGGCACAGCATGTGCTAAGGTCTTGAAGTAGATTTTAATCACCACCTACATTTATAAGTAAAGAGAAATAAAATGACAACAGATTCCCAGAAGAGCAGTTGTATAAAATCAGAACAGCCTATGGAATCATTCTGAACATACTGACATGCTTTGAACAAGATAATATTGCTGTGACTGCTAAAATACAACTCTAGCCAAAGAGGATAATCACAAGACCAAAGGCAGTAACACACATATTAACAGGGTCAGCTTCTATAGTCTCAAACTAGTTAGTTCACTTTACTGTACAGAAATTGGAAAAGATTCTTTGTCCCACATTTATTTGTGTCAACAATGAAAGGTAATTTCTTCTGGAGTCATCTTTGAAAGGGAAGGCCAATGACCTAGACCTTCTGAAATTTCCTCCAAAAGGATATAAATGTTTCTATGAGAATATGGATCATCTTTTGTGCCAGAACTTCATAAACACTTTGTCAAGAATGTAGCTTTGCAATAATTCTAAATTTGGAGTTCTATCACATATGTAATTGACAGAAGACTTGAAATACCATCTGTTACAGTTCTGAGGCTGTGAAAATGTCCAAATGAAGGTATTATCAGGGATGCTGTCTCAGCAAAGGTCAGCTGCTGGATATCCTGGACTCCTGCCACCTGGCAAGGCAAAATGGTGGCCAGTCTCTGCCTTCTCCTCCAGGCTCACTTTCCCCCTGAGCTCAGGTGTGGCTAATTAGGCATAAGGCTTTTCTCTCTCCAGGCCTCCTCTATCCAGTTTCAGGCTGCTCCATTGATTCCAGCCACTAGCATCTCTCTCAACCCCTTGGGGTTTCTCTGTCTTTCTGCAGCTGTAGTCAATCCTGGAGTCCTCTCTCACATGGCAGAATAAAATGGCATCTCTCTTTGTCTGTGTCTCTGCTTTCAGTCCTCAATTTATATTAGACTCTGGTAAAAGGATTAGGATCCACCCTGAGTCTTGCAATCTAATCAAAGTCCCTTATCTAGAGCTATCTAATCAAAATGTTCCCTAACTGAATCTCAACAAAAGTTTCTACACACAATAGGCTTACATGCACAGGAATAGGTAAGCTTAATAGCATCATAGTCTGGGGTCCACAAAAGACTCAAACCAGGACATTCTGCCCTCTGGATTCCCAAAATACATGTTCTTTCCATATACAGAATGCATTCATTACATTACAATATTTCAAAAGCCTAAAATCATTTCAGGAACAATGCTAAGTACAAAATTTCATAAAAATTAGTTATAGGTAAGCAATCTGTCTTGGGCAAAATTCCCCTCTGGCTTTAGGGCTGTGAAACTTATCTGCTTCCACTATGCAAAGGAGGAACAGTCATAAAATAAATGTTTCTGTCCCCATAAGAAGAAATTGAAAGGAAAACAGGATAATGGGTACCAAACAGTTCCAAAAACTTGCAGGGCATACTCCATTAGATTTCCAAGCCTGAGAGTCATCTAGAGACCTATGCCTTCTTTTCCTCAGGACCTTCCAAAGGATTCCAAGTGGCCATCTTCTTGGTTCCATACTTATCAAACATCTGAGTGGTGGCTGAGCTCTGGGCCTCACCCTCCTAGAACACTGGGGTGACAGTCACACTCTCCCCACTTTCTGGGGCACAAAACTTAGTCCCTCCCAGAACAGTGGGGGTAGTGATATAACACTTTCCAATCTCTGGGGCACATGCCCCACCCCCACTGAAGCCATACTCTTCCTGAACTACAGGGAAGAAGGCCACCCTCTTCAAATGCCTGGGCAAACCTACCCTTTCAGCACACATGGGTAGGATCTCACTCTTGGCCCAATAAGATGTCTTAAGTCCAGACCGTAGCTTCAACAGGTTTGCCTTTGAAGTCATTTTTTCCCTTTAATCTCTCTCTTTTCTGTACATTTTAGTCCAGGCTACCATGGTCTCTTTCATCTAGATCTCACAAAAAACCTTGTTGGTTTTGCATGCAGTTCACAGGGCTCCCAGACATCAGACAATAGGACTTTCCACAAATCCTTTCTGGATAGCTGCATTTCCAATCTTGATATGCGAGGAAATGTCTGCTTGGCTCCAAGTTCAGTTAAATCCTCATATGGGGCCCTATTCTCTGAGGGCTTGTTTTCCAGAAGCTTGGGGTTTCCCAAACCATCGATTTCCGGTTTCTTTGTGCTCAGGAGTTCAGTCTTCAGTTGCATATTTTTCTATAAATTGCAAGTAGGAGTCAGGTTGTATTTTTCATATTTAGTTTGGAAATCTCAGTTACACATCCCAAGTTTATCACTTTCAAAATTTGCCTACTTCTAAAATTAGAAGTCAAATTTTGCCAAATTCTCTACAACTTTAAAATATATATCACCTTTCTTACAGTTTCCAATAATACATTCATCATTTTCTTCTAAGTCCTCATTGGAAGTACCTTTAGCATCCATATTTCTACCAACAGTCTCTTCAAAGCATTCTAGGCCTTTTGTGTCAAGATTCTCACAATTCCTCCAGAATCTTCCCTTATCCATTTATAAAGCCATTTAAATATTATTGGAAGCAAAAAAATCCCCCAACTGCTCAGTACCAATTTCCGTTTTAGTTTGCTGAAGATTGCCAATGCAAAATATCAGAAATGGATTGACTTTTATGATGGGAATTTATTATGATAAGAGTTTGCAGTTCCAAGGCTGTGAAAATGTCAAAATCAAGGCATCATCAGAGATGCTGTCTCACCAAAGGGTTGGCTGCTGGCAATCCTGGACACCTGCCATGTGACAAGGCAAAAAGGCAACTCTCTTTTCCTGTGTGTCTCTGCTTTCAGTCCTCAGTTTATATAAAACTTCAGTAAAAGTATTAGGACACAACCTGGGTCCAAGAACCTAATCAAAGGCCCTTTCCTGAAGCAATATAATCAAAAGTGATTTAATCAAAAGGTCCCTTAACTGATTCTAACTGAAGGTTCCACATACAATAGACTTATACTCACAGGAATTGGTTACCATAAGAACTCAATATTCTGGGGTCCACAATAGATTCAAACTGGGACAAAGTAGATTGAAAAATGAGATGTTCTAACAGACTGCAAGCAATGATTTAAAAAAAATACATCTGAATTCACAAATTGTCCCACAATTTCATTACTATATATTCCTAAGCTCATGAAAATTCCTTTCAACATAAGTAAATATAGCAATAAAAGAGAATTTCTCTCTACATTCTTGTACTTTAACTTCAGATGGAAGATCAGTTTTAACATTTGCTCCATTCACTGTATCTTACATTTACCCAAATAATGAATTTTTCTAAATTTCCACAACTGCCAAAGTTTATATTCTGCCTATGTCCATATTAGCAGAAGGAGAAGTCTGATTTTTGTGAATGTTTATGAAAAGCTGAGTCAGTCTAGAGTTTATCTATTTCCACTTAAATGAAAATCAGTATTGCATGAATTCACTCCATTGTATGCCCCTCGCTTATGGTGTCAAATGTTCCTAGATTGCATCTGTTCAACTTGCCTTCTGTCTTATTGTTTAATTATTATTATTTAGAATTTGTTTTTATTTTATTTTATTTTATTTATTCATTTAAAAAAATATTACATTAAAAAAATATGAGGTCCCCATTCACCCCCACCGCCCCCACCCAACACTCCCCCCACAGTAACTCTCTCCCCCATCATCATGACACATCCATTGCATCTGGTGAGTACATCTCTGGGTATCGCTGCACCCCATGGCCAGTGGTCCACACCATAGCCCACACTCTCCCATGTTCCATTCAGTGGACCATGGGAAGACATACAATGTCCAGCAATTGTCCCTGCAGCACCACCCAGGACAACTCCGAGTCCCAAAAATGCCTCCACATCTTATTTAGAATTTGTTGAGCCTTTTCTGTTGGTCAGATATTTTTTGGAATTGCTTCATCTATTCCTAACAGCAACCCTTTAAATGTTAAACTCTCCATAGAAGGTGAAACTAAAGTCTAGCTAAGTAGTTATTTGCATAAGTTTGCTCACTAATTTGGTTATTATTAGGGAGTTCTATTATGTATATAGTGGAACAACCTAGTCAGCTATTGGTTGTATCTTTTTACTTCATTTCATTTGACTTTGCAGCACATGTATAGCATACATGCCTATATCTGTGACTAAAAACATTTGAAGGAGACTTCTTTTGATCCTCAGAGTAACCCTGTTAAGGAGATAGTATTGGTATCTTCATTTGACATGAAAAAATGTGGTTCAGAGAGATTCTCCCAGGTCTTTTAAGTTGTAAGGTCAGCATTATACTTTAGAGACCACTCTCTTTATTACAGTTTTAGAGTTCACCAAGTGCTTTTTCACTCTTTCTGTGCTTAAAGAAATACAAACTATGCTTAAAGAAATACAAACAATGATAATTAGTAGTATCATTCTTTTATAGCTCTTAAACAGAACCTCTGAGAGACTAAGTGACTAGTCCAAGGTCACGCAGTTCATAAATAATGGAGTTACAACCCCAAATCAAGTCTTCTGATGTTAACTCCTTTGCTGTTTTATCATGATGCCTCTACTGTTGTCATGAAAGCAGCAAATTACTATTTCTCACCATTAAGGAAACAATTTTTTTTTCTGATCCCATTTTGATTTAAAAAAAAAATTTTTATAGCACACTCGTTCCCTCTTCTGCCAATCTTCTCTCCCCCAATAGCCTCTAACTTGCTTCCTGTCTTTGTGAATTTACTCTTTCTAGTCGTTTCTTATAAATGATGTCATACAATTTTTGTCCTCAAGTGTCTTGCATATTTCACTTAGCACAACAATTTCAAGTTTTTCCATGTTGCAGCATGGATCATAACTTCATTTTCTGTGGTCAATTATATTCCATTTTGTGTATTACCACATTTTGTTTATCCATTCATTTGCTGATGAACTCTAAGTTTGTTTCTAGCTTTTGACTATTTGAATAATGATGCTATAAATATTGGTGTACAAGTAACTCCTTGCAACCCTGTTATCACTATTTTGGAGTATAAACCTAGAGGTGAGATTGATGGATCAAATGGCATTTTTATATTTGAACTTTTTGGGGAATTACCATATTTCTTTCCATAGTGGTTGTGCCTTTTCAATGGATTCTTAGATATGACACCAAATTACAAGCAACAAAAGAAACAATAGGTAAATCAGATTTAATCAGTATTAAAAACTTTTGTGAACTGAAGGAAATTATCAAGAAAGTAATAAGATAACCTTCAGAATGGGATAAAATAGTTTCACACCATATATCAGATAAGGGCTTAATATCCAGAATAAGTAAAGAACTTTTACAATGCAGCAACATAAATAAAAATAACCCAATTAAAAATGAACAAATGACTTAAATAGACATTTCTCTAATATATATATATACAAGTGTCCACTAAACACACAAAAAGATGCTCAATATCATTAGCCATTAGGGAAATGTAAATTGAAACCATAATGAGATGCCACTTCACATCCACAAGGATGAATGCAGGCGTCAAGTGGTATCTAACTGTGGTTTTATGAATCATCAAAAGAAAAAGATTATGTTCTTAAGTAATCCATTCCTGTGGGCATGGGACCCTTTTGTCCCATGATTGGACTATGTTATGAGGCATGACATAGATTGGGCTTCTGCCCTATTGCTGCACCTTATATAAATGGACACACAGAGGAACCAACACACAGGAAAAGGGAACTCTGCTATTTTGACTAAGCCATGTGAAATAGAAGACTA
Organism: Dasypus novemcinctus; assembly: GCF_030445035.2. Classification (NCBI taxonomy): domain Eukaryota; kingdom Metazoa; phylum Chordata; class Mammalia; order Cingulata; family Dasypodidae; genus Dasypus; species Dasypus novemcinctus. The sequence continues at coordinate 26,728,338 of NC_080684.1, read as the reverse complement.
CAGGTTCATCTACAGTTGCAGAAAGTCAGCGAAGGCCAGAGAGACTGAGAAAGACCTGGAGTCTGGAATCAGCAGAGCACAGAATCATGGAAAGAGGCCACTGAAGGCCTGGGCCCAAGGAGTAGCTCAAGTTTGAGAGAAAAACCCTGCCATATGCCCAATTGCCACATGGCAGGACACCAGGATCACCAATAGTTGACTCTGGTGAGAAAGCATCTCTGATGCTACCTTTATTTGAACTTTTCATGACCTTGGAACTCTAAGATTTTTCTTTGACAAATCCCATAAAAGGAAGACTTCTCAGTCTGTGATCTTCTAAGAGTTATAGTTTTAGCTCTTACATTTAGATTCTTGATTTATTTTGAGTTGAATTTTGTTTATAGTGTGAAGTAGGAGTCTATCTTCATTCTTCTGCACATGGAATCCAGTTTTCCCAACACTGTCTGTTGAAGAGATTATTCTTTCCCCACTGCATGCACTTAGACTCTTGTCAAAAATTAATTTGTCATAGATGTGTGGATCTATTTCTGGACATTCAATTCTGTTCCAGTGATCTATTTGTCAATCTGTGTACCAGTACCATACTGTTTTGATTACTATTTCTTTCAATACAGTTTGACATTGGGAAATGTGAGTCCTCTAATCCTGCTCATATTTTTCAAGATTGTTTTGACTATCTGAGACCCTTGGCGTTCCATAGAAAATTGAGAGTAAATTTTTCCATTTCTAAAAAAATGTTCACTGGAATCTTAGTAGGGATTGCATTGAGTTTGTACATTGACTTAGGTAATGTTGACATACTAACAATATTAATTCTTCCAATCCATGAAGAGGGCATATCTTTGAATTTATTAAGGTCTTCAATTATTTTCACCAGTGTTTTACAGTTTTCTGTATAGAAGTCTTCTGTCTCCTTAAATTTTTTCCTAGGTATTTTATTTTTTTAGCAGCTGTATTAGTCAGCCAAAGGGGTGCTGATACAAAACACCAGAAATCAGTTGGTTTTTAGAAAGGTTATTTATTTAGGGCAGAAGCTTACAGTTACTAGGCCATAAAGTATAAGTTACTTCCCTCACCAAAGTATTTTGCCCTAATTATAATTTAACCATGCCCAGAGAAAAAGACCAGTTTACAAAAATAATATCTATTTTTGAAATTCATAGACCATATCGAACAGCTGTATCTGCTGTTATAAATGGAATTATTTTCTTAATTTCTATATTAGTCAGGGTTCTCTAGGGAAACAGAATCAGCAAGAGATATCTGTCAACAGTATGCAATTTTATGAGTCTCTCATGCAGTTTTGGGGATGCACAAGTCCAGATTCCACAGGCAGGCTGCAACCAGAGGCTCCAATGAAAGTTCAATGAAGGTTCTTGGTGAGTTCTGGGAAACATTGGCTGTCTAAAGATGAGCTGGAAAAATCTCTCTCAATGCTGGAGTCACTTCCCCTTTTCAGGCATTCAACTGATTGGGTTAAGCATCACTCATTGCTGATGGCAATCACCCTGGCTGATTTAATTGTAATCAGCTATCTATGGTTTACCACTGCAGCAAAGTTGATGATGACTAAAATCCATAAATGTCCTTGTATTACAGTTAGCCCAGTGCTTGCTTGACCAAACTATTGGGCACAATTACCTGGTATTGACACAATAGTCTAACCAGCACAATTTCCTCTTTGGATTGTTCATTGCTAGTGTATAGGAAGAAAATTGCTTTTCTGTGTTGGTTTTTTATACCCTGCCACTTTCCTGGATTCATTTATTATCTCTATTAGTTTTATTGTGTATTCCCTTGGGAGTATACTAGATCATTTCATCTGCACATAGGGATAGTGTTACTTCTTCTTTTCCAATTTGGATGTTTGTTTTTTTAAATGTCTTTTTCTTGCTTAATTGATCTGGCAAGAACTTCTAGTACAATATTGAATAGCAGTGGTGAAAGTGGGCATTCTTAACTTGTTCCTAATCTTGGGGAAAGCTGTAAGTCTTTCACAACCAAGTATGATGTTAGCTGTGGGTTTTTCAAAAATGGCCTGTATAACGTTGAGAAAGTTCCCTCTTTTCCCACTTTTTGGAGTGTTTTTATCAAGAATGTGTGCTGAATTTTGTTGAAGACTTTTTTGCATCTTTTGATATAGTCATGTGTTTTTCCATTCATTCTATTGATATAATGTATTATATTGATTTTTAAATTTTATTATTTATTTATTTATTTAAATATACTCTTTAATTTTTAAAAGATACTTAGATTACCTAAATTTTACATTAAAAAATAGGGGATTCCCATATGCCCTGCTCCCAACCCCTTCCTCATTTTTCAACATTAATAACATCCTTCATTAATGTGGTACATTTGTCATAATTGATGAACATATTTTAAAGCATTGCCACTAAGTTTGGTTTATAGTTTACATTGTAGTTTACACTCCTACACAATTTTGTAAGTTATGACAAGATAGATAATGGTTTGTATCTGTTATTGTAATGTCATTCAGGATAAGTCCCAATTCCCAGAAATAGTCCCATCTTACCTGTTTTTCCCTCTACCTCCCCTCAGAACTTTCAGTTGTCACTGGTTCCACATCAATGATAAAAGCCATTCCATTACTACAATCACAATAATTCAGTACTAGAATACAAGTAAGTCTACTCCGGTTCATTGTTCATTCCCCAATCCTGAGGATTCTGGGATAGCGATGCCCACTTCACTACTAATTAAGAGGGGGCTTTGATCCCTTGGGGCAGATGGATGGGACTATCTTGCTTGCAATTGCAGAATCTCTCTGTTCCTTGGGATGGTCACTGTACATCACCATCTCCTTCTTAGTTGTCCTGGGTGAGTACAATGAACTGTATAGTAGGTTTTGCAACTCTCTTGAGATTCAGGACCCAGCTAGCATATGCACAGTCCAAAGATTTAAGTCTCTTAGACATACACCTATCAACTCTAGCACTAATTATAGATTCAAATAGAAGAGGCAGAAGAGCCATGTGTAGGGAAATCACAACTGAGTCCAACTCTGTCTCACTGGGAAACATAAATTCCCAAGTAGGGTCCATTTGCAGGTCACCCAACTCCGAACTGTCTGCCCTGCCTATAGTGCCTTTTTTTCTTTCTTTTTTTATTACTTCCATTGTTTTTAAATTAAAGTTAATAGATCACAAGGAATGTTACATTAAAAAACATAAAAAAATAAAAAAGACATAAGAGGTTACCATATAACCCACTCTCCACCCCCCACCACATCATTTTTGTAAATCGTATTTTTTGAAGATGTATACATCACAAAAAATGTTACATTAAAAAATATGAGGTTCCTGCATACCCCTCACACCCCACCCCACTACTCCCATACCAACAATCTCCCTCATCATTGTAGCACACTCATCGCACTCGGCGAACACATTTTGGAGCACTGCTGCACCTTGTGGATAATAGTTTACTCTGTAGTTCACACTCTTCCCCAGTACATTCCGTGGGTTATGGCAGGATATATAAAGTCCAGCATCTGACCCTGTCGTATCATTAAGGACAACTCAAAATCCCGAAATGCCCCCATATCACATCTCTTCTACCATCTCCTTGTCTGAAAGAGTCCCCGAATAGTCAAAGACATACTGAAAAGGAAAATGAAACTGGAGGAATCATACCACCAGACTTCAAAACATACTACAAAGCTACAGTAGTGAAAACAGCATGGTCTTGGCACAAGGATAGACACACTGACCAATGGAACCGAATTGAGAATTCTGATACAGATCCTCATATATACAGTCATCTAATATTCAACAAGGCCACCAAGTCCACTCAATTGGGAGAGAATGGCCTCTTCAACAAATGGTGTCTAGAGAATTGGATGTCCATATGCAAAAGAAGGAAAGAGGATTACCATTTCACACTTTATACAAAAATCAACTCAAGCTGGATTAAAGACCTAAATGTAAGAGCCAAGACCATAGAGACCTTGGAAAACAATGTAGGTAAGCATCGACAGGACCTTGTAATAGAAAATGGGTTCATGAACTTTACACCCAAAGCACAAGCAGCAAAAGAACAAATAGATAAATGGGACTTCCTCAAAATTAAAGCTTTTTGCACCTCAAAGGATTTTGTCATGAAAGTGAAAAGAGAGCCTACACAATGGGAGAAAATATTTGATAACCATATATCTGATAGGAGACTTATAACCTGCATATGTAAAGAACTCCAATACCTTGAAAATAAAAAGACAAGCAACCCATTTTAAGAATGGGAAAAATATTTAAACAGACACTTTTCCAAAGAAAAAATACAAATGGCTAAAAAGCACATGAAAAAATTCTCCAAATCTCTAGCTATTAGGGAAATGCAAATCAAAACTACAATGAGATACCATCTTACTCCTGTTAAGATTGGCAGCTATAATAAGAAACAGAAGACTACAAGTACTGGAGAGGATGTGAAGGAATGTGAACACTCATCCACTGCTGATGGGAATGCAGAAGGATCCAGCCATTCTGGAAGACTGGCAGTTTCTCAAAAAGTTAGCTATAGATTTGCCATATGATCCAGCAATTCCACTGTTGGTATATACCCAGAAGATCTGAAAATAAGGACACAAATTGGTATATGTACACCAATGTTCATAGCAGCTTTATACACTATTGCCAAAAGTTGGAATCAACCCAAATGCCCATCAATGGATGAATGGATAAATAAAATGTGGTATATACATACAATAGAATACTACACAGCTATAAGAAGGAATACACTACAAACACATAATGATAACATGGATGAATCTTGAGGACCTTATGTTGAGTGAAGCAAGCCAGGCATTGAAGGACAAGTAGTACATGACCTCTCTGATATGAAACAAGCAAACTGAACTAGCTCAGAGAGCCAAAGACTGGAAGATAAGCTTAAAGGAATTTGGGGAGGAGAGAAAGTTTGTGAGTTGATGCCTACATGGGTGAAGTCTATGATAAGTTGGAGGTATTTGTACAGGGAAGGGATATGGTAGGGGCATAGGGATATCTTTGGGTGGGGTTTTGTGGACTTGAGAGTGGTTAGGGTTGGGAGGATGGGTCAGATGACCCAAGGAATTCAGGGGAGGGCTGTGGGGAACCTTTGATTATGGGAGAATGTCAGGTATATGGTTGAAAGTATACTGTTGTGAAAACTCTTTAGAAAATATAATAAGGAAGGATCATGTGTTTAAGGTGCTTAAGTCAGGGGGGGTGGGATCTGGTATAGGGACAAGCTTCTAGGGAGTATGTGAATGCTCATTTTGTCATAGTGTGTTATATCATTGTGTGGAAACCCATACAATTAGTGTGAAGGTGTACCCACATCCTAGGGAGACCTGATGTTCCCAAAGAGAGGGAATTGTGTCTTGTGTCTCTTGAGAGGATCACTGGCTCCCAATTAGTTAGGAAAGTCTCGTATGTCAAGCCCTCAGCATTGTTGCAGTATCTGTAAATCTGGTTCCTCAAATAGTGAAGATTGAGTGTCATGGTGTGCCCTGAGTTGAGGGGGAGAGAGGTATAGCATCGATGGAAGCAGGGCAACTGGGAGCAATGGAAGTGCTCCACAAGATCATGCAATGATGGACATGTTAACTTACATCTAAAGTGTATAAAAGTCTATAAACTAAAAGGTAAACTATAATGTAAAACATAAGGAAACTAAAAATTTAGAAATTTGTACAGTCTAAAATATAAACAATAATGCAAACCAAAATGGAATCATGTTTGATAGCTATGTTTCAAATTTTGTACATCAGCTGCAGCAAATATAACATGAGCATGTAAAGAGATCATTGCTGGGGAAAGGGGAAAGGGTTTGATTTTGGATATCTGGGAGCCCCCTAGGTTGTGTATGTGAATTACCATGATCTAAAACTTTTTTGAAGACAAAATTAAAAATTAGAAAAAAAAGAAAGGATGTAGACACTGAAGAAGAAATGAAAGTGCCTTGCCACTGTACATAAATACACCTATTACAGTGATGAAGGGCAAAACGTTAGAACAAAGCTTTATAATAGTTTTCATTTTATTAATACACCAATTTATTTTTACTTTATTTTAGTATTTCTAAATTACTATGTATTCTAGTTCTGAACTTTAAACCCATCACTGTATTTCAATTTCCTAGTAATTGAATTTGGCAATATATTAGGATTCATTCTTGAAGAAGTTTAATACCACAGAGAGGTTCAACTATGGCAGGAGAGGAACTCTAATGTGGGTTGTTATTGATGGGGCACATGGGTTGGGGGGTGTTCTCCAGGGCATTTACATAGGGAACATAAATATGTTAGGATATATGTTGGGTGTTTTTATAGGGACCTAAAATGTCTTGATGTTTCCAGAGCTCTTAGGAGCCCTTTATTTGAAGCAATATTTACTTTGGCAATGAGATCCTGCTGAGATGTACATAAGCCAAACCTCTAGAATGACCTCCTGATTCACTTTGAAGCCTCTTAGCCATTAAAATCATTTGTCTTTCTCTCTTCTCCCTTTTGGTCAATATCTTTTTCCAGTTGCATTGCTAGCTGATGTTTGGTAGTAATCCCTCAGTGCCAGGGTGTCTCATCCCTGGGAGTCATGTCCCATGCTGAGGGGAAGGTAATGCATTTATATGCTGAGTTCAGGGGAGAGAGGCCACATTTGAGCAATGAAGAGGATTTCAGGAGGTATGATTGTTGTATGTTTAACTAGCCTTGCATTTCTGGGAGGATCCCCATTTGGTCATGGTGTATAGGTTTTTACTATATCACTGGGTTCAGTTTGCTAGTATTTTGTTAAGTATTTTTGCATCTGTATTCCTAAGGATAATTGATCTGTAATTATTTGTTATGACTTCTTTACCAGGCTTTGGTATCAGTAATGTTGACCTCATGGAATGAATTTGAAAGTGTTCATTCTCCTGCATTCTTTTGAATAGTTTGAGAAGGATTGATATTAGTCCTTTAAATATTTGGTAGAAGTCAGCAGGAAAGTCATCTGGTCCTGGATTATTCTTTGCTGGAAGGCTTTTGATTATTGATTTACTTTCAATAAACAACGTAATGATATTAATTGCATTTACAACATCATACTACCATCAACAACATCCATGACCTCAATTTTTATCACTTTAAACAGAAACTCTGTATCCATTAAGCAATAATTCCTCCTTCTGTTTGTCCCAAACAATAAATATAAAATAATCACAAATGTTTGCTAGCAAAACAGCAGTGTCAATACATAAATTTCAGTTAGATAGAACACATTAATATATTGAAAATAGAGCAAAAATAATCTGTGATGTAAATACACCACATTTATTCTCTTATATCAATATAGAAAAAATAAGAAAAGGAATTTCTGAATAATGAAGTTGGTTAAATTGGTTCAATACATTTGCAATTAACATTTAATCAATTACATGATTTATGCTTTCTCTCTGACTATACAATTGCTTAACTTCTAAAAATGTTTTTTTTTACCTTTACATTAAATTTTGTGGTAAGAATTTTTTAAAGTTTTTGCTCTAATTATTACTGCTTTTTAGTATCAGCATCACTTAATTATGTTACTTTTTCAATTTTCAGATATGTATTTGGATTTGTCTTATTGAGTTTGTCTTTGTTTTATAACAATTGTATTTTTACAAGAAGATTGTATATAAACAGAATCCTTGCTTGCCCATAGAATTATATTTATTGTTTTGCAAATAAATTATCACTTGTTGGGAATGTATGGTTCTTAAATTTAAAACGTTTTTCCATAAGAATTTTAAAGACACTGTTCCATTGCCTTCTGGTGTTATGTAGGTAAAGAAGTCATTTTGGTAGATACATTGCTTTTCTGTTTCAAATAGTTTAAGAAAGTTTTTAAAAGAGTATTTTCAAGAGTTGCACTTCTATTACTTTATAGTAATTTTGCTTGGCATTTGATATTCCTTTTCAATTTGTAGAGTCAAGTCTTTCTTTAGAGTAGAAATAAGTTATATACTTTCCTTTTTAAATTCCTTTTTCCTATGTTAGGTAAATTTTCTATTTCTGGAGGGTATATTTTATCCACAATAGATCATCTAGAACTCTTTCCTGCCTTTTACTTCTCAAAATTTTAATTATTAGTATTATTATTATTGGAATGACAGGCTATTTCTTGAATCTTCTTTGGACATCACTGATTTAGTTTTCCATAGCACACACTGTATTGCTTACTGGCTTCATTGGGTTTTTGGAAATCATGCTTTTTTTTTTTTTTTTTTAATTTTTTACCAAGTTCATATATGTCCCTTTACTAATCTCTGCTTTAATTTCATAGCTGCATGCCATCTGGTGTCCTGTTGACCACAATTTAGTCTTTTCCAAAAGGTTTTTTTTTATTCCTTTCAATAATTTAATTTCATAAAATAGTAGTTCCTCTCATTTCTCAGATATCCCTTTCTTTAAATTACAGCACGATGAATATTTTACCTCATATTTTTCACTAAAAGAGTTGGTTATTCATTATTGATGTTTAAAATGATTTCTTTTATAATTATTTTGATATGCGTTCAAATTTTTCAGGCCTAGAGAAAGGGAAAGCTTAAAGTTTACATTTACCAAATGTTTTCTTAACTAGTGAAATGACCCTACAGTCTGAGGGCACTGGGAGTAACCCAGAGCTACACATATCAATGTGTTTTATTTCATAGTTTGTCATGAAAAAATAGTCACAAATAGTGCCTTTATTTGCCTGAAAGAATGTCATCTTTATGAAACAGAGCTGTGCTATTTTCCTGGCATAACTTTCCAACCAGGTGGACCAGGGTTCCCCTCTCTTTTACGTCTCCTGACGATGCCATGGCCTGTGCACATTGTCTAGCCCCTGCCTTCCTGTGTTAAGGGATCTTAGGGGATAATGTTGCAGTTCCCTTCCACTTAGGGTGTTCTCTTCCCTTCAAATACAGTAAGTCAAGGATAAGAATAGTCAACTTTTAATATTAATACTTTTAAATGTATCTGGAAGATATATTTTCAATTACTGATGCAGTATTTCCAAACTTTCTTATTTTTCTATGTCACTGGAAGTATATTTTATACTCCACATGCACAGCTGTCAAATCCCCATTTGCCTCATATCTTATTCCATTTGATTATGCTTCTTTTGAGTGTTGTGTCAATGATTTCTTTCTGTTGCACTTTATATATTAATGTATACTGTCTGCAAATTGATTAGTTTGGAGCAAACAGTATCATACATAAGAAACTCATTTCTCCTTAGGTATACTGATGCATCACCTTCTATTACAACATGCTATACAAGTAGTTTTTATTCTGCATATTACTGCCTTCTGATCATTAATCCTAAGGGAAAGTTTTCTTATGTGTTGCTTTGTCTTGTTTCCCCTCCCAATGGAATCCCTTCAGTATGTAATTAATAAAATAATGAAAAATAGCACTTGCTTTTTTACACTGTAGAATTAGCAATGAAATAGCTCCTTGCCGAGAGGTATAATGATGCTTTATATCAGATAGTCCTGAATTTTTTTATATTTCCTTTCCAAATTATTAAGAATATAAGAATGTATTTTACTCTTATGTATGACATAAGAGTCATACATAAGAGTCAAGAGTAAATGATGTCTTAGGTATGACATCATTTCAACCTAATTGAAGGAGATATAAGAAAATTTGTCTTATCTGAGAGAGAAACCAAATACAATGCAGTTTGTAATATCTAAGTGGTGAACACCGCCACAATTTCAAATTCACAGGGTTGAGGGTACAGTAGTAGAAAATTTTCAGAAGCACAGGTTACATACTCTCACCTTTTTAAATTGTCACAACCTAAACTTTTTCTTTCAATTTCTTGTCAAAATAAATTTGTATAGACTGTGAGCACATTCAAAATTCTTTAGCTCTTTTTTCCCCTCCCTTTTCACATATAGAAGAAATTACAGAACAATGGTAAGGTGTTTTAGAAATTTGAAATTTTGGTTTTAATTGTAAAATCAGGTGATTTTTGTGAAAATCGAAGGCAGATATATACCAGTGGTTTGAATTTTTCCTTTAGGGTAATCATTTTACAATATTTTGTATATACAAATATAAAATGTAAGGGTACACATTCATAAAAATTCAACTAAATATGCACTTTGGGTTATTTTCTTTTTGGTTAGTTATATAGATTGGGTATAGCAATGGATAAGTTGAGCAAAAATAAATGAAGAGCTGTTCTCTAGAAAGAGATATCTTCAATCCCTGGCTATAATTTTTCCACATTATGGTTCACAATTTTTTGCCTTACTACAGCTTCTTAGGGACATATTTTTCCATTTCTTAATAAAGACAAAAAGGAGTTAGGCAGCTGCCGCTTACAGGAGAACAGTTATGAGCAAGAACACATGGTTGTCATTTGGCAGTCAATAAATGACAACACACTCAGACCATGGGAAAGAGCATGAATTATTGTAAAACCTTTTTCATTTGACTCTGAAAATTACTATGATACTCAACCAAATTCTCTAGACAAGGTCACATTATTTTTTATCAAACTAGGAGGAAATTGAACAAGGAAGCTATACAGAATTGTTCTGAGCAAAACCGCATTAAGAAGTTTTGAAATTGGAACTGAGGAAACAAAATGAGCACAAAGGTAAAAATTTTACATATATGGTAATTTTAAAAGACAGTTGAAGAGAGGACTAAATGGGGAATGAGGGTCCTCAACAGCAGTGCAAGATTTCATAGTTTAAAAAAAATTCTAAAGAAGAGAAAATACATTTTTTGACATAATTGGTTTTCTTGTCTCTTAGGGACGGTTTCATGAGAAACTCCCTATGGAAATAAACCAACTAATCTACAATCTGGCTAACAGAAAATTTTCAAGAAGGGGAAAAAAACTGCCTTGATAAAGATCTTAACGACAATGTAGCTAATTTCTAAAATGTGTTTAAGGAGTGAAAACTGATGTTTTAAAATGTGGTTGTAAGAGATTGCATGCTATTTGATCTCATAGAAGACCTATCACTTTTATTTATATTTACTTATGTTCTAAAGATTTGTTTTCTTCTTAAGAGCTGTCAAATATCATAAGTGAAATCTTAAAAGTAAATTCTGGAAAATAGTTATGTTTCTTAATTTTTTACAGCAGGTTTTATCCTTATATCCAAGATTGAACAAACTGATCTAGGAAATCTCTTTCAGCTCTCTGATGACATAATTATACTCTATTATAATAGAGTCTGAATATTGGTCTTGTTGCCATTCTTGAAGCAGCAATATACACACAGAGATTCACGATCACACAGAGATACACACAGAGATTCACATGTGTCTTTTCTCATGAATGTTGTGTCATGTGTCTTTCCCAGGTTTCATAGAATTTAAGTGAATTCCAGAACATATTGAAACCTATTCATGCACACAAGGCTAAGACCTTGTTATAGATATTTTGAATGACGGAATTGAAAAAGGCATTGTGTTGTATTTAAAAGACTTTGGGTTCAATTTCTACCTTGAATTATCAGCACAGTACTTTTCAATGTGGCTATGAACCTGTTATATTTTGAAATATATATATAGATGCCTAGATCTCACAGAAGGTATTCTGAAGCGATTGTCTGGTTTGTGTCTTTGGCATTTATTTTTGTTAAAGATTCACAAGCTTTATCCTAGAAAGCTAGGATTTAGAAATATACTCCAGGCAAGGTATTTAATCACAGCCTCCATTTCTTTCCCTGAAAAAGTGGGGATGGTAACACCCTACTCAAGGAAGGTTGTTGGAGCTATTAATAAGGTAATTCATTTAAATCTTCCTGTATATTGTTTGGTACTTTATTGATGATCAATGAACGTTAGCTTCTTTTTCCCCTTCTTGGCCCTTTCTTATTACTCTAATAGCTAATCCTATCAAATCTTATTTTACTTTTTATCCTTTTTTGTTTAGCTTTGATAAAATCCTTAAGGGAGAAATGAACCATTCAGTGGAGACAGAATTCATTCTTTTGGGTCTGACAAATGATCCTGAGTTGCAGATTGTAATTTTCCTTTTTCTATTTTTTACCTACATGTTGAGTGTGACAGGAAACTTAACAATCATCATTCTTACTCTGCTGGATTCCCACCTTAAGACACCAATGTATTTTTTCCTACGGAATTTCTCCTTTTTAGAAATCTCATTCACAACTGTTTGTATTCCAAGATTCCTGATGAGTCTTGTGACAAAGGACAGAACAATTTCCTATATGGGTTGTATGACTCAGTTATTTTTCTTCATCTTCTTGGGGGTAACTGAATTTTACCTTCTGACTGCCATGTCCTATGACCGCTATGTAGCTATCTGTAAACCCCTTCATTATACCACCATCATGAGCAACAGAGTTTGCTACCAACTTGTAATCAGCTCTTGGGTAACTGGATTCCTGATTGTCTTTCCCCCAGTAATTATGGGACTCAAGTTGGAGTTCTGTGCTTCCAATGTCATTGATCATTTTATTTGTGATTCTTCTCCCATCTTGCAGATCTCTTGCTCAGATACACATTTCCTAGAACTAATGTCTTTTTTCTTGGCTGTAGTGACACTAATGGTCACATTGATATTAGTGATTCTTTCTTATGGCTACATCATCAAGACAATTCTCAAATTCCCTTCTGCTCAGCAAAGGACAAAAGCCTTTTCTACTTGTTCTTCCCACATGATTGTGGTCTCTATCTCTTATGGTAGTTGCATCTTCATGTACATAAAACCATCAGCAAATGACAGAGTGACTTTAAGCAAAGGAGTAGCAGTGCTCAATACCTCAGTTGCCCCCTTGTTGAACCCCTTCATTTATACACTAAGGAACCAGCAAGTGAAACAAGCTTTCAAGGACATGGTCCGGAAAGTTATATTTGCCTCAAACAAATGAGAAACTTACAAAAAATATGAATGAAAAATGAGTGAAAATATTGCTGTATTTATCTTGGTTTATTTTGTCTTACTCTGTACATATTGCAGATTATATCAGGAATTTCAGTCCATATTAAGCCTCCTTCCATGTCAGAAACCTGGCCTATAACCACTAAAGTAATTCAGAGTTTTGAATGTGATATTCTTTATAGATCATATTGCTTGAAACAGATGTTTCCAGTGAGATGCTGGATTCATTTCCAGAACCTGGCATATGAGTGAAGTATTTGTAAGCAGAATCATATTTTTAAGGCAAAACGGAATAAAAGTAATTGTAAAATCAAGTATTTAGTCAAGGAAATTCTAAAAATAAGATATATCATTAAGCTTTTGGGAATAAATTCATATTTGATAAGTATCATTTATGTGTGAACAGATTGTAAAAATTATAATGTAAATTAGAGTAGGGTTTAATTTAAAATTATTTTACAGAACGCTTTTTTTCTTTCTTCATTTTTTTAATGTTACATTAAAAAATATGAGGTCCCCATATACCTCTCACCCCCCCTCACTCCACTCCTTCCCCCATAACAACAACCTCCTCCATCATCAAGGGACATCCACTGCACCTGATGAACACATCTCTGAGCACCGCTGTACCCCACGGTCAATGGTCCACACCATAGACCACACTCTCCCACATTCCACCCAGTGGGCCATGGGAGGACATACAATGTCTGGTAACTGTCCCTGCAGCATCGCCCAGGACAACTCCAAGCCCTGAAACCGCCCCCACATCTGATCTCTTCCTCCCATTCCCCACCCCAGCAGCCACCATAGCCACCAATGCCACATTTTCTTCGATTATTAATCACAATAGTTTGTGAATAGAATATCAGTAGCTTTTTAATTCAGCATGAGCAAAGTAAATTTTGCTCTTTGTGTATGTGATAAATAATTTATAATAAATAAGAATTATTTTGTATGACCCATAGTAGAAATGTTTTTAATTAAAATTCTAAACTTGTGAATTTCTGAAATGGATAAACCCAGTTATGATAGTAATGAATTCAATTATAATGTAAGAGAAAATTTGTCATTGCCTTTCTTCAAAGCCAAAGGTGTATCCCATTTTATCCACAGAATTTCCTTGATTGAATAAAGCAAATTTCTCTTCTATCTAAAATGTTCCTTTATTGCTATAATAATTACTTTGCCATTTAATTTTCACTTATTTTTGGATATTCTGTTTCAGTGTCTGAATTTTGGTGTTGTTAGTGATAGGGACAAAGGTTGGCTCCTCAAAAAGGCCAGTGTAGTCAGTGTTTTTGTTGTTGTTGTTGTTGTTGTTATTGTTGTTAATCCACTTGACTCTACTGTAAAGTGTGGCTGTTGAACAAGAGAAATATGGGAAAGAGAATGTGAACACATTAATGCACATTCCCAAGGTTAAAGAATGGTGTTTTCACATTATTGAAGGGTAATTGGAAAATTTCAAATTAAAGGAAATGACAGACTTATGGGAAAATGTTTAATGCTTAAGGGACAAAGAAATCTTGTGATAGATTTCTAGGATTAAGAATGTTGTGATTACCTTTATTCTATTTAGTGTAGATTAGCTAAGATCTCAGTATGGCCTGAGTGCAGGGGAAACTTTCCCATATTTCTTATTCTATCACAGTTCATAGAAATGGAAGTAGAACCTCTATCTCCCCACTGTCTCTCTTCTATACCATCACTTGCCACTTATCTTTTGCCATCCTGTTTCCTTTTGAAGATTTAGGATTTACATTTCTGATTCTGTCTTTGAGTGGTTGTGCCTGCAAAGTCAATTTTGAAGATCAATTTCAGAGTCTGCTAGAAATAGAATATTAAATATCCTCTAAAATTCAGTAGAAAATTGACTTATATAAAATATATAAATACTTGCTTTTTAACTTCTATCAGTTGCTTTTACAGCAAATTCTGTTGTATATTTCTTTGAAATTTTGAATTGTTCTCTAGGGGTATCTGAAGATAGGGCAAAATATTTCTCAGATTGATTCTGTTCAAATTTTTGGAAACACATTGTATGAGGTCTGCAAATTTGGTTCTGGTGATAGAACAAACATAAAAGTAGGTACAGTGACAGGAGTTTGATAACATGCTCTATATTATAGTCTTGTGTTTTATTTAGTTATTAGTACAGATGAGATGCAAAATATTTCATTTTAGAACCTATAGATTTGACATAATGTAGAATGAATATCAAAATAAAAGCTCTGAATTTTAGTGTATCCATGTTTAGCCCTCTGAGGAAAAAAAAGCTGACATATTTAGGTACTTCCTATAGTTATTCCAAGATTGAGTTAATCAAAGCGTCAGAATAGAGGAGGAGACTTATATCATAATTTTTCTTTGAGATTAAAATGCAAATTCAATTAAAAATAGCTATCCAAAACTATGTTTAAACTAAGAAGGCTAGGATAAATATGCATTTTATACCAATAGGACTGAATGTTCAGTTGTCAAATGAACATGTCTACATATAGTACTCACAGGGTAATGTATGAAGAAGTATTTATTATGAATCTCTGGACTGACAATGTGATAGCCAGGCCCTGAGCCTCAACAGACTCCAGCACCTACAATCTGATTTATTGGACTCACCTCACTCAGCTAAGATGGAGTTGAAGAAGGACAACCACCACACCATGGAGCCTAGAGTGCCTACAACTGAAAGTGAGAGGATTGCATCCAGTATCCATGAGGAATTTGAGCCTCCTCTTGACATAGAAGTGCAATGAACACAATTGATCCAATGTCCACAGAGAAAAGGTGGCATTGGAGTGGGAAAAGTGGACATGGTGGCTAATGGGTATGGGGAGTGGCAGGAGGAGACGAGATGTGGAGGCGTCTTGGGGACATGGAGCTGCCCAGGATGGTGCTTCAGGGGCAATCACCGGACATTGTAAATCCTCACAGGGCCCACTGGATGGAATGGGGGACAGTATGGGCCATGATGTGGACCATTGACCATGAGGTGCAGAGGTGACCAGAGACGTACTTACCAAATGCAATGGATGTGTCATGATGATGGGAATGAGTGTTGCTGGGGGGGGGGGGGGTGGTGGGGTGGGGTGGTGGGGTTGAAGGGGTCCTCATATATATTTTTTTAATGTAATATTTTTACAAAATCAATTAAAAAAAAAAGAGTCTATTTTCTGAGTCCATTCCAAGGGTAGAAGCTAAACCTATAAAATTACATAGTGGAAATTCTTTGGCATTAATTGAGGTCATGTTTGTTTCTAAGCACTTCTGGCAGTGGGAGGGATTGTAGTGTCTAGATACTATTTCCCACCAAGAGAACCAGTGTTTCATGAAGAAATAGCTATTTCTGGGCTAGCAGTAGGATGCATACAAACTGCGTTTGCAACTTCTCATTGTGCCAGAAGAAAAGGAAGCAAAACATTCATATCAGGAGGACACAGAAACCAATTTGAAACCTACACCTTGGCTTACTAGCTTAAGATATGACAAGTCGACATAAATATATAATAATGATTATAATAAAAATATATCAAATATATAAAAATCCATGAGTTTATAAGATAATAAAAGGAAAGAACTGATTTATCACTGATGGAAGTTGCTAGGACCTTAAATCTCCATCCCAAAACATTGGTGAAGGGGGTAAAGAACCAAGTATTTATCTCATCTTTTTGGTATTTACTGTATTTTAGGTAATCACAGAGTTAATGAAAGGAGCTGTTAATTCATAAAAATCCAAAAGAAAACAGCATTTTAGACATATTAGTGATATTATGGATCTAGGCAATATATATGCTAAATATGCAAAAAACTATTATTGAAATGTTGGTGATATTTGTAATAGAGATATTAGGTTGATAACCTGAACATACTTATCAAGTTAGGCATTACTAAGAATATGTCAGTCAGACATTATGTGTCTCATGATTTAATACAATGAGAAGTATAGGACTTCACATTTTAACTGTATTTGCCTAAAAATAGGAAATTAAATCTAATAAAGTGTCTAGATATAATTGACACATAGGAAATTAGGTGATAGAGAAACAAGTTAATTGAAACCATTAAGGAAGCAGTTAAATTAAATAACCTAGCATACTGTCAGGCACAAATGAATTGTTTTCTTTATCAAATATTGCTATTAACAAAACCAAAAGAACTGTGGAAAATGAAAATGGTTTAAGTACAATAGCCACCAGTGTGTTGTGTGGATCTTGTTTGCATTTTGATTCAAGCACATTGAGTATGAAATGTCTCCTCCTTTTGTGTATATTCAAAAATTTCCATTGGGGAGTGATCAATAAACTTAGATTCTTGCCCAGTTATCTGCTTGTTGAGATTGGGTTAAAATCACTGCTTATGAATGGCTTGACCTTTTCCTTTGCATCTCAGTGAGTGCCTACCCATGAAACAGCCAAGTCACCATTGCCATTGACTTACCTCACTGAGGATAGAGTGCCCTGGCCTTACAATTTTAGAAATATTCTGCTTCTGTCTTGGCAGGTAAGTCAGGGCAGTTTAAGGAAAGGCTCTTATCCAAACCACATTCTTCAATCTACAAATATTTATACCTATCTATTTTTTAATTTTTTGGAACTCACATTGATTAAGGATATGATTATTTATTACCAATTAATAATCTTGTTATGGTTTAGAATTTAAATAATGTTGATACCATATACATAGGTCACCAAGTGATGAGCCCAGAGGATATACAAGCTTTTTATATTGTGATTATAAAGCTTTGGGTAAAGAAGACAGTAACTACTAGTGTGGCAGAAGTCATATAAAGTGATACCACTAAGGAATGTATAGTCAGAACCTGAACTCTACACCATCTTGATGGTGTAGGCAAAGGAATTCCCACATAGAGAAAGAAACAAAGATTAGAACTTAACTAAAGTTGATATCTATAACATTCCAGAGTACCTCTCTCAGTCTCTCTCTCTCTCTCATTCTCTCTTTCTCGCTCTTGCTCTCTCTGTTTGTATATGTGTAGTGTATTTTTTTAATATAAGCTGACAGAGAAGTAGCATAGGCTATGGCAGAAACAAAGAGTCAAAGAAGTTAAATGTTAACAATCTGAAGTTAAATCTTAACCATAGGATGAGGATAGGTACCTAAATACTTTTGTCTGGTTGAAGTTTGGAAAGCCACTAAATATTTTTGGTCCTGATCTGGGGGCTGAACTTGGAGAACCACTCCTTAGGCATTCCCAGATTTTGAGAAATCCATGCAGGGCTCTCTTGGTGTCTTAATGGGATCACATTAGGAAGCTGGCACAGGAGAACAGAGGACCACCACGAAGAAAAGTGCCAGGAGTAAGCCTTACTGATCACATTTTCTCAGTAAGGTTGAAATCTCAGATTATATTCATTTTTTTCCCTTCTTTTGTTTTGGCCTCCACATTTCTACTTTATATTTACTTCTATATATTAGCAATCTGATTTGAAAAATTCAGTTTCATATTTTATTATCCAATTATAATAATTAATATTATTTTATTAATATTGCATTAATAATATGAATGTATTTACATAAATTTAATTTTACTTTTATCTTTTACATCATTTATTATATAAATCTTGCTCACTTCAGCACTGGTAAGTATTTCTTGGAATGTTCCTTGAAGTCATTTTGAAGTCTATATGCAGAAACAGTTACCTATATTAGAACAAAGAGATCATTTCAAATTGAATATAAGTCGTCTTGAATCCTCATTCCACCACTTACTAACATTAGTCAAGTGCTCTATATTTTAATATCTCCTTTTATAAATTTTGGCTATAAAAATAACTTGCAGGGTCATTTTTAGGTTTACCAATATTATAAATTTTCAATAAATTTTGATTTTCATTCTCATTAATTCATTTAGAAATTTTTAAAAAAGTTAACATGATAGTTAATCTTCATGCCCTTCTTTTGTCTTTGGTTCAGAGATCAATGTCAAATATTATTTTTATATTTTATCTTTACATAATGATCCTTGTTTCTCATTGTCAGAAATACCAAATCACCGTTTGATATAGTATCGATTATGTCATTAACATTTGGCTATCTTCTAGGCATAAAGCATGCTAGGATTTGGCATACAAAATAGGCAATTTCCATGATATTTTTCATTTAGAGTAGAATACAGACAAGTAAATAGACATTTGTAGTTTAGTAAGAGTTATGACCTCAGAAGATTAGTATATGACAGGAATGTGTGCCTGGGAGGCCTAATCCAGGGTTGGGATAGAGTTGGTGGTAGAGAAGTAGGAGATCAGAGAAAGATTCCAGGTGGTATGCCATTTAAAATGAGACTTGGAGTATTTGTGGGTGGTTGGGTAGTTGGAAAATGAGAGGAAGATTTCTGCTTACAGGTGCCCAGGGTGAGCATTGGAGTGAGGAACGAAAAGAAGGATCAAAGAAAGTTTAGTACTTTGGGCCATTAAAGTAGAAAGTGGTGAAGTATATAAAAGTAATCACATGCAGATCTTTCATTTAGGAATATTATTGTATACATAGTTCACACTGTTGAAATGACTGAGGTTTTCATTTTAACAAACAAATCATTTGATTATAATTTTCATATTATTCTCTGTTTCTCTTATCTCCATTTCCTGTATATTTGTCATACTTTTTTAAATAAAAAAATTGTATTAGCTTTCTAGCCTATTTCCTTGGAGTTCTGGCCATCTTTTTCCTTACATTAAATCCTTTATATATTTAACATTTAAGTTGACACTTGAATATTAATTGTGGCCTATTTTTTTTTTTTTGTAATTTCAAAAAAAAAAAGTTTTCTAACAGGCATTACCAGTGTTAGTCAATCTTCATTTTAACTAATATCAGGTCCTTTGTCAGAGGGATTTTATTCCCTCTATATTGGATTAATTCAAGTCAATAAAGTAGTGAATCTTGAGGTTTTAAAGTTTCTTCATTAATAAATGTGTTTGAGAAAATTAAACCTTTATGCCTACTCCTTGTTTTTAAAAAATGTGTTGAGAGATGTTTAAATATTTTGTTGTTACTGCTTAGAAATATTGTGTTTTTTTAAAATATGATTTCTCTCCTCAATTTAGTAGGTTTGTTTTAAAGATGTGATGTGTACTTTGCCCCAATATTTTGTGGTAAATCCCCCAATCCTTTCAGCACTGGTAAGGTTATCATTATAAAAAAGATTGATTTATAGGAAAAAGCAAGGAGTGACATGACCAGGGTTGATACTGAATGCAAGACTAAATCAAGGAAAAGACAAGGCAAAATGATGAGAAACTTAAGGAAATATACTTAGGCCCCACCCATACACCTCAGATTTTATCTTTACTTGAGTGTAATAGAATTGTTTTCATTAAGTCATTAAAAGCTTGTTTCACTTGTTTGTTCCTCAGGGTATAAATAAATGGGTTTAACATGGGGGAAATGGAAGGAAATAGTAAGTATCGTTACTCCCTTACTTATGGCCATGTCATCGTTTGCTGAGGGCTTAACATTTTATATATGTTAGCTGTATATTTATGTATATTTATGTATATTAGCTGTATAGATACAGCTGCCAAAGGTGATGGAAACTACAACCATGTGGGAAGAACAGGAGGAAAAGGCCTTTGTCCTTTGCTGGGCAGAGGGGAATCTCAGAATTGTTCTGACAATATATATGTAAGACCAAACCACACACACAACAGTCACAATGAGAATCAACACAGAGCAGACAATAAGCTTCTGTTCTATGAACCATGGATCTGAACATGAGATCTTCAGGATAGGATTAGCATCACAAGTGAAGTGGTCAATGGCATTGGAGTCACAGAACTCTGGATTAGCATCACAAGTGAAGTGGTCAATGGCATTGGAGTCACAGAACTCTAGATCCAGTCCCAGGCTAAGGGGTGGGAATATGATCAGCAAAGTAGTTGCCGAACAGCAAAAGATAAGTCTTTTAAAGTCCATAACGTCCTTGTATTACAATTAGCCCAGTGCTTGCTTGACCACACAACTGGGCACAATTATCTGGCCGAGTTCACACATTAGCCTAATCATCACAGTCCATCCCTTGTCAACTAGGCAATCATACACATTAGCTTAAACCACACTTAGTCTCTAAGTAAAAACAATAACAGTCATAAATTCCACCAGAATGAAAGACTCACACACCAATACTCATATGCAGAGAGGGCTTCAAATGGTTTATTTCTCTTGCATATATATCATGTAGTTTTGGATTCAGCCAGGGGCTGTAGTTAAAGTTGAATTTCTCAAGGATGTTTTGTCATTGAACAAGAAACTTTGTCCCTAGGCTCATATCCTATCTAAGAGCAGAGATGTTAGAAGTCATTTTCAAACTTCAAGCAAAAAGAGATAGCTTGTGCAGAGATAAGCAAAGACAGCTATTTTTGTTCTGAAGCAAGAACAGAGGAGCTTTAATAAGTCATTTAACCATGCCCTTGCCAAGGTGGTGGAACTAATTCCCACACATACATATATATACACTTCCACCTAACAATGTTCAACTCTCCTATGTACAACTGGAAATGCATTAATTCCTTAAAGAATACGGTACAAGTCCTTGGGCAATATTCACTCTTAAAATTGACATCCTTAAATATTATGACATGAAACTAATACAACTTGTCATATGATAGGGGAAAATGTTGGGGAAGAAAACAAAGAAATTCATTTTATGTACATACACAATCATACTCATACTGAAACAAGGAAGAAAGATTCATGACTACTACAGTCCTTGTTTCTGTAACTGGTCACATGGCTGAAGTTCATATTTATCACTGCCTTCTTCCACTACACAGTAGATGTTTTGATTGCCCTCAGCAAGTACCTCAGCTGGCCGTGGTTCTTTGCCTCTTGGGGTGACCCAAAATTTTGTTCTGAAGATTCTGGGCCACTGTTAGTCTTGCTTTGATTGGGTTGTTGCAATTTTCCATTGACTTTAATCACAGGATGTGGCGATTCTAGAAGATGCGACAGTGGATCTTCTGTATTCCAGGCAATCATTTCTTTACCCCCATTATGTAGATGCAGTCCTATTTCCCCTTGGTAGTCAAAAACAATCACACCAGCCAGGACAGTAATCCCCTTCTTTGCCTGTTGATTCAAAGGTAAGAGGAGCCCAAAGTGGCCAGGTGGTAGGCTTAGCTTCCAGTTAAATGGAATAATTGTAGTGTTCCCTGTTTGCAGCACTCCTCCTTTTGGGACTAAAACCTGTAGACCAGCAGAACTTGAAGTTGTAGTTACAGGAAGTAAAAATTATCCTAGTGGGTCATTAGGGGTAATACTGAGTACTGCCACTACCATTTCCATGCCTTGATTCTTGGACCCGTGAATCCTGGTTATGGGAGAAACAGTGCCATAGAGTGGATGCTTATTCAGAGCATACACAGACTACTAGAGAGCATTACCCCAATCCTGCAAAATATTGTCACCAGTTGATATTACAATTGAGTCTTTTAAAGGCCATTCCAATGTTCTATTAATCCAGCTGCTTCAGGTTGATGGAAAACATGGTAAGATTAGTGAATACCATGGGCATGTGCCCATTCTCCCACATCATTTGCTGTGAAATGGGTTTCTTGATCAGAAGCAATGCTGGGTGGAATGCCATGGTGGTAGATAAGACATTCAGTAAGTCCACAGATGGTAGTTTTGGAAGAAGTATTGCATGCAGGAAATGCAAACCTATACCAGGAGTATGTGTCTATTCCAGTTAATACAAATTGCTGCCCTTTCCATGTGGAAGTGGTCCAATGTAGTCAACGTACCTCCAGGGAGTAGGCTGGTCACCTTGAGGAATGGTGCCATATTGGGTTCTGAGTATTGTTCCCCTCTGCTAGCAGATTGGGCACTTAGCAGGGGCTGTAAGCAAGTTAACCTTAATGAGGGGAAGTCCATTTTGCTGAGCCCATGCATAACCTCCATCTTTACCTCCATGGCACTTTGTTCATGAATCCATTAAGCAATGAAAGGAGTGGCTGGGTAAATAGGCTGAGCACTAGCCACAGAGTGGGTCATCTTATGTGATTATTAAAATCTTCTTCTGCTGAAGTCACCCTCTGGTGAGCATTCAATTGGAACACAAATATTTTCATGTTTTTTTGTCCACTCAGAAAGGTCTACCCACCTATCTCTTCCTCAGATCTCTTTGTCACCAGTTTTCCCATCATATTCCTTATAGGGCCCTGACCACCCAGCCAAACCATTGGCAACAGGCCCTGAATCAGTGTACAGATACACCTCTGTCCATTTCTTCTTCCATGCAAAATGAACAACCACGTGCACTGCTCAAAGTTCTGCCCACTAGGAGGATTTACTCTTACCACTATCCTTCAGGGATGTCCCAGAAAATGACTCCAGTGCTGCAGCTATCCACTTTTAGGTGGTACTTGCATATTGTGCAGAACCATCTGTAATCCAGGCCTGAGTTTTCTCATCCTCAGTCAACTTTTTGTAAGGGACTCCCCAAGAGGCAAAAACTGTGGGCTGGGAAAGAGAAGATACCATAGGTATTTGGGATGCTTCCTCATGTAACTTGCTTGTGCCTTCAGGACCCACTTGAGTTCTATCTCATATATGACTACTTCTACCTTATTATGTAGTGAACCTGTGTATGCCAAACTTTATGGTTTGGTGGGTCAGACAGTACCCATCTCATAATAGGCAACTCAGTTCTCATGGTAACTTGATGCCCATGGTTAAATGTTCAGTCTCTACTAAGGCCCAGTAACAGGCCAAAAGCTGTTTCTCAAATGGAGAGTAGTTTTCTGCAGAGGATGGCTGGGATTTGCTCCAAAATCCTATGGATCTGTGTTGTGATTCTCCTATAGGGGCCTGCCAAAGGCTCCAGACAACATCTCTATTTGCCACTGAAATTTCCAACACCATTAAATCTGCTGAATCATAAGGCCCAAGTGGTAGTGCATCTTGCATAGCAGCCTGGATCTGTTGCAGAGCCTCCTCTTGTTCTGGTCTTTAATCAAAACTAGCAGCATTTCTGGTCACTCAGTAAATGCGAGGAGTAGCGCACCCAAATGATGACTGTGTTGTCTCCAAAATATGAAGAGACCTACTAAGCAGTGTCTCTTTTTATCATAGGAGGGGCCAGATGCAAAAGCTTATCCTTCACTTTAGAAGGAATATTTCAAAATTCTCCACACCACTGAACACCTAGGAATTTCACTGAGATGGAAGGACACTTATTAGTTGGATTTATCTCCCATCCTCTCTCATGCAAATGCCATACTAGTAAGTCTAGAGTCTTTGCTACTTCTATCAACATAATATCATCAATATAATGGAACCAGAAGGATGTCTTAAGAGTGGGAGAGATGATCAATTTCCCTACAGACAATATTATGACATAGAACTGGATGTTGATATATTCCTAAATCGGGACTGTGAAGGTGTACTGCTGGCCTTGCCAGCTGAAAGAAAACTGTTTCTGGTGGTCCTTACTAATGGCAATTGAGAAAAGAGTGTTTGTCAGATCAAGTGCTGCATACCAGGTACCAGGGTGTATGTTGATGATTTGCTCAAGCAATGATAACACATCTGGGACAGCAACTGTGATTGGAGGCACCACCTGGTTAAATTTACAATAATCTACTGTCATCCTCCAAGATCCATCTGTTTTCTACACAGGCTAAATAGGAAAGTTGAATGGGGATGTGGTGGGAATCACTACCCTGCATCCTTTAAATCCCTGATGATGGCACTAATCTTTACAATCCCTCGAGGAATTGGTTTTGCTTTTGAGTTACTATTTCACTAGGTAGGGGCAGTTCCAGTGACTTCAACTTAACCTTTGCCACCATAATAGCTCTCACTTCATGAATCAGGGATAGAATGTGGGGGTTCTGCCAGTTACTAAGTATGTCTATCCTAATTATGCATTCTGGAATTGGGTAATTAGCCACAGAATGGGTCCAGAGACCCACTGGACCAACTGTGAGATGGACCTGAGTTAAACTCCATTAATCCCCTGACGTCCGTAAGCCCCTACTCTGAGTCGTGTACCACAGAGATGATTTGGGTCTCCTGGAATTAGTGTCACTTTTGAGGCTGTGCCTAAAAATCCTGGAAAAGTCTGATCATTTCCTTTTTGCCAATGAACAGTTACTCTAAAAAAAATTCCTGTTTCCCAGGAGACAGACATCCTTATCCCAGGTGTTTGAAGACAGCAGGCCTTTGCTCCAGACTGTCTGCTTCTACTGTTTCTAATACATCTTTCATTGTCTCAAGTTAATTTTGATTGGAGGGCAAATCTGAGAGGAGCAGTATGCTGGAGAGGACCTCATAGACAGTCTTTTCTAGCTGAAACAGAGCCATAGACATACAAAGAGGGCACAGACCAGCTCCAAAATGCTTGCAAGTCTCCATGAACTACTCTGTTTGCTTCTCAAAACTGAGCTTTCCTGGCCTGCTTAACAAATGAGCACCTTCAACTATCTGTCCTGCACAATTTTGGGAAAGTGTAGCATCTGTGAGTGACAAATCATTGGAGTGATTTGAAACAATGGCTACTGCTGCCTTTTTCTGGGTGGTTTGAAACAATGACTGCCCTTGAAACCCTGTCCCAGTGATCTGAATTCAAAATCAAATCTATGATCAGTGATTGGCTGTACACACTTCTGGTGTTGGAGAGGAGTTATTTTATGTTCCTTGCTATCACTAGTGAGCTAACCAGGACCTGGACCCCATGGTGGTCTGCTGTCAAGATGCAGGTTAGACTCTGGTAGCTACTGTGCCAAAAGAGCTATTTATTGTCCTTTATCATAATATATTATGCCTTTCCTCCCATTCTTCCCTGGATGCTTTACAGTGTTCTGGCCTCCAAAGTTTCAAAATAGTTGTTACAGACAGTTCCTGTCTGTTTAATAGTTGTTTTGGTGGAAGGACTGTATTATGGAGCTCCCTACTCCTTGTTTCTTAATTGACATTTTAGATAACCTTATTTTCATTATTCATCAGTCTTTACTCCAAGTCATAAAATACAGATTCTCAAATTATTACAGTTTCCTGAGTTTAAATTATACCATTGCAGCTAAATATATGCACTTTGAGGTAGTCATCTTTATTCATCGCAATACATTGTAAAATCCAGAATTAAATTTAACAAATTTTATATATTTTTTATTTAAATAGACATTTATGAAAAGAAACAGGTTACTTATATATTTGTTGTTTCCAGTAGTCTACATTTCTTATTTTAGATCTAATTTTCCCTCTTTGATTAATTCTCTACAGTATGAAAAGATTTCTTTAGTAAAAATTGTAGAGCAGGTCATCTGGCAAAAGTCACTCTTTTATGCACATTAAGTTGTCATTCTTTCATTTTTATTTTAAAATGTTTTTATAGCATTTTATATTATGCATTATTGATATTTTTGTTATGATATGTTAAAAATATCATTTCATCATCTTTTAATCTCTAGTGCTTTCAAAAAATAAAAGGTTGTCATTTGTACAGTTATTTTTCTGCATGCAATGACTCATTTTACTTTGTTTTCAAGACTTTCTCTTCATCTTTGTTTCATGGTAGTTTATAATGATCCATAATTTCATTTTTATGCATTTGTCTAATGTTTGTATTTTAAAATAAGTAAATATCTATATATTTATGTTTTTATATATACACTCACACAAACATACATATGCTGATACGCATTATATACAACCATGTACAATGTGGACATTTTTGGCCATTAATCCTTAAAACACTTATTCTTCTGCATCTTTCTCTTCTTCTATTGAGATTCTAATAACACAGTATTTACTTCTTGATATTATCCAATAGATCATGGGATCTATCCCTATTTTTCTGTATTTTTTGTCTGCTCTTCAATTAATTGCTATTCATATATTTTTAAGTACAATGAAACTCACATTTTAATTTTCAGTCTTTTGCAAGTTTTTCATTTCAGAATTTGTAGTGCCAAATATTTTCACGCTAAAAATTTAATTTTTTTTTCATGACTTCCTTTTCTCTGCTGTAACCTAAATAAGTTTCTGAAGTGTTTTCCCAGTTGCGATGACAAATACTGCTTAATGGGTTGCATTGAAAACGGGAATTTTTTGGCTCATGGTTACAGAGGCTTGTTTTCTCCTGATGTCAGTAGTTTTCTGGATGGCCAGCCATCCTTGGGTTCCTTGGTTTTCCCATCACATTCCTTTCTCTTCCTGGGTCTGTTGATTTCCAGCTTCTTGCTCTACCTCCTTGATTCATCACTTAGCCTTTTCTATAAGGTTTCCAGTAATAGAGTTAAGACCAATTCTGATTTAGTTGGCCACACTTTAACTACAAAGAAAATATTTAAAAGGTTCTATTAATAATAAACTCACATAAAAATGGGATTATTCTGTTTTATTCTGGGATATATAACTCAATCTACTATACTCTTATTTCTAGGTATAAGATTGGGATGGCAGGGTACTATATGGGAACTGAATAGCATGACTAATTGTTATTTCAGATTGGAGCTACATTCTGTAATGAAATTTTGCTATTAATAAGGCAGATATATTTATTTCTCTCATTTTTGAAACTATCATTTAGCTATGCTTATTGAGTAGCAGCTTAAACAAATTAAATCTTTCTATTTTCCATTTGTAAACCAGTCATAGCCCGAGAAGCTGTCAAGAGTGGTTATTAAAGATTGCTAAATAAATGTATTTCACATACTAGTCCTGGGCCATGATGGCTATGTGGAATATTTTTTTTCATATTTTCCTTCATTATTAACAAGACATTCCCAAACTGGAGAAGAAATAGTAAATAAAACTTGGCACAGATTTTGCCTGGAATTTCTGAATAAGTTTGGCACAGATAAGATGTACAAGTAACCTATAAAAATATGTGTTTGGAGTCAAGATAATGATAAAGTATTGTCAATATAGTATTGTAATATGTTTTAGTCACGTATTACAGGTGTTAAATATATTTTGAAATGTGCATCCCTGTAAAGAGATTCAGTATTATCTTCCTCAATTTTTTTTTGCTTATCGTATTCTGTGATTTTAGACCAGTGATTAGAATGAAAATTTTCAGGATTTTCAATAGTTTATTGCTAGAGATCAATATGATAAACTCCCAGGAATTTGAGGGTGATAAAGTACATAATTGTAAAGGTAAGGTTACTTTGATGTGACTTAGTCAATGTCACATATACGATTTCTTGAACAACCAAAGTAAAGGTTTGCAGTTGCTGTCAATGGTATCTGTAAATAAAGGGTTGTGATGGTTAGGCTAGTGTGTCATCTTGGCCAAGAAATGGTGCACAGTTGTTTGGTGAAGAAAGTGCTGGACTAATTTTTATATAATGGCATTTCATGGCCTTTAATCATCTCTGAGTTGATTGCATAAATGGCTGGTGAGACAATTTTATAAAATCTCATACTATTTACTGATATTTTTATTGGTTCTGTTTCCCTAGTGAGCCCTAATATAAGGTTTTTTTTGTGTGGTTTTTTTTGATATTTTTCCCAGGGATCAATCTTAAATAAAGAAGTACTTCAAAAATTACCTAGTATTCTAGAGCTTACTGTGAATTATGTGCCAGAAGGATGATGGAATTCAAACACTTAGCATGAAACATGATGTCAGCAGTTCTTCTGGGAATTCTTTTTCAATAGCAAAAGCTCTTTTGCTTAGTTTGATTTTCTTGTGTATGTAGTCATTACATATTATTAGTATAATGGTATTTTTATGTTCCATAGAATGTTCCACTCTCCAATTCATTAAAAATTTTTGTCAAGAATATGATGGCTTGGCGGCGGACTTGGCCCAGTGGTTAGGGCATTGTCTACCACATGGGAGGTCCGCGGTTCAAACCCCGGGCCTCCTTGACCCCTGTGGAGCTGGCCCATGCCCAGTGCTGATGGATGCAAGGAGTGCTGTGCCACGCAGGGGTGTCCCCCGTGTAGGGGAGCCCCACGCGCAAGGAGTGTGGCCCATAAGGAGAGCTGCCTAGCGTGAAAGAAAGTGCAGCCTGCCCGTGAATGGCACCGCACACACGGAGAGCTGACACAAGATGATGCAACAAAAAGAAACACAGATTCCCGTGCCGCTGACAGCAACAGAAGTGGACAAAGAAGAACACACAGCAAATAGACAGAGAGAACAGATAACCGGGGTGGAGGGGGAAGGGGAGAGAAATAAATAAATAAATAAATCTTGGGAAAAAAAAGAATATGATGGATCTCAGTTCTTCCTCTTTGAATGAGCTCTAAATTGTCATTTGGTGATTATGTGGAAGGTGAAGTGGAGGAATGTAGACACCCATGTCAGGAGATACAAATGAATTCAATCTGGATATGTTTGCATATCTAATGGCTGGAATGCTTCTTTCTTCTCAGTAGGTTTGTCCCAGTAAGATGCAGTTCCTGGTTATTCTGGTAGAACAACTGCTGAGTTTGGGGGAAAAAAAAAAACAAAAAACTAATTGTCTATCTCTGAATATTTTGTTTGGTGGACATTTTATTTATCAATGAGAGACCCCTGAATCACGATTGTCCCATATATTTCTTACAATTACCGGGGGAAAAAAAGGTTTTATTTTGCTCGATATATTGTACTCGTTTCTAACAATCATGAATTTGAGAAATTTAGTCTGGATTTCTTCAGGGTCTCATAGGTAGATTTGAGGGCCGCGTGTGGAAGGTCAGGCAGAGAATAAATAAGAAGTCTGACAATAAAAGTGGTCCTAGCGGCGCCAGGCACTGAGCAGCTGTGAGGAAGCAGCAGGCTTGAGCCCGCCCACTTCCGGAAGCTCCGTCCCGGCTGCCGCCTTCTCCCGCCGCCGCCTTACGCCGGCCATTTCCACTGAGGAGGAAAAGGATCATATGCTATGTCCTCTGTCCAGAACCTTCACTCTTTCCACCCCTTTGCTGATGCAAGTAAGGGTGATGACCTGCTTCCTGCTGGGACTGAGGATTATATCCATGTAAGAATTCAGCAGAGAAGTGGAGAAAGATCCTTATCACTGTCCAAAGGAGTGCTGATGATTACAATAAAAAGACACTAGTGACGGCGTTTAAGAAGAAATTTGCCTGCAGTGGTACTGTAATTGAGCATCCAGACTGTGGAGAAGTGGTCCAGCTACAGGGTGACCAGCGTAAGAACATATGCCATTTCCTTATGGAGACTGGACTGGCTAAAGACGACCGGCTGAAGGTTCATGGGGTTTAAGTGCCTGTGGCTCACTGAAACTTAAGTGAGGATTTCCTTGCAATGAGTAGAAAATTTCCATTCTGTCCCTTGTCACAAGTTTAAAAACCTCACAGCTTGTATAATGTAACCATTTGGGGTTCATTTTTAACTAGGACTAGTGTAACTCCTTCATGCAATAAACCGAAAAGAGCCATGCTGTCTAGTCTTGAAGTCCTTCATTTAAACTGAGCTCAAGCAGTAGCGCCTGGCAGTGTCCAGTCTGAAAAAAAGCAATAACTTGATGTTTCAGTCACGACCAGAACCCCAAGGCCACGGATGCCTATGTTTGGCCAGAAGCTCTTTGGTCCTCTGTCTGCAGAGTTCCCTGCCGTGAGAAAATGTCGCCACCTGACCAGCCCTCGGTGGAGCTGATAAGAGATGGGGCGAGGCAGCCACAGCAGCGGTACCACAAGCCTTTCAGTAACAAAAGAAAGAGACCCTGGTGTCTCCAGGCTGACCAGGTGAGCAGTGCTGAGAGAGGCCACCTTCCCTCTAGCGAGGTGATGCCACCAAAGTCTTTGTTCCTTTTGACCAGGCATAATAACCTAGCTAAGATTGCAGCCTTCTATCAGAGTTAAACTTTATTAGCAACAACTGCCCAATGCCATGCAAAGTATCAGAACTGTTTTTTGGGTTTCCTTCTTCAGTTTTAATGTTATGTAATGTATTTAAACTCTCATTTAAATAAAACTTATTTTCAGAAAAAAAAAAAAGTGCCCTAGTAAGAGACCGTGTTGTTTTTCCTACTCAGGGTGACTGAGATTTTTATTCCATGTTGTTTGTTGTTTCTCCTTTGTTCATATTGTGTTAAATAGTGGTACTTCTACCCCCCACACCCTTCCCCCACCATCCTGAAGCTTTCATTCGGATTATGACTCACTTCAAGTCTCATTGATCATTGTTATTGAGTCATCTGAGAATCTGTGGTAAACACACAATTATAATATTAATAGTTTCAATTATATGTGGCTTCCAGACAGATTTCTTTGCAATTTGTTGAGCAATGTTGGAGTTCTGCAATAGATGGCGTGGATGGTTTTAATCCTCATTTCACTGTACAGTTTTATTTTAAACTGATAATTTTGAAGTTGCAAAGAGGTCTTATTACAATAATGCACTTTTCATGCTTGATTTATTTGTATGTTATAAAGTTATTACTTTAACAAAATGCAAGTTAAGGGGGATTTGCTTATAAAATTTGGGTAATTTATATCGATAGAATTAAAGTTTGCTAAAATTAATTTTGTGTTATATACATTACACTCTTAAAATAATTTTGCAGTGCAGTTTTATGATAGAGCTCTTGCAGAAACAATAACAATTGCAGGAATTTGCCACATTTCTCTCTTTCACTTTAACTCCACAACTTATTGCACTTTTATTTTTCTAAGCCCTTCTTAATCCTTCATTAATAGTCTTTAAATCATTTCAATAGCCAATTTTCCTTTCTTTGACAAGATCCAGTTATTGCTTCCTTTCCTTTTCCCTTCTTTGTTTGTTTATGCTGTTAAAAATGTTTAATGGACAAAAGAAGATATTTTAAAGTAACCTATTCTTCCCAAAATAAGATAAAAGCTTCAAGTGACTTCTTTTTGCATTACTTTTTATCTGTTCTTTTGAGAAGCTTTTTTTGTCCAAAATGGTTTTAAACAGAATATAATATACCAATGTAATAGTATTGTTTTTTCCCCTAAATAAAACACAAAAAAGAAAAGTGCCTTGTATCACTAACAAATTAAAAAGATATTTCTTCATGACCTCTAAATTAGAAGAATAAATTTGGACATCTTACATTACCTACTTTCAAAACTTACTATAAATCTACCACAATCAAGACACTCTGGTTTGGACCAAAGAATAGACAATAGAAAAATAAAAGAAAGTATAGGGACCAGAAATGGACATATACTTATATAGTCAATTGTTACTGAAAAGGTGCCAAGGAAGCATTGGTGTGGAGAAAGTGGCCATGGTGGCTGCTGGGTGTGGGGAATGGGAGGAAGAGATGAGATGCGGAGGCGTTTTCGGGACTTGGAGTTGTCCTGGGTGGTGCTGCAGGGACAATTACCAGACATTGTAGGTCCTCCCATGGCCCACTGGATGGAACATGGGAGAGTGTGGGCTATGATGTGGACCATTGGCCATGAGGTGCAGCGATGCTCAGAGATGTATTCAGCAAATGCAATGAATGTCTCATGATGATGGAGGAGAATGTTGCTATGGGGGGAGTAGTGGGCTGAGGGGGATGGGGGATATGTGGGGACCTCGTATTTTTTGAATGTAATATTTAAAAAATGAATAAAGACAAGAAAAATAAAATAAAAATAAATAAATAAATAAAGAGACACCAAATGCAATGAATGTGCTGCAGTGATGAAAGACATTGTTGATGTGGGAGGAGTGGGGTGGGGGTGGGGTATATGGGAACCACTTATATTTTTTAATGTAACATTTTTTGTGATCTCTGGATCTTTAAAAAAAGACAATTAAATTTTTAAAAATTAAAAAAAAACATAATTCAAAACTAATAGTTGGTTACTTCACCACCTCACTTTCAATAATAGAGCAAGGCCTAATGCAATATGTATAATTGTATTTGTGGTCCTATAACATATTGAAATGTAATATATTTGACAATAATAGCAAAAGGAATGGGGTGGGAGTAAAGCTGTATTGGAATTAGTAATTATCAATGGGTTATATGGGAACCTCTCTCTCTCTCTATATATATATATTTTAAAGATTTTTAAAATTTATATTATTTTTCTTTATTTATGCCCTCCTTCCCCCAGATGGTTCACTCGACTGACCACTCATTGTTTGCTCACATTCTCCAGGAGGCACCGGGAGTCAAGCCTGGACCTCCCATATGAGAGAGGAGTGCCCAACAGCCTGAACCACATCTGCCCCCTGAGGATTGTGGAATCTGCTGGCTTGTGGCATTTGCTTGTTGAGGGGGGAGTCAGTCTTGCTCCTTGTGGTGAGAGGTAGCTTCTGCTCATCTTCTTTTAGGAGGAACCAGGACTGGAAGAAGGGACCTCCTATGTGCTAGGACAGGAGCCCAAATGGTTGAGCCACAAACACCTCCCATGGGTATCCCCTATATTTTTGATGTAGTGTTTATGTAATCTAAAGCTTCTTAAAAAAATACTAAAAAAAAAAAAAAAAGTATAGTGGGATTCCTATATGTCCTACACTCTCACTTTCCCACATTAACAACATCTTTCATTAGTATGGTACGTTTGTTACAACAGATGAACACATATTGAAGCATTGCCTCTAACCATGGTCTATACTTTACATTATAGTTTACACTTTGCGCCACACGATTTTATAGGTTCCCACAAAATGTATAATTGCCTGTATCTGTCTTTGCAATATCCTGCAGAACAATTCCAAAGTCCCCAAAATGTCCCATGATACACCTATTCTACCTTCTCCCTCCCCTCAGAACCTCTGTTGACCACTGTCCATATCAACATTCCAAGTTCTTCCATTACTAGAATAATAACGTAATAGTAATAAGTCTATAGTTGTATTCCCTCTTATGTTTGTTTTGTTCTTTTGTTCTGTTTCCAATTAAGAAGGGGCTTAGATCTCATAGGTCAGATATACGAAAATGCCTTGCTTGCATTTGTGAATGCTCTCTGTTTTGGGGAATGGGCATTGCCCTTCTTAATACTTTTGTTAGTTGTCCTGGGTGGGTCGGATAGATTGGAGAGTAGGTGTTGACTGCAACTCTGCTGAGATTCAGGGCTCAACTGGCATATGAACAGCTGGATATGTAAGTCTCTAGGACATATATTTAAAGCATATAGTGCCAATTATAGTTTCAAATAAAAGGGACAGAAGAACCATGTCTAGGAAAACTATAAATGAGTCAGGCTCTGATATATATGGAGATAGGTTATCATATATTCCAAGTTTAAACCAACCTACAGGGGTCTAATTTCCTGGAGTTCTCTGCTCTACCTATATTGTCTAGTTGTTTCTAGAGCTCTCCTTGAGGCACTGGTAACTGTGACAATTAATGATATGTATAAATGTTACCTCTGGAATGACCTCCTGACTCACTTTGAAATCTCTTAGTTAAACAAACTCATCTGTATTTAATATTTCCCCTTTTTGGTCTATGCCTTTTTCAAAATTAATTGCTAATTGGAATTTGGTAATATTCACTCAGTGCCAGGCAGGTCCACCCCTGGAAGTCATGTCCCACACTTGAGTGTGGGAAAGGTAATGAGTTTATATGCAGAGTTTGGCTTAGAGAAAGGCCGCATTTGAGCAACAAGGAGGCTTTCAGGAGGTAACTTCAGTTATATATATTACTAGGCTAAGTTTCAATTTCACAAGCCTAGTGACATTCTTACAATTGTGCCTCTTTCCTTTATGTGTTTATTTTTTCTTTCGTATCTGCTTTTGAGATTCTTTTTGTTTACCACGTTTTTAGTCATTTTATTATTATGTGCTTTACTCAGGTTTGATTTTTATTTTGCTTGGAGTTTCCTGGGGTTTTTGGATTTTGGGAATTTAAGTTTTTAATAAATTTAGAAATGCTTTTGTTCTTAAATTTTGTTGTCTCCTAACCATTCTTTCATTCTGGACCTTCATGTACACATATCTATTAATGCTTGCTTTTTCTGTGAATGTTACATATGCTCTGTTTATTAACTTCTTTTTATTCTATATGTTTTAAGGTAAGTAATTTGTATTACTGTTTTCAGCTTCACTATTCTTTCATTTTACAGTGCCTAGTTTGCTTTTAATCCTGTCCAGTAAGCTATCTGATTAAAATATTTTGTTTCATTTCTAGAAGTATAGTTTGGTTCTTTTTTTATATCTTCCATTAGTTCCTTATTTTGTCTTTTTTTTTTTTTTTGCTTTTAAATACTTGATTATTTTGAGCCTCTTTGTAATAATTGTTTTAAAGTTTTTGTTTGTGCTATCATTTCTGGATATATCCCAAATTGGTTAATTAATTCCTTATTATGAGACGTATTTTCCTGCTAGTTGGCATACTGAAGCTTTTTTGTTGTTGTTGAATGTTGGTATCTGTGGTTCTTATATTGTTGCCTGTGTTTTGTTGTTATTCTTGTTTTTAAAAGGGTGCCATATTTTGTTCTTGCAGGTGGACATTAACTTCCTTGAACCACTTTAAACCTTTTATTAAGAGTTGTTTAGTGAGAGTCTATAATAACTTACATTTTATGAATATTTTAGCTCTACTCTTAAGGCATGATCCTTCTGGAGACTCTGGTAAATGGCCTGAGGTTTTAGTGAGGATTCTGTAATATATTTGATTGAAAATGAAATATCTTGCAATTGGTTAGTTTTTATCTAGGCTTGTGGAGATTTATCCTACTCATGAATGGTTTAGTAGTTAACAAACACAAAATACTACAATGCAGATTTTGGAACACTTTGTTTGTATAGCTCACCGCTCTATTTTCCTTTCATTCATATTGCTGCCCTGAAACTTCAAGAGCTTAGCTTCCTTGATTTCAGCATCTCAACACAAGTTTTCAGTTCTCTAAGTTAATTCTATGTTGTAGTGACTCATCTAATTACTGTCTTTGGAAAAAATCTTGAGCATATTTCACTTAGCGCATAGATTATAATTTACCTTACAAGTATTTTTCCCATATACCCTATTCTAAACACCTGTACATTTATTTCATATCCATTTTTTAATCGACTTAGTGTTTTAGAGCAGTTTCAGCTTTACAGAAAAAATGCACAGAAATTATAGAAAGTTCCTTAAACTTCCTCTCATCCTACCCCCTCATACACAGATTTCCCTGTTATTAACATCTTGAGTAAATATGGAGTCTTCATTAGAACTGATGAATCCATACTGATACATTATTAACTAAAGTTCATTGTTTACATCAGGGTTCACTCTTTGTGTTGTACAGTACAATATGTTTTGACAAATGCATACACAATGTTATACATAACAGTTTCACCACTCTCTATATATCCTGTGTTCCACCTTTTCATCCTTTTCTACTACTTTTGAGGCCCTGACAAACACTGATCTTTTTACTGTCTTTATAATTTGCCCTTTTCAGAACATCTGTTAGCAAGAATCACCCAGGATCTAGTTCCGTTAGACTGGCTTCTTTCATTTAGGCATATACATGTAAATTTTTTTCCTGTCTTTTTGTTGCTTAATAGATCATTTTTAAAATCACTGACTATATTCCACTTTATGGATGAAGCCCAGTTTATTCATTCACCTATTGAAAGACATCATAGTTGCCTCCAATTTTTGGCAATAATGAATGAATCTGCTACAAATATTTTTGTTAAGTTTTTTTGTGGATATATGTTTTTCACTTATTTAGGCAAATACCAAGAAGTACAATTGTTACAGCATATGGTAAGTTTAAGTTTAGTTTGTAGAAAAAAAAATACCAAAATCTATTCCAAAATGTCTGTACCATTTGCATTCACACAAGAAATTAATGAGAATTCTTGTTACTTCACATCCTCTCCAATGATTGGCATCATTAGTGTTTTGGATTTTAGCCATTCTGCTAGGTGCGTACTGGTATCACATTGTTTTAACTTACAATTCACTAATAATATAAAATATTGAGCATCTTTTAATATGCTAGTTTCTATCAATATATCATCTTTGATGAACCATTTGTTCAGATATTTTGCCCATTTTAAAATTGGATTGTCTGTTTTCTTACTGTTGACTTTTAAGGGGTCTTATATATATATATATATATATATGAATAAAAGTCCTTTATCAGATATGTATTTTGCAAATATTTTTCCCAGTATGTGTCTTTTACTTTTATTCTCTTAATGGTATATTTCACAGAGCAAAAATTTTTTATTTTATTCAAGCCAACTTATCAATTTATCCTGTCATGCATTGTGCTTTTTGTGCTGTATCTAAAAAGTCTTTGCTAAACCCAGGGTCATTTAGATTTTCTAATATGTTACCTTTTAGAGTTTTTATGTTTTTGTACTTTATATTTATGTATAGGGTACATTTTGAGTTAATTTTTGTGGATGGTACAAGTTCTATGTCTAAATTCATTTTTTAGAATGTCCAGGTACCCCAAAACCATTTGTGAAAAGATCATACTTTCTCCATTGAATTGCCTTTTATCTTTTTACAATGAGGGGTTGACTATGTTTGTGTAGGACTATTTCTTGGTTCTCTATTCTGCCACATTGGTCTATTTGCTTACTTTTTTTAATCCATAATACTCTGTGTTGCTCTCTGCTGCTTTATATTAAGACTTGTAGTTGAGAAGAGTCAGTTCTCTGACTTCACCATCAGTGTAATGTAGGCTCTTCTGGGTCTTTTGCCTTCCCAGATAGACTTTAGAATTAATTCACCTATATTCACAAAATATATGGGATTTAATGGGGATTTCATTATAATTTACAGACCAAGGTTTGAAAAATTGACATCTTAATATTGACTCTATTTATGAACATGGACTATTTCTCCATCTAATTAGACCTTGAATTTATTTCATTAGACATTTGTAGTTTTCATTGTATTAATATTGTACTTCTTTTTTGATTTTGATAAGCATTTTCAATTTTGGAACTAATGTAAAATGTGTTGTGTTTTCAATTAAATCCAGTTAATCATTGCTGATATAAAGGCAAATAATTGACCTGCATATTAACCTTGCTATAAGTCTTTATTAGTTCCAGAAGTTTTTTTTCTTTTGATTCTTTGGCATATTTTACAGTGATATTCATATCATCTGTAAACAAAGAACAATTTTGTTTCTTCCTCCCAATTGGTATACCATTTATTTTGCTTTTCTTATCTTATTTCTCTAGCTAAGACTTCCTGTATGATGTTGAATAGGTGTGGTTAAGATGGGACATATTGTTTATCTTGCTCCTGATGTTAGAGGAAAAGTAAGTAGCTTTCACCATTAACTGGTGTTGACCATAGGTTTTTGTAGATGTTCTTTTTCAATTTGAGAAAATTAATCTCCATTCTTATATTGCTGAGGATTTTTGAAAATTCAGAATGAATATTGCATTTTGTCAAATGCTTATTTCTGCATCTATTGACATGATTTATCTTTTTCTGTATGTTGGTGTGATGTACTACCTTAATTGATTTTCAAGTGTTTAATCAGCCTTGCATATCAGGTATAAATCCCACTTGGTTGTAATTTATTTTTATGAGGATGAAAGAATAGAGGGAAAACATAGGAAATTGGAACAGTGTAAATATATGTATATATATATATAAAAACTTTGCTTGATATTCACCTGTCTGGCAGGCTTCTAGGTGACCCAACATGTCTATTCTCCTTCTATCTCTCATAAACCTAGGGTCTATATTTTTTAACTTGGAATATATAGGTATGTGCTAAATGACACATTTTAAAAATTCTCTTGAAGCTGAACAATTGACTATATTCTGGTCAATACAATGGAAGAGGAAAGGATTTTCACATCTATGATAAAAGCTACTAGAAAGACATACACATATTTTGTTGCCCTGTGTCTTTCTGATGGAATATGCTCATAGTGTTGAAGTTTATCGTTCCATTTGAATGATAGCAACGACAAAGAAAGAAGCATCAAGAAGATTAAAGGAGCTATCAGCCATTGAATTTTCAAATAGAAGAATCAGCATAACTATTAAGACTTTTAAGAGACAAAGACGATCTGATTATTTTAAACTATTATTAATATAGGAGTCTATTACAGGAGGCAATAATAAATCCTATATACAATACAGATATTTAAAGTTTTCATTTATGAAACGAAGATAAGGGAAAAAAACCCTTTTCAGTGATGTTTGTATGTTTTTCAAAGACATCCAAAGTTGTAGATGCACAAGAATCAATTATTAAAGTTCATTCTGCCAAACATAGAAAGATTTAAATGCAAGAAACACATTAAGGTTATAACAAAAACTCATCATTGATTTCAGTTATTTGACACATTTAATTTTCTCTTTTTGAGGTCAAAAACTGCTTAAAATGTTATAAATAAATATTCAACTATTTCGGTAATGTTTTCAGTTTTTTCTTTTACATTTACAGTTTTCAGTATGATTACAAAACACGTGTAAATCTCAAAGAATTTTATATGTCTATATGCTGGCATAATATTGACTACCCATATCAAGATATAAAACGTTTTCATCACTTCAAAATGATTTTCCCTGTTCCTCTTTCATATGTGCCTCTATCCACAAAAATAACCACTATTTTTATTTCCATCATCAGTTGATATTTT
Source organism: Dasypus novemcinctus (assembly GCF_030445035.2). Taxonomy (NCBI): domain Eukaryota; kingdom Metazoa; phylum Chordata; class Mammalia; order Cingulata; family Dasypodidae; genus Dasypus; species Dasypus novemcinctus. The sequence goes on along the minus strand of NC_080684.1, from coordinate 26,689,008 downwards.
TACCTTTTCTTTCAATTCATGTAAGTGGTATCCCACTTTTTTTTTTTCTGGATTTTTTGACTCAATGAATGTCTTTAAGATTCATCCATGTCCTTTTATTGATAATTATGATATACTTTTAAATTGATGACTAGTTTTCCATTGCATGAAATACATTTTTATTTCATTTTAATCTTGCTGATTTTTGTTGTTTCTGTTCTTTTGTGTGACTAATTTGAATAATTCTGGTAAGAACATTCTAGTACATGATGTTTGTGGATATAAGTGCAAATGTTTTTGTCTTGGAATTAACCTAGGAGTGGAACGCTTCTGTCATATATATGAAAGGCATATGTTTAATTTTCTTAAGCACAGAGCCCCCTCTGTAAATGAAACAATCAAACCAATTTATGCTTCTATCAGCAAGTAATCAGAGATGAAGTTTCTTCACCTTCTCAGTAAGCCTGGGATTGTCCTTAAAAAAAAAATGCCATTCTTTTGTGTGTGTAGTTTTTTTTCATCCCAAAGATTTAATTCATTTCCATTGATGAGTAATGATGTTACGAGCCTTTTATAAATGCTTGCTCAATTGTATTGTTTCTTTTAAATTGGTTTTCTTTCTTTTCCTTATTTAATTCTTATTTAATTTTTGAGGTTCTATCTATCTTTGGGATAGGAAGTTAATTATGTATAACCATGTAGTTTATTATTATTTTAAATAAAGTTTTAATTTTACTAAAGTAAAATGTGTCTATTTTTTCTTTTATGGTTAATGCATTTTTGTCCTAAGGACTATATATATATATATATATTTTTTTTTTTTACCACAAGTACATTCTGTATATATTCTTCTAGAAAATAAATTAATTTAATTTTCACATGTAGACTTGTTAGTTATGTCAAATTATTTTTTGATTTACATCAAATTCTATGATACTTTATACAAAAATAAGAAGCATGCTAGCATTCCAATATCAATAGGATTTAATTGTTTTCCACAGAGGAATTACCTCTGAAAGGAATGTTAATCATGACCTTTTCCTTTTGTGATATTTTTGGTATTCCCTCAGTAGCTCACTTTCCTCCTTCCTTCATACTTTTTATAGGCATTTTAGCAAATCTCTTCTTTATCTACAGTAGAATTTCTTTTTATTCTGGAAAATCAGTTTACGTAATTAATCGATGAAGAGATTCAAATCAACCTCTCAAAATATTTTCTGATCCTGGCTAGTGTTGTCTGAATAAATGGTTTTCATATCAATAAACTTACAAATGTGTTTGTTGTAACACATGGCTATGGAATAGTAGCACAGAATAAGTCACTTAAATTTATGGTATAAATCTCCACTCTACTTATTCCCCAAACAAAATGACATTTTCCTTCTTACCTCTCAAACTCAGTGACTGGGATGATGATTAGACAACATTGTTCAGTAATATAGAGTTCCATTTGGTTTGTGGAATAGTCATTTTCTTGATATCATAGCACAGTGTTCACAGACTCTAGAAGTCTTTGTGTAACATCATCACCAGACCCCCATCTAGATGAAATGCATTGTTCTTTACCTTCCGAATCCCAAACCGTTACAATAAAGTGGAATTTATCCATGGATGATGTATTAGTTTCAAAAGGCTTATAAAAAATAACTACAAGCTTAATGGCTTAAAACAACAGAAATTTATTCTCTTACAGTTCAGAAATCTGAAATCAATGTGTCACTAAAGTTGGTTCCTTTGGCAATTCTGAGGATGAATCCTTCCCATGCCTCTCTGCTGTCAAATACAAAGGACAGGAGAGAAATCTATTGCTCTGTTTTTGAAGTACATTGAGTCGTTTTTCTGCCACCGTAAATTTTCCTTAAATTGCTTACTTTAGTTATCCCACCTTTGAGGTAGGAATCACATTTGGTTAGTATATATAGATGAAAGGAACCTATTTAAAAATATAAACCATGAGAATCCATTAGGGCAGAGCAAATATATAAGATCTGAATGAAGTAATGTCACTGTGTAAGTAAAGCCCTATATTTTTTTCTATGTATCCTTGCTCCTGTTGAAATTCATTGATCATAGACTGTGGCTTTTTATATCCTTTTTCCCTGTTTTTTTTGGAACTTCTTTGGGAAAGTCTATAATTACCATTGACAGTCATTTGCTATATTTTGTACACCAATTCATAGATATATATACCCTCTCAGGAATGGGTATGTATGTTTTCTTTTTTAATTAGATACCTAACATTTTAAAAATTATATAATTATTTGATTATTTACCTTTAAAGAATCTTTAGATTTCCTAAATATTAAAATGTATATATAGGGGATTCCCATATACCTCACTCCCTCCCCTGCCACACATTCCTACATTAACAAAATATTTCATTAGTGTAGTTACTATTGATGAACACACACTGAAGCATTGCCACTAACTGTGGATTTTAGTTTACATTATAGTTTACACTCTGGACCACATAATTTTTTTTCAGTTTTGCCAAAATATATAATGGCCTGTATCTGTCATTGCAACATCATGCAGATCAATTCCAATGTCCCAAAAGTGCCCTCATATGACATCTATTTTTCCCTCTCCCTCCCCCAGAATCTCTGGTGACTACTGCCTCCATAACAAGGATAAAAGTTTCTTCATTGCTAGAATAACAATAAGTCTATAGTACAATAATTGTAGGTCTACATTAATCCATTGTTCAATCCTCAAACTTGAAGACTGGGGGAGGATGATGCCTAATCTGCCTCTAATTGAGAGGGGGCTTAGATCCCATGTGGCAGATGGATGGGACTATCTTGCTTACAGTTGCAGACACTCTGTTCTTTGGGATAGGTGTTGTACATCATTATCTCCTTATTAGTTTCATGGGTGAGTCTAATGGACTGGAGAGTTGGTCTTGAAACTCTGCTGAGATTCAGGGCCAGACTGGTACATGTTTGGACCAAAGATTTAAGTCTCTTGGACATATACCTATCAAGTACAGTACAAACTCAAACATAAGGGGCAGAAAAGCCATCTGTAAGGAAACCACAAATGAGTCCAACTCTGTCACACTGTGGAGCATAAATTCCAAGGTCAGACCCACTTGCAGGGTGCCAAACTCCTGAGATATCTGCCCTGCCTATAATGTCTGGATGTCTCTAGAGACCTCAGGCCCACAATATTTGAGGTAATATTTCCTGTGGCACTTAATGAGACCCTCCTGAGACTTGCATAAGCATAACCTCTGGATGACTGTCTGACTCACTTTGAAATCTCTTAGCCATAAAATCTCATTTGTACTTACCATTTCTTCCTTAGGTCAAGGTCTTTTTCCAGGTGCTTGGCAACAGTCTTTTGGTGCCAGGCAAGCTCATCCCTGGGAATCATGTCCCATGGTGGGGGAGGGGGAGACAGGGTAGGGCATTTATATGCTGAGTTTGACTTAGAGAGCCACAAGGAGGCTGGAAAGAGGTAACTCTTAGGCAACATATACTACTAGGCTAAGTTTCAATTTCAAAAATAAAGTTTCTTAAGTACAGTCATCAGTATCAAGTGCTTTGGACAATGGTCCATTCTCCTTCACTAGGCACCACCCCTGTACCCAAAGGATTCTTGCTGCCTCATTAGAGAATACAGCAGAGCTCCCCAGTATGGAAGTGCAATATTCTTTCAGCTATTGCATGGATCTCCACCCACCATGACAATGCCCCATGAACAGTTGAATATATTCATATGTCTTAGAGATATGCCCAAGGTAAATGCCCTCCCATGCATTCCCCCATCATTGACACCCACACCAGTGATCCTCCACACCACTTTTGTGACCCTTCTGTGATTCAAAACCTCTCAAAAGATGAGGCCAAGAAAATAACCAAATAAAAACAATAGGAAAGTGAAATAGTAGTGATAGTTTTAAAAATAAATAAAATACAAATATTTTTTAAAAAATTTGAAATAATGAAAATGTTTTTTTGTATATATTATGTTTTTCATCACTGTAAGACCTGCTGTCTTATATGTACAGTGACATTTTCTTCCATATATTCCCCCAGCGTCTTATTTTTTTTTCCATTTTATCATCAAAGAAGCTTAAGTTTACAGAAAAGTCATGAAAGGATAATAGGAGATTCCTATACATGTAACACCCCTTCCATTTTCCCTTTTCCTATTTAATAACATTTTATAAACAGATGGTACATTTGTTTTGATTGATGTACGAATATTGAAAGATTAAACTAAACATTGTCTATATTTTACATTTTGATTTACATTTTGGACCACGTACTTTTATAAATATTGAGAAAATTTATAATGGCCTTCCTCCATTATTACATGATCATGCAGAACAGTTCTAATGCTCTAAAAATGCCCTATAATCCATGTGTTCTATTCTTCCCTACCTGTACCTCAGGGCCTATGGGAACCACTAAGTTTCACTTTTTGAAGAATAAGAGTCATAGTTAGTCACGATAATATTGAGGGATTGACATATTGGTCTTTTTTCTTTTATTAAGCTCTGCCTATGTTCTCAAGAGACTCTTGCCCCTCTATTTGAGAACATAGCAGGACTCCCCAAGATGGAAGTTGAGTATTTTTTTTGTTTATTGTGTGGGTCTCCACCCACTGATATAACACACATTGACAAGATGAACAATTACATATTCCATAGAAGCTTGCCCCAGGTGCACCCTGTCCTGCATGTGAACCTCCCCCACATCTAGCACCCTACACCAGAAATTCTGTCCTGGTATATTTGCCAAAAGAGCATTCCAACATTACAGTTTTAATTCTTAGAGTTCATCTGCTCCTTCCCATGATCCTTCTCCCAATTCCATGTATAGTCAACCCAAACCACCCTATCCCCTCACAGACCAGCATCACCGAATCCAATAGTATTTCTGGTACATATGCTTTTGACCTCACTTCTTGAACAAACCTTTTTGTATCTCATTCCTTTCTGTTAAAGTACACGATTTCCTTTTGTAAATGTAGTATTAAATACAAAGGATACTCTAGGAAAATAAGTATCTTTCCATTCTTCTCTGTACGTATGAAGGCTTATATAAAATTGTACACAATATTTTTGGTACTTTGTATCTCTTAAAAATCATATAATTTTTCAGTTTAATGTATTAAACTGTAACTATAATCAGTATATGTCATCGATCCATAGTTGTCGCATGAACACATTTTGATGCTAAAATACACATCACTGGAGTGTCACAGGCTGTAAAATCCCAGGATATGGAATCTGATAAAAATGAAATTACTTGATGTTTACCTCCTACTAGCAATAATTAATTCCTCTGAACTTCACCTTAACCCTTTCTAAAGTAAAGATTAAATTAACACCTTTTATAAATTAAGAGATATGAGAAATTATAGGTCTCTAGTGATTTCCGAAGTGGTGGCTGCTTTAATCATTGTCATTGCAACGCCAATAGGAACACTCTTAATATTATTGCTTCATCGTTGAGACCTCATCTCAAATATGAACCATTGTCCTGAGAAGGTTTTTCTTCCCTGATTTTTAGTTCAAGTGAAAAATAAAGCAACATGTAAAAGTACCAGAGATCCAAATGGTTCTCAAAACTTGTAATTGGATTGGGCAATAAGCACATATGATCAATTCAGAAATTTTATTAAGATCAATTAATTGATTTTGTTTTGCTTTATTTAGACTTAATTAGATATGAAGTAATTTTTCTTTCCTGAAAATGTCTTATATTCTCTTACTGAGAAATGTAATCATGATAACACCTCTTTGCAAAGAAGGAAAAGAATATAAAGATAAGGATACATCTTAGGGAATAATGATTACCATGGAAATCTGATTCTTCTACATTAGAAAAATCTCACTAGTTCTTTGAGAACAAAGAGATTTCCTTGATTGAGTCATTAAAACTTGTTTGACTTGTTTGTTCCTCTGGGTGTAAATGAATGGTTTCAGCATGGGAGCAATGTATGTAGTTAACACTGTCCCACTCTTATTAACAGCCACTGAATCCTTGGATGAAGGTTTGACATATATGAAGATACAGCTGCCATAGGTGATGGAGACCACAGTCATGTGGGAAGAACAGGTGGAAAATGCCTTTTTCCTTTGTTGAACAGAAGGGAATCGAAGAATGGTCTTGACGATGTATATGTAGGATAGAAGTATGCATACGAGAGTTATGATAAAGGTCAACACAGCACAGATTACGACCATCTGCTCTATGAGCCATGTGTCTGAGCAGGAAATATTTAGCAGGGGGTATAAATCACAGAGAAAACAGTCAATGATATTAGAGTCACAAAATTCCAGATTTAGGCCCATGCTGAGTGGTGGGAACAGAACCAACAATCCCGCTGTCCAGCCACTAAGTACAAGTCTTCAACAGACTCTGTTGTTCATGATGGTCACATAATGAATGGTTTTGCAGATGGCTACATAACAGTCATAGGACATAATGGCCAGGAGAAAAAATTCTGTAACAGCAAAGAGGTCTGTAAAAAAAAATTGGATGACCCAGTCATCATATGTGATTGTCTTGTCACCTATTGATATGTTATGCATGTATCTGAGTACTCAAGCAGACATAAATGAGATTTCTAAGAAGGAGAAATTTTGTAGGAAAAAGTACATGGAAGTTTTAAGGTTTAAATCCAAGAAGGTGAGAGAGATGATTATCAGGTTCCCAGTTAAACTAAAAATGTAGGTGAGAAATAGAAAGATGAAAATGAAGACCGTCAGTTGTGGGTTATCAGTCGGTCCCAGCAGGATAAATGTTATTGTGTGGTTACTCATCATTGAATCCTGATTTCGATTCAATCTGTATTCATAACTCAGAAGAATGAGAGAGGTGTTAACATCACTTTGCAACAGTTAATGGTTCAATAAACTCAACCAACCGTCCATATGCAGGCAAGTTTTCTTTAATTTGGTAATAAGCAGTATCGATATTAGAACAGTAGTTTTTTGGAAGTATCATGGTATATTTTTTAACAAATCAGAATATTTTACCCATGTCACACTCCAGTGTTTTAGGAATTCTTCCTTTATACAATTTTTATTCCCAATTGATGTTTTATTTATCTGTACATTATAAGGGAATTATCCTTATAGTTATCTTGAATTTACTACCTGCAGTTGAAACTTAAAGCCAAAACTATATAAGTATTTCATATCCATTACTTTTGATTATGGTTTTAGCACTATTCTAATTTTTAAAATTTGTGTTTTATCCTTTAGCATTCATTCTTTCCCCTTTCTCCTCATGTAATTCTGTCTAAAGTTATGTTAGTTCTAATGTTATGGTAAATACAGTGTTAGTTTTGATGAGAAATTTATTTGATAAAATAGTTAAGATATCTTGTATGTGATATGCACAGGATTGCATAGAATAATTATAATTTTTTTCTATTTTCCATCTGTTAAATGACATCGAAACATGCTCTAACATTCTGGTATCAATGTTACTAAGCGCAAAACAGAAAAGATTTACAGTGCTAATCAAATTATCCAAGATCTGCTTTCTTTCGCTGTGATTTCTTTATACCATTGTTTATATGGAGTTAATAGTAATATGCTTTATATACTATTGTCAAAAGATTAAGCTTGTTAATATACATAGAACCTAGAAAATATGCTTCTCATTATGACTAATAGTTACGTTAATTCTTTCACTGACCTGATACATAATTTTACCTTTTATGTCACCTTTCATTCTTTACCTAATAATAATCACATCTTTATTTGACCATTATAATGATGTATTTTGTCAAAGTTTATATATTTTTAAATCAACATATTAGAAAATATCTATATGGATGTATACTCTCAATCTCACACTGTGTCACAAATCTAATCTCAATACCACATGCATTTTTCCACACTTATTTTTCTTCTAATTACTGAGTGCTTATTTTCTTGCTGGTTTTCATCATGCTTACTTTTCACATTCTTTTTCAGAAGATTTTTTTAACTCAATAACTACAATCTCATAAATATTTTCTTGGACTCCTAACTGCTTAATTTCCAGAAATTGACACTTTTCATATTCTCAGGAACAGTCAAATACACCTCATACAAAATAAATTTCATACCTACAATCTTTTGCTCTACATGATTTTACAGAATAATCTAATAAGTTTCCTAATCATTAACTAGTGACTACCAATGGATTTTCTATCTGAAATAATCTTTCCTCTGGTACTGTTTCTTTTATTACTAATCTGTGTTCCTAAAACCCTAGTTCAACTTTGGTTGCAAATACTTGTTCATTGCTTTTTTGCAATTTTAAACATATATTCTTCTGAGGCCTTGATGAGCCTCTGACATATGGAATGAAAATATTTCATAGTATGCAATTCTTACTCCTCTCTTAGGTCAAATGGAATAGCATCCATGACTTACAGTTTCAGAAGTATATATACATAAGAAATATTTACTGGCAAAAATTGAATGGAACTTTCAACATAGAGCTATATTATTTGTTATTTAGGATGCATCTAAATGCTGCTGGAATAAGGAATTTATTCAATTTGCTGTGTGTATACTTTAATATTGTGACTACTTTTGTGAAGAAAAATTTAAAGTGAAATAAGATTTAATAAAAAGAAGCCCAGTTCTGATTATATCTACTACCTCCATTCCTGCCAAAAGTGATATTTAACTTCTCTTCCTTGCCCATTTGCCAAGAGGAATAGTTTTATTTTCATTGCTGCTGCTTTTACCTCCCCTCTGTGTCCCTCAGTAGAAATTCAAACCAGAATTCAGGGACTATGAAATTCTAAATTTGTGTCGTGTCTTCTTGATAAATATTTTTCATCAGTAAACACAAATGAAATACTATACCAGCTATCCAAACATTTAAAAAGTTGAATTAATCCTTCCCAAAAAGAAACTTTTCCTGGAGTCTCCAATTACTTTATTCTGTGATAAGTTTTACTATTGTCCTATTCTACCAAAGCTGTTGTGGTAAATACCACACATAATCTGGGTTACTAATAGGAATTTATTTTCTCATGGTTTTGGATTCTAGTTTCTGAAATCAAGTTTCAACAGGCTCGATTTCTCCTGGAGCCCGCAGCATTCAGATGTTGCCTTGTTGAAATCTCTGGGGTTTCTTGGCTGCCTTTAGATGAGTTCCGACTTATCATTGCATAAAATTATATCAATGAACATAGACTATTTAAAAGTAATGCACAATGAAAACTGACATTTCTTTTATAGCCATATTAACACTTACATCTCAGTGTAATATAGTCAAGAAAAGTCCATTTACCAGATGAAAATATCACTCTTTCAAAAAGGATATAATACAAACAATGGAATTACTCATACTTACATTCTCTCAGTTAATCATAGCCTCCCTCTATAAATTATTTAATTAGAACAAACTTTATATTTATAAATTTGAAAATTAATATCATACTGAAAACCTGCGTGGACATTTATGGTCCTTCAGTTTGAATCCATGTGAATAGTTGCAGCATCCTTGAGTGAGTTGTCTTTTTAATCTTCTTCCAATTATGACAAGTGCTTTAAAAGGAAATCCTTCTAGGTTTGAAAGACTTGGTTTTCTGACCTCTCTTTGCTCAGAGTCAGAGTTTTGCAGTTTTAAGTGTGGTCTTTTGTTTATTACTCAAATCTGTAACCAAGTTAATAAACAATAGGTTCCTTGGTGACCCAGTTTCAAAAATTACTGAAGGATCATTTGTGTAATGAACTTTGGGGGAAAAAAAATCAAACCTAATCCACTAAGATTGGGGACATGGCCTAAAGAGATGGGCAATGGAAAGCAAAACATTTACTAGAGACAGGTTGGAAAACAATAAAAATTTAGTTAAAAAAATCCAAGAACTCTTACTTTTATATTTTCTAACATATAATTAAAGATCACATTGGGAGCATATATAGCTCTAGAGGTGAGCCCGCACATCATGCATATTTGGTCCCAGGTTTAGTTCCTAAGTGCTTCCTGAAAAACTAAACAAATAATAGGAAAAACAAATGAAAAAATCAACTAAGGGAAGCTGATGTGGCTCAGAGGTTGAGTACTGGCTTCTCATATACAAGGTCACAAGTTAAATCCCTGGCCCCAATAAAGATCATACTTCTCCTTCCTCTCCTTTATGAATTTTAGTAAATGAATAAATCATACATTACCATGAGAATTGATGAAATAAAATACTGAAGTATGCATGGCCAAAGAATAAGGAAAAAAAATTTTAAATGTCAATACATGCTATTATTTTTGAGCATATACTTCCATGCTTTCTTCCTGCAACTATACCCATACACGTCACATGTAACATTTAAAAATGCATGAATGTTGAATTAAAATATCATTTAATACTGAGTGATATAGATGATCAGATGCTATTTTAGTCTTAGAGAAGTGTGAATCTACTTTTTCTCAATAATTATTGGTACACCTTATTTGAGTTCTATTTGAACTCTGTCTTACAGTAATATCAGTATTTAAACCAAAATTTATTATAAATTTATGCTCTTTCCAATACTTCACCATTTTAAAATATAATTCGATGGCTATCAAAAAATTTATTTATCCCCAACAAATCTTTTTAGTTCATTTTTCATAATTATAAAAATAATTTAAGGAGAAACTATGTTCAAACATTTATTTTTTCATATTGTCAGACTAATTGCTAGACATATATGGTGTTTGGAAAATTTGCAGACCCCCATAAGGGAATCCCAGCACTGACATTAGGATTTCTGGAGCAAAGCCCTGATCCTCTGAAGATGTCTACTCTTATTTTGAGAAACTGCTTTGACTTGTTACTGGTTGTTAGTATACTGAGACTGAACACTTAACTATGAGCAACCATTTACCCTAGAACTGAGCTTTCCACTATGAAAGCTGAATTGTCTGATTTGAAATACCATAAGGTTTAGCTTACACTACATACCTGCGTTGTCAAATGGAAGTGATTTAAAGAAGAAAGGGTTTAAATAGGTACTGAAGACACAAGTAAGTTACATGAAGAACTGACCCTAAAACAAATGGCCCCTACTTGTGTCACATTATCTTCTCTCATCCAGCCTGCCACAATGGACTCTTGGGTAGTTCTCTATGATCAGTTGACTGAGGAATAAGTTAAAGAATGTTGTACACAATTTGCAGGCACAACTTGAAATTTATATGGTCCCTTTCTTGCGTGTCCCTGAAGGACAGTTGTGAAAAGACCTCCTCCCTGGTGGCAGAACTTTAAGGAGTGACCCTGGTTGTTCATCTTGCTTTCAAGGGGGAAATGACAAGGCATGTGATTGAGTAGGAATATATGGGTTGTAGCCAACTGTTTGGCTGGATGGTCAGGAAGGTCAAAGAAATGTGTAGAAAATTGTTCACAAGGAGGTCTGGAAGAGAGGCATGTGGATAGATCTGACCTTGCTGAATTTGCAAAAAAGTAAAGATCTATGTGTCCCATCTGAATGCTCACCAGAGTGTGACCTCAGTAGGTGAGGATTTTTTATAATCAGGTGAATAGGATGTCCCATTCTGTGGAGACCAGTCACCTCTTTTTACTACCACACCTGTCATTTTCCAATGGGCTCATGGTCAAAGTAGTCAAGGTGGCAGGAATGGAGATTATGCTTGGACTCAGAAACTTGGCCATCCACCCACAAAGGCAGACCTGACTGCAATCATTGCTGCACTGCTACACAGTGTGTTATGGGAATACAGGCTTAGGCAATAGAACTTTCAGCAAATGACCTATTTATTTATTTATTTATTTATTTTTATTTACACAGCACAATGTATCCAAAAGAGCAGGAAAAGAGATCCCATCTTGGGAGACCAACTGCTTGGGTCAGGGTCAATGTATGGCATACTCAAATTATTATTGGAGAGGAGAGATGCTGTATTGTTTGAGTGTTGATTATTTATATACCTCAGTGGGAGAGGAACCTGCCACTGAGAGTTCTTTCTCTGATAACCATCTGGAACTGGTTGTTCCCAGGATCCCTTTCAAAGTTTGGTCAGTCCTTTTCGTTACACCTAAACCAAGGTTGTGAAATGGAACAGATGGAGACATTTGCTTAGAGGCAGGTGCTAAGAGAGGGCAGAGAAATGGCTGCTGACCATATATCTGTGATTTTCCCAGAAGGGAGAATCTGTTTCCTTCCTTTTCAAGGTTTTAAAGACTGACAGCATTCCTTGGCTAGTGACTGCTTTAGTCTGACCTCAGCTTATATCATAACATCTCCTTCTCTTTCTCTTCTACTCAATCTATTCCTCTTAAGAAATTTTTTTATTATCTTGGCCCAAGATCCTTAACTTGAGCACATTTGTAAAGTTTCTTTCACACTTTAAGATGGCATATTAATAAATTGTGGAGAATAGGACTTGATCATCTTTGGTATGGCTTAAGTCTGCCTACCACAGTCATGTGTAAGAAGCCCAGAGTATTTTGTCCTACTAGTCATTAAGAAAAAAAATTAAAGATAAAAAAGTCATGGAGATATGAAAGTCTAATTTTTTGTCAATAAGACTTTAAAAGACTCACTGTTCAAATAAGACAAGTGGAATCCCAATAAGGATAATAACTGGTTGGGTGAAATATACTGAATATGTATGTAGTATTCACAATAGATAAAGGTAGTTTAGGAAGCATTGTTCAAATCTTTCTCATTTGTTTTCATTTTTTGATACTCCAAATTATTTTTACTTTATTTTTTCTAAATTAGAGTGTATTCCATAGCTAACCTTTAAACCCATCACTATATTCCATTTTACTATTAATGGAACTTGGCAATACATTAGACTTCATTTTTGAAGAAGTTTTGGACCACAGAGAGGTTCAACTATTGGAGGGAAGGAACACTGGTGTGGGGTGTTATTGAAGGGGGCACATGGTTGGGAGGGAGTTCTCCAGGGCATGTATACAGAGTACATAAAAATGCTTGGATATTTTCATAGTAGTTAAAATTAAAAATGACAGCTGAGGGAATGTTGAGTTCCTAGCCAAGGGAGCTCTATCACATTCCCCAATAGAACAGCAACAAGTGCAATGGCAAAGACCAACAAAGATGGATGATCCAACGATGAGCCCTTGATACTGATGACTCCAATTATGAGCCTATGTGCCTGAAATATGAACTAGACCTAGAGCTGCAGGGTGCCAAAGAGTTACCTCCTGAGAGCCTCCATGTTGCTCAAATGTGGCCACGCCCTAAGTCAGACTCAGCATGTAGATGCATTGCCTTCCCCCCAGTGTGGAACATGACTCCCAGGTATGAGCCTCCCTGGCACCAAGGGATTACTATCAAGCAACCAGCTGATGATGTAACCAGAAAAAGACCTCGAATGAAGGGGTCAACTCAGACCAGCAGAATATCTCAGCATACATGTAATATCAGGTGTTAAAAACTACTTTTTGACTTTGGATAAAAGGGGGAAATGGAAAGGACAAGTGAGTTTATTTGGCTATGAGTCTCCAAAAAAAGGGTCAGGAGGTAATCAGATGGGTGATGCTTATGCACACCTCAGCAAGGTACCAGAGACAGCTAAGGTAGATGGAAACCCAGGTGCTGGATCTCCTGAGGGCTGCAGAGACCTACAGGTTCTCTAGTCATAGCAGATGGCTCTGGAGTTCAGGGCCATGTCAGTTGGCCTTACTTTGGAGTTTGTGTTCCTGAGTGTGATGGAGTTGGACTCAGATATGACCTTTCTACACATGCTTCTTCTGTTACTTTTACCGAACCTATGGTTGGCATTTGGGTTGGTATATACTCAGGAAACCTGAATCTCTGGATTGTCCATGTGATGGCCAGGCCATGAGTCTCAGCAGACTTCTGGTTCCTACCTTCTTGTTTGTTGGACTTACCCTGGTCAGCTGACAGAGAGGTGAAGAGGGTCAACCACCCCACCATAGAGCCAAGACTGCCTACAGCTGCAAGCAAGAGATTTGCATCCATCATCCATGTGGAATCTAAGCACTGTCTTGATGTGGAGGGGGACTGGACATAACCATCCCAAGGTCCACAGGATGGAGGAACAGAGTATGGATTAAGAGTGGACTTACTGCTGTTCTGCTGGGGAACTATTGTGATTAATAAGGGCAGAAATTGTAATGGTGATTTGGAGAGGGTGACCACGGTGGCCACTGATGGTAGGGAGACAGAAGAAAAAATATGTTGTGGGGACATTTTCAGGACTTGGAGTTGTCCTGGGTGGTGCTGCAGGGATGGATGCTGGATGTTGTGTTTTGTCATGCCATTGGGTGGACTGGGGGACACTGTGGACTACAATGTGGACCATTCTCCATGTGGTGCAGTGGTGCTCCAGAATGTATTCGCAGGTGCAGTGGATGTGTTGCGATGATGGAAGAGGTGGTTGATGTGGGAAGGGTGGGGGGTTGGGGGGTACATGGTGACCTCATATTTTTTTAATGTAAAATTTAAAAGAAAATAAAGAAGAAAAATTTTTAAATATTAGGGTTTGGAGTCTAGATAATGATATAATATTTTCAGTGGTGTTTGGTTCGTATATAAGGGGTATTAAATATATTTTTAAAAGTTCATCCTTCAAGAGAGATTCTTTATCAGCTTCCTCAAATGTTTCTTTTCTTCCTTTATTTTGTGCAATATTCTGTGGTTTTAGGTAAGAAAATGTAATGAAAATTTTTAGGGTTTTCAATAGATTTTTGCTAGAGATCACCATGATAAACTCCCAGGAATCTGTGGATGATAAAGTACATAAAGGTAAAGGTAAGGGTACTCTTACGTGACTCAGTCATCATCATACCATGATTTCTTGAACAACTAAGCTAATGGTTTGCAAAGGCTGTCAATGGTATCTGTAAATAAAAGGGCTGTGATGTTTAGGTTAATGTGTTAGCTCAGCCAGCAAATGGTACAGTTGTTTTATCAAGCAAGCACTGGGCTAATTGTAATAAGATGGCATTCCATGGCCTTAAATCATCTGTGAGCTGATTGTGTAAGTGGCTGGTGACATATAAAGTTAATGAAGGAGATTGCCATCAGCAATGAATGATGTCTTCTTGAAGGCATTAAAAGGGGAAGTGATTTCAGCGTTCAGAGAGAATTCCCATCTCTATTTCAGACAACCATCATCCCCTGGGAATTTATCAAGGACCTTCATCAGAGCCCCTAGTTTGCAGCTTGCCCTGCAGAATTTGGACTTCTGCATCACCACAGTCATGTGAGTCAATTTTATAAAATCTGATACTATTTACCGATATCTCTTGTTTGTTCTGTTTCCCTAGTGAGCCCTAATACAATGTTTAACTATTTTTTTAAAGGATTTTTCCCAGGGAACAATCTTAAATAATTAAAGAAGTACTTCAAAATTATCTGGTATTCTAGAACCTACTATGAATTATGTGCCATGAGTATCATGGAGTTCAAACACTTCCCATGAGATATGACATCAGTGGTTTTCCTGGGAATTCTTTATCAGTATTAATAGCTCTTTTGCTTAGTTAGATTCTCTTGTGTATATAATCATTGTACACTATTAGTATAATGATATCTTTATGCACCCTAGAATGTTCTCCTCTCCAATAAATTATTATTCTTTTTTTGTCAGGAATATGATGGATCTCAGTTCTCCCTATTTGAATGAGTTCTAAAATATCACTTGGTGATTGTGTGGGAGGTTAAGGGGAGGAATACAAACAAAAGTTAGTCATGTTGGGTATCCATGTCCAGAGATACAAAAACTCAATCTGAATATGTTTACCTATCTGATTGGCTGGAATGCTTCTTTCTTTTCAGTAGGTTTATCTCAGTAAAATATAATTCCCGATTGTTCTAGTAGAACTTCCAGAGTTTGGAAAAAAATTGTCTATCTCTGAATATTTTGTTGGGTGGACATTTTATTTATCAATGAGAGACTCATGAATCACAATTGCCCCAGATATTTCTTAGAGTTACCAAAGAAAAAAATTAATGATATTGTGTTGCTAAACATATTGTAGTTGTTTAAACAATCATGAATTTTGAGAAACTTAGTCAGGATTTCTTCAGGGTCTCCAAGGTAAATTTGATGGCTGCCTATGGAAAGGACAGGCACAAAATAAGTAAGATGTCTGGCACTAATAGTAGCCCTAATAAGAGGCCCATGTTATTTTTCCCAATCAGGGTGATTGAGTTTTTCATTCCATGTTATTGTCCTTCCTTTGTTCATACTGAGTTAAATTGTGGTGCTTTCCTGTGACATACACCATTCTGAAGCATTCAGTTGCTTCATGGCTCACTTCAACCCTCATTGATCATTTTTACTGAGTCATCTGAGAATTAGCAGTAAAAACACAAGTATCTTCAATTATATCTTGCTTCCAGGCATATTTCTTTGCAATTTTTTGGGCAACATTTTCAAATGTTGGACTTCTGCAATAGATGGCACTGATGGTTTTAGCTCTTATTTTACTCCATAGTTTTATTTTAAACTGATAATTTTGGAGTTTCAAAGAGGACATTGTAATAATGTAATTTTCATATTTGAAATTTATTTGTATGTTATAAAGTTATTACTTTAAACAAAATGCAAGTTAGGGGAGATTTGCTTATAAAATTTTGGTAATTTATATCAATAGAATTTATTAAAGTTTCCTAAAATTAATTTTGTGTTATGTATATTATACTTTAAAATAATTTTACAGTTCAGTTTTATGATGAAGCCTCTTACAGAAACATTAAGAAAATGAAGGGATTTGCCACATTTCTCTTTTTTAGTTTAATTCCAGAACTTAGTTGCCCTTTTATTTTTTCTAACCCTTCTTGATCCTTCATTAATAGTCTTTAAATCATGTCTTTTGTCAACTTTCTTTTCTTTAACAAGATCCAATCATTGCTTCCTTTCCTTTTCCCTTTCCCTTTTTGATTTGTTTATCTTATTAATAATGTTTAATGAACAAAAGAAGATATTTTAAAGTACCTGATTCTTCCCCCAAAATATACAAGCTTCAAGTTACTTTTCTTTTTCTATTACATTTTACCTGTTTTTTTTGAGAAATGTTTTTTTTTCAAAATGGTTTTAAATAGAATATAGTATACCAATGTAGCACTACTGTTTTTTTCCATTACTGAAATCCAGAAAAGAAAAGTGTCCTGCATCATTTAAAAAACAAAAAAAGATAAATCCTACTTACCTCTAAATCAGAAGAACAAACTTTGAAGTCACACATTACCAGCTTTCAAAACCTCCTATAAATCTACTGCAATCAAGACACTTTGGTTTGGGCCAAAGAACTGACATCTAGAGCAATAAAAGAAAGTATAGAGAACAGAAATGGACACATACATATACAGTCAATCATTACTGAAAAACTGCCAAGGAGGCTGAGAGAACTAAAGCGAGTAATTGAAATTCTGAATTTAAAGAGACAATTCAGACATAATAGTTGGTAATAAGTAAATTGACCTCTCTTAGAGAGCATGAGTCAGGAAGATAGGCTTACAGAAAATGGGGGGAGGGAGAGGAAGGTTGTGAGCCAATGCCCACATGGGTGAAGTCTATGATAGAGTAGAGGTAAGTAGTTGTGCAGTGAAGCTATGTGATAGGGTGTATAGGGATACTATTGGGTTATTGGGTTGCACTGTGCAGGCTTGGCAGGGGCTAGGGTTGGGAGAATGGGTCAGATGATCCATGGAATTGGGGGGGAGTGTTGTTGGGGAGCAGGTGAACACAGGAGTTTGGGAGGCACGTGGTTGAAACTATAATGTTGAGAAAACTCTTCAGACAATATAAAAAGGAAGGATTACCGATTTAGGGTATTGGGGGTCATTTGGCATAGGATGCACCTGAGACAGTCTTCTAGGGTGTGTGTGAGTGCTCACCTTGTCATAGAGTGTTATATCAGTGGATGGAGACCCATGCAATGAGCACGAAGCTTTTGTACCCCACCCTGGGGGGGCCGATGTTCTCAAACAGAAGGGAGGGTGTCTCTTGAGAGCATGGGTGAGTTCAAATTGGGAAGGACAGACTAGTGTGTCAAGCCCTCAGTATTGTTGCAAGTATTTATGAATCTTGTCCTTCAAGCAGTGAAGCTTTGTTGTCACTGTATGCCCCAGGGGAGGGTAAGAGAGAAATAGAATAGATGGAAGAGAGGGTAATTGGGAGCCAATGGAAGTGTTCTGCATGATCATGCAATGATGGATATAGGTCATGTTAAATTTCACCAAAAAATGTATAAAAGTGTGCAGTCTAAAATGTAAACCATAATGTAAACTACTGACCATGATTAGTAGCTATGTTTCAATATTTGTACATCAGTTGTAACAAATATAATATTCCCATGTAAAAGATCATTCTTGGGGAAGAGGGAAAAGAGGGAAGATGTTGGGTATATGGGAGTCCTCTATATTCTGTATGTGTGGCTTTACTGTGACCAAAAACTTCTTTGAAGACATAAAGAAAAAATAAGTGGTTAAGGCACTGAGGAAGAAATGGAAGAGATTGCCTTGCATACATACAAGACATACAGAACAATGCCTATTATTGTGATGAAAGGCAAAACACCAAAAATATTTTTATAATATTTTTCATTTTTAATACCCCCATTTTTTTTACTTTATTTTATTTTTTAAAAATATTATGTATTTTATTTCTAATGTTTAAACCTATCATTACTATTTCGTTTTCATATTAATTGAATTTGTCAATATATTAGGTTTCATTTTTGAAGAATTTTTAAATTACAGAGGGGTTCAACTATGGCAGAGGAGGAGCATTGGTGTAGGGTGTCATTGATGGAGAATGCATGGGAGAGATTTTGCCTGGGTATGCATATAGGGTATATATCTATGTTCAGATGTTTGCTGGATATTGAAGCACTGAGTGGAGATGCATACAACAACTGAGGAAGTGCTGGTTTCCCATCCTGGGGAGCTTTGTCACATTGCTAATAAAATCCCCCAAGTGCAAGGGCAGTGATCAGTGAGTAAGGGTGGCCCAATGATGGGCCCTTGATACTGACGACTATGATTATGACCCTGTCGCACTTGAACTTTCAACTTGGCCTAGTGTCGCAGCATGCCTAACAGTTACCTCCTGAGAGGCTCTATGTTGCTCAAATGTGGCCAGTCTAAGCCAGACCCAGCATATAAATGCATTACCTTACCCTAGTATGGGTCATGACTTCTGGGGATGAGCCTCCCTGGCACATAGCAATTACTACAAAGCACTGCTTGGTGATGCAACTAAAAAATGACCTTGAATAAAAGGCTCAATTGGTAAAGATAAATGAGTAAATATAGCTAAGATACTTCAAAATTAGTTGCAAGTTCATCAGAGGGGTTGCACTTACAAATGTCTCAGCAGGATCTCAGAGACAGCCAAAGTAGATACAACCCCAGGTAGTGGTGCACCTGAGGGCTACAGAGACACCTAGGTTCTACAGTCATGGCAGATGGATCCAGAGTTTGGTTCCTTGCCAGTGGGCCATACTTTGGAATCTGTGCTCCTGAGTGTGATGGAGTTGGACTCAGATGTGACTTGTCTACACATGCCTCTTCTGTACCTTTTAATGAACCTGTGGTTGGTGCTCAGGCTGGTATATGCCCAGGAAACTTTAATCTCTGGGCTGACCATTTGCTAGCTGAGTCTTGAGCCTCGGTGGTATTGCAGCACCTACCCTCCAGTTCACTAGACTTACTAACAGGGAGGGATGTTAGACTGCTAACAGGGAGGTGATGATGGTCAACCAGCACATCAGGGAACCAAGAGAGTCAACAGCTGTGGACATGAGAGTCCCATCCAACAGCCCCCTCTCAATTGAGAGGTGGAGAGGGCATCGCTATCCCAGGGTCCTCAGGTTGGAGGAATAAAATATGGATTAGAATGGACTTACTGGTATTCTGCTATAGAATTATTGTGACTTTAGCAATGGAAGAAACTATATCTTTGATGTGGAGACAGTGGCCATGGGAGTTGCTGAAGGTAGGGAGAGGGAAAAGTAGGTATGATATGGGGGCATATCATGATATGGACTTGGAGTTGTCCTAAATGATATTGCAGGCACTGATGCAGGACATTAAAAATCCAGCCTTAACCCACTAAATGGACTGGGAGAGAGTGTAAACTACAATGTAAACTATAATTCATGCTGTGTAGCAGTGCTCCAAAACGTATTCATCAAATGAAATGAATGCACCATACAAATGAAAGAAGTTTTTGATGTGGGAAAAGTGGGGAGTGTATGGACTGGGGTATATGGGAACCTCCTATTTTTTTTTAATGTAATATTTTGTGTGATCTATATATCTTTTAAAAATAAATAAAAATATATTTTAAAAAATAATAGTTGGTAACTTCACCACCCCACTTTCAATAATAGGACAAGGCCTAACACAACATATACAATTCTATTGTTGGTCTTATAACATATGGAAATGTAATATATTTGACATAATGCAAAAGGAATGGGGTAGGAGTAAAGCTGTATTGAAATAAGGAACTATTATCAATGAAATATATGGGAATCTCCTATATCTATATGTGTGTATATGTATATATATTTATACATATACATACACACATGCACATGTAAGATTTTTAAATTTTATTTTCCTTTATTTATGTCCCTCTTCTCCCAGATGTTTCACTAGTAAGTCTGCTCATTATTTGCTCATGTTCTCCAGGAGGCACCAGGAACTGAACCTGGACATCCCATATAAGAGGGCAGTACCTAACAGCCTGAGCCACTTCTGCCCCTCCTCATGGGTTGTGGCATCTGCTTGTTTGTGGTATTTGCTTGTTGTGATGGGAAGCGGTGTCTAGCTCTTTGTGGTTCAAGGTGGCATCTGCTTGTCCTCTTTTAGGAGGTACAAGGTCCAGAACCCAGGACCTCCCTTGATAGGCAGGCACCCAAGTGGTTGAGCCACAATGCCTCCCATGGGTGTCCCCTATATTTTTCATGTAAC
Source organism: Dasypus novemcinctus (assembly GCF_030445035.2). Taxonomy (NCBI): domain Eukaryota; kingdom Metazoa; phylum Chordata; class Mammalia; order Cingulata; family Dasypodidae; genus Dasypus; species Dasypus novemcinctus. The sequence continues at coordinate 26,668,142 of NC_080684.1, read as the reverse complement.
ATTTATGTATTCTAAAACTTCTTTTTAAAAATACTAAATAAATGAAAGTTTAGTGGGATTCTCATATATGCCACATCTTCCCTTCCCACAGTTTCCCACGTTAACAACATCTTTCATTAGTGTGGTATATTTATTTCAATTGATGATCACATATTGAGGTATTGCGACTAACCATGGTCTATAGTTTACATTAGAATTTACACTTTGCACTTCACTTGACAAAAAGTATAATGGCCTGTATCTGGCATTGCAATATCATGCAGATCATTTCCAAAGTCCCCAAAATGCCCCCATGATATACCTATTTTACCCTCTTCCTCTCCTCAGAACCCCTGATGACCACTGTTTCATATCAATGTTACAAGTTCCTCCATTACTAGAATAATAAATTTATGTTAGTCTATAGTTGGATTCTCCCCTTACATTTGCTCATTCTTCAAACTTGACGATTTTGGGATGGTTTTGTCCACCTTGTTTCTGGTTAAGAGGGGGCTTAGATCCCATGGAGCAGATATAAGGAACCATCTTGCTTGCATTTGTGAATACTCTGTTTTTCTGGTGCTTGTTGTCCATCTTTATTCTTTAGCTAGTTGTCCTGGGTGAGTCCGATATACTGGAGAGTAGGTGGTGGCTGCAACTCTGCTAAGTAAGATTCAGGGCTCAACTGGCACATGAACAGTTGGAAGATTTAAGTCTCTGGAACATATATTTAAAGAGTATAGTACCAATTATAGGTTCAAATAAACGGGACAGAATAACCATGTCTAGGAAAATTATAAATTAGTCTAGCACTGATATATTATAGAGATAGATTATCATATATTCCAAGTTTAGACCGACCTACAGTATTCCAATTTCCTCGGGTTATCTGCTCTACCTATACTGTCAAGCTGCTTCTAGAGTCCTGATTAAGGCACTGTTTACTGTGGCAATCAGTGAGGTATATAAGCATTCCCTCTGTAATGATTTCCTGACTCACTTTGAAAACTCTTTGCCATAAACACTCATTTACATGTAATATTTTTCCCTTTTGGTCTATGACTATTTCCAAATGAATTGCTATTGGAGTTTGGTAATATTCACTCACTGCCATGTAGACCCATCCCAGGGAGTGATTGCCCACAGTCGGGTGCAGGGAAGGTAGTGAATTTATATGCTGCATTTGGCTTAGTGAGATGCCATATTTGAGCAACAAGGAGGCTTTCAGGAGGTAATTCTTTGGCAATATATATTACTGGGCTAAGTTTCAGTTTCACAAGTCTAATGACGTTCTTATTTTTGTGCCTCTTTCCTTGATGTGTTATTTTTTTCCTTAATATCTGCCTTTGAGATTCTTTTCGTTTTTTAGTATTTTTAGTCATTTTTATTTTGATATACTTTACACAGGTTGGATCTTTATTTTGCTTCGAGTTCCCTGGGATTTTTAGATTTGTGTGATTTAAGTTTTCAATAAATTTAGAAATACTTTTGTTCTTAAATTTTGCTTTCTCCCAACCATTCTTTCATTCTAGACCTTCATGTACACATATATACTATTTCTTGCTTTTTTTATACTTGTTACATATGCTCTGTTTATTAACTTCTTTTTACTGTTTTGAGATAGGTAATTTGCATTGTTGTTTTCAGCTTCACTATTCTTTCATTTTGCAGTGCCTAATTTACTGTTAGTCCCATCCAGTAAACTATTCAATTAAAATATTTTGTTTCATTTCTAGAGGCACAATTTGGTTCTTTTTGATATCTTCCCTTTCTTTATTTTTTGATTTTTTTCCTTTTAAATATTTGATTATATTGAAGCAGTTTGTAACTATTGTTTAAAGTTTTTGTTTGTGTCATTTCCAGATATGACCCAGAGTGAATTTCTTCCTTATTATGAGATATTTTCCTGCTAGTTGGCATGTTGAAGCTTTTTATCCCATTGAATGTTGGTATCTATGGATATTACATTGTTGTCTGTGTTTTGTTATTACTGGTGTTTTTAAAAGCGTGCCATATTTTCTTCTTACAAGTGGCACAATAACTTGCTCGACCCACTTTAAGCCTTTTATTATTAAGATTCTTTAGTGAGAGTCTAGAATAACTTATATTTTATGAATATTTTGGCCTGACAAGGCATGATCCTTCTGGAGACTGGTAAATCCTGAGGTTTTAGGGAGGGTGCTCCAATGTAGTTGGTTTTAAATAAAATATCTTGCAACCCTGTTTGATCTTTGGAAAAATTATTTTTAAAGTTTATTGATTAATTCCTGTCTACCCTCTTGGAGATTTATCCTATTCATGAATGGTTTATTAGTTAACAATCTCAAAAGACTACAATATAGATTTGGAAACACTTTTGTTGCTTAACTCCCCTCTCTATTTTCCTTTAATTCATATCGTTGCCCTGAAACTTCCACCACCTCGGCCTCCTTGATTTCAGCTCCTCAATGCAACAAACTTTCTGTTCTCTAACTTAGTTCTATGTTGTAGTGACTCATCTAATTGATGCCTTTGGGATAAATCTTGAGCATACTTGACTTAGAGCATAGTTTACATTATGCATATTTTCCCCATATACCCCATTATTAATGTCTTGTAATAACGATGTGCATTTACTTCACATCCATTTTTTAATACACTTTGTGTTTTAGAGCAGTTTCAGGTTTACAGAAAAAATGCACAGCAATTATAGAAAGTTCTTTAAACTCCCTTTCATCCCACCTCTTTCAGTAAAAGATTTTCCTTTTACTAACATCTTAAATAAATATGAAATCTTCATTGGAATTGATGAATCCATGTTGATACATTATTAACTGAAGTCCATTTTTTACCTCAGGGTTCACTCTTTCTATTGTACAGTACTATAGGTTTTCACAAATGTATAATGTAATGTATCCTCTATCACAATGCTATACATAGTAATTTCACTGTTCTATACACATTCCACATTCTGCCTTCTCATCCTTTTACACTTCTTTTGAGACCCTGGCAGACACTGATCTTTTTACTGTCTTTATAGTTTGCCCTTTTCAGAATGTCTTATAGTGAGAATCATGCAGAAAGTAGCTTTCTTTGACTGGCTTCTTTCACTTAGGTACATGCATGTAAGTTTCTTTCATGTCTTTTTGTGGCTTAATAGATGATTCTTAAAATCACTGAATATATTCCAGTTTATGGATAAAGCACAATTTATTTATTCACCTATTGAAAGACATCTCTGATTGTTTCCAAATTTTAGCAATAATGATTGAAGCTACTATAAAAATTTTTTTGTGCAGGTTTTTTTGTTGATATATGTTCTCCACTCATTTAGGCAAACTCCAAGTAGTTCAATTGTTACAGCATAGGGTAAGTCTATGTTTAGTTTGTAAAAAAAATGCCAAAATCTATTCCAAAGTGTCTGTACCATTTTTCCTTCACACCAGAAGTTAATGAGAATTCTTATTTCTTCACATCCTCTCCAATCATTGACATCTTCAGTGTTTTAGGATTTGAGCCATTATGCTAGGTGCATGCTTATATAGAATTGCCTTAACATACAATTCCCTAATAACATACAATGTTGAGCATCTTTTAATATGTTATTTTCCATCACTATATCTTCTTTGTTGAATTGGCTGTTTAGATATTTCTCCCATTTTAAAATTGGGTTGCTTTTTTTTCTTGTTGACTTTTAAGAGTTCTTTATATATATGTTTTTGGATATGATTCCTTTGTCGATAAACATTTTGTAAATATTTTTCCAAGTATGTGTCTTGGTTTTTTTTATTCTCTTAGTGGCATCTTCCACAAACCAAAAATTTTTAATTTTAATGAAGCCCCTTATCAATTTTTCTGTCATGCATTGTGCTTTTTGTGCTGCATCTGAAAAGATATTCCTAAACCCAGGGTCATTTAGATTTTCTTATATGTTATCTTTTAGAGATTTTATATGTTTGTATTTTATATTTATATATATGGTCCATTTTGAGTTAATTGTGGTGGATGGTATGAGGTCTGTGTCTAGATTCATTTTTTTTAGATGTGAATGCCCAGTTTTTCAAAAACCATTTGTTGAAAAGATTATACTTTCTCCATTGAATTGGTTTTTATCTTTTCCAAGGCTCAGTTGACTATATTTGTGTAGGACTGCTTCTCGGTTCTCTATTCTACTGTGTTGTCTATTTGCCCAACTACCAATAATACTTTGTGTTGCTCACTGAAGCTTTATAGTAAGACTTGAAGTAGAGTGGAATCGGTTCTCTGACTGTGTTCTCCTTCTGTATAATGCAGGGTATTCTGGGTCTTTTGCTTTTCCAGGTGGACTTTAGGATCAGTTTGTCTAAATTCACAAAATAAGTTACTGTGATTTAATGCAGTTTGCATGACATTTACAGACAAAGATGTGAAGGATTGACATCTTAATAATATTAATTCTTTTTATCTATGAATATGGACTATTTCTCCATCTAATTAGACCTTGGATTTATTTCATTATATGTTTGTAGTTTTTGTTATATAAATATTGTCCTTTTTTTTCAGATTTATACATAAGCATTTCCTATTTTGGAAATAATGTAAAAGGTGTTGTGTTTTCAATTAAAATTACAGTTGTTCATTGCTGATATATGGACAAATAATTGACATGCATATTCACCTTGCTAAAAGTCCTTTTGAGTTTAAGGAAGTTTTTTTTTCTTTTTTTCTTCTTATTCTTTGGAATATTTTACAATGATAATCATTTCATCTGTAAATGAAGACAATTTATTTCCTCTTCTCAATTGGTGTACCATGTATTAGTTTTTCTTATTTCTCTAGCTAAGATTTCCTATATGATTTTTAATAAGTGTGGTAATAGGGGATATCTTTATCTTGTTTCTGATCTTAGAGGAAAAGCAAGTAGCTCTCACCATTAAATGATACTGAATGTAGGGTTTTTGTAGATATTTTTCAATTTGAGAAAATTAATTTCTATTCCTATATTGCTGAGGTTTCTTTAAAAGTCAGAATCAATATTTCATTTTGTCAAGTGCTTTTTTTCTGCATCTGTTGATATGATGTAATTTTTTTCAGTATGTTTGTGTGATGTACTGCATTAATTGATTTTCAAGTGTTTAATCAGCCTTCCATATCTTGTATAAATCCCACTTGGTTGCAGTTTCTTTTCATGAGCATGAAAGAATAGAGGAAAATCATAGGAAATTGGAACAGTGTAAAAAAGTATATATATATATAAGCTTTGCTTGATATTCACCTGTCAGAAGGATGGTCTGGCGGGGCGTCTATCTGCCCCAAAGTGTCTGTTTTCCCTTTATCTCTCATAAACCTAGATTCTTTATTTTTTAAATTGGAATATATAGGTGTCTGTTAAATATGACACTTAAAAAATTCTCTTGAAGTGGAAAAATGACTATAATCTGGTCAATACAATGGGAAGGGAAAGGATCTGCAAATCTATGATCTGCCAGAAAGGGCTAACACATATTTTGTTTTCCTGCTTCTTTCTGATTGGAATATACTCACAGTGTTGAGGTATCTTGGTCCATGTGGAAGATAGCAACAACAACTTGAGAAACATTAAGGAGATAAAGGGAGTTGTAAGCCATTGAATTTTCAAATAGAAGAAGCACTGTAACTGTTAAGACTTTTAAGAGACAAAGAAGAGCTGATTATTTTAAATTATTATTAATATAGGAGTTTATTACTCTAGGTGGTAATAAGTTCTATAGATAATAGAGATAGTTACAATTTTCATTTATGACATGAAGATAAGGAAAAGAAAATCTTTTCAGTGATGTTTGTATGATTTTCAAAGATATGTAAAGTGATAGATGCACAGGAATGTATTAATAAATTTCATTCTGCCCACCACACAAAAAGTTAAATGGAAGAAATGCATTGATGTTATGATGAAAACTAATCAATTTGACACATTTAATTCTCTTTCTGAGATCAAAAGCTATTTAAAATGTTACAAATAAATTTTCAACTACACTTGATGCTGTTTTTGTACTTGACAAAAGCATTCTTTAAACACACTGGAAAGGGCAAACACTATGCATAATCAAGAGAACAGTGTTAGAAAAGTCTATGCTTTCAAAATTGACCATCAATGAAGCATATAGACTTATAGATAAAGAGAAAACAGAATATTACTGCATGATGAATATTTCATGGTTTGGGGGGCAAATGGAATGGAAATGCTAGAATTGCCAGTAGAAGTGACTTTTATAGTGAGAAATGAAGGATGAAAAACTGAATGACAAAACCAAAGAATGAGAAAAATTGTTTTTGACATTGAAACAACCAATGGAAAGACTAGTCATTAAAGGAGACAAATGCATGGAGTGAAGTAGGATGGGGAGGTGTTTTAGGTGAGTTGTATGAGCTACTATTTTGGGAAAATTTTTCTTGTAAACAGTTTGCATTCTTCCAATATTTAACTATTTTGATAAAATGTATTAAATATTTATATAGAGATTTTCATATTCCTTTTTTCCCTAAGTTTCCAATATCCCATATACCTAGCCACTTTTATTGCCTTGATGCCTTTTACCTTATTTCTAAGCATTAGTTTGCTATTTAACCAACAAACTGTGTTGGTATTTGAAAACATGCACATACATTTGTCAAGTGTTTGGCTGTACCAAAATACTTAAGTTCCTCAAAATATTCATTATCCATTTTTACTATGTTTCCTTAACTTATTTTTTTAAAATCTAATAACATTTTAAATAGTGATCATTATTAAATCACCATACTTTGCAAAACCCATAACTTTACAGTTTTAGTATTTATATGTTTTTCTAGAATCTATGGAAATGATTGTTTCCATGACAAAAACATGTATCTGAGTGCAAGTTGAATTTTTTTTTCACTTTTTAGCATAAATTTATTTATTTTATGGTGTACAGTGGAGAATTTCTTAGCTGATTTCTTTCTCACCTCTATTTCTTGTGCCTGAAACAATTCTTGCCTATAGAAGTTACTCAGTGCTTATTTGAGTGTTCAGTGAATAACTTGTTTGAAAGGCTTGGAGGAAAATTAAGATATATTTTTTTCACTTGTGCTATCAATTGGAGATATACATTTCCTTTATTTTAGTTTTTATTATTCCTAATTTGGAAATAAAGCCAGGATATATTAATATAACTATTATGGTTGGATGAGTTTGAAAAAGAGTTTTGTGAGAGAAAGAGTGACTGAACTAATTCGAACTGGAATGTTTTTAAAAATTTGACTAGAGAGCTTAGGGAGTTTAATGTATATGCTTACTGGACTTCACAGTCCCTATTTCTTAGGAAGTATTGCAATTCTATTGATTGCATCACTGAAGGCTTGTTTTATTCTTCAGGGTGCAAACGAAGAGTTTTAGCATAGGAGCAATGGAAGTCCTGAGCTCTGATGCACCCTTATTAATCGCCACTGAGTCTTTTGCTGAAGGGTTGATATAGATGAAAATGCAGCTGCCGTAGGTGATAGAGCCCACAATAATGAAGGAAGAACAGTTGGAAACAGCTTTTTTCTTATGCTAGGAAGAGGAGAATCTTAATACTGTCTTGATGATATAAATGTAGGACAAAACTACACACATCAGTGTTGTAATGAGGGTCAACATAGCACAGATTATAATAGTCTGTTCCATGAACCAAGTATTTGAATAAACAATCTTCAGGAGGAGAAAAGCATCTTGGATAAAATGATCAATGACATTAGAATAGAATCACAAAAATCCAGATTTAGACCCAGGCTACGTGGGGGAATTACAATCAACAGGCCAGCCACAGAACAGCAAAGGATCATTCTTCTGCAAGAATGTGTTGTTCATGATAGTCACAAAATGCAGCGGTTTGCGGATTGCCACATAGTAGTCATAGGACGTGGTGACCAGGAGGAAAATTCTTTTACTGCAAAGAGGTCGATAAAAAATTCTTGGCTGGCACAACCATTATATGTTATGACTTTGCCATCTGTTGCTATTTTATACAAGTATCTGGGAATGCATGCAGAGGTGAATGATATTTCTAAGAATGCAAAATTTTGTAGGAAATAGTACATGGGTATTTTAAGCTGATAATCTCATAGGATAAGGGAGATGATAACCAGGTTCCCAGTTATACGCAACATGTAGGTCAGAAAAAGTAAGAGAAATATCAGAATCTGCAGTTGTGGGTGGTTTGTCAGGCCAACAGAATGAATCTTTTTTTGTATGATTTCTCATTGTTGACTCCTAAATTCTATTCGGTCTACATTTAATATTCAGAGATACTTTATTAAATTGTGTATTACTGGTACTTATTCTATATATTGATCCTTTTTATTTTAAAAATCTTACAATTTTTAAAAATTACTCTTTAATTCTGACTCTGGAAAGGATTTCTTTTGGTTGCCATAGGTTTATAAATTCTTGGGGAGTAAAGATGTCATTTGACTCTCACGAATTCTTGTTTTGTTATATTTACTTGACACTTTATTCCTTCTTAAAGTGCTATTATGTGTCAAATAATGGGTTCACCATGTATACCTGCAGTCATATGACATTTCCATTATAGCTCTAAGATTAAAGATTTTTTTCTGCTTCTGTTCATGTGTGTTTTCTAGCATGAACAACTCTAAATTTTACATATTCCTGCATACACTCACACACACATACACACACAACCTGCCTGGCTCCCTTCTTCCTAAAATTTACTCCTTAGATTCCTCTGTCCCTAAGTCATCACATACACTCCAAAGTGGTATATAGTACACAGAATTTTATACCATACTGTACTTACAGTTATTCTTTCATGGAAGGCTTCTGAAAACTAGTTTCAAAAACAAAACAGACAATATTTTTCTTTGACCCTTTTCTTGTTATTTGTTAGTATTTTCTTCATTCCTTTTTACTCCTAATCATTCTGACACTGGCTACATATTTTCATCAATTCTTATGGTTCGAAAAAATTCTTTCAGTTGATGTTTATTAACTTTGCATCTTTATTTTAATGATGTTTAATGATGTTATTTTAATGATGTTATTTGAATACATGTATTCTATCTGATATATCTATTGGATCATATCACGTGGGCTTCAAACTCACTGTGTCCCAAATAAAGCTCACAGTCTTCTCCATCTCTTATTCTCTTTCTCTTGATTGGTTCTTTTAAATAGAACTAATAGGCTGCATTTATTGAACACATTCCATGTGCCAGCTATTTTAGTAAATGTTGCTCAGAATATATCTTTTCCCTGTCCTTAACTGACCAGGGTAACCACTATTCATCCATTGATTTATCAACTTTCACTTCAAGCCTCCTGGAAAGTCTCCTACTAAAAGTCTGTTGGTTTTATCTTCAACCCCCATCAATGAATTCCAACAAAAATCAAAACTTGCTACTACATGAGCACTTACAACAGACTATAAATCTGTGAGGGTCTTGAAATGTAAATATGTGTGTGTGTGTATTTATTTTCCTTAATTACATGCAAAGTTAATGCAATACCAGATATATAGCCAATGTCCAGGAAATGATTCTAAATGAATATTTGTATCACATGTGCACCTATAAAACTACTTACTTTTCTATTTAGAGTTCAAATTCATATTGTGTTGATATCTAATTTGTCTACTTAAATATCTTTATATCTTTTAATGTGTTGTATTTTCTTTGACTTTTCTTTAAAAGAGAATCAATGTTTTTCCTTTTATTTACTTTCTCAGCTGCTTCATAGCTAATGATAAACTGCCTTCTCTTTGCCTGATCTTCTAAGAAAATAAAATCTTTTAGCTATGTTGATTGTACTTTACTCCACAGAGCATCTATCTGTGAGATATTAAACAAAAAGTCACGGATTATGTGATTCTGTGTTTGTGTTAATAGCTCTTCCACAGATTGTTCTTAGGCATTGACAGTTACAAAACTAGATACTCAAATTGCAAATTACTTTGCAAGTACTTATATATCATCATTTACTGCAATTAATTTATTTCATCATTAATGATCTATCGGATTTTAATTAATTTACAATTGTTATATATCCCTGCATTCATTTTCCATTAGTATTAAAAATTCCTCTTCGATACATCCTAACTGATTAACTTATGTTAAATTCTTATTAAACTTTACCTGTATTTTTCAAAATCCATTTAACTGTGTAAAATGATGTGTTCTTTTGCTGATGTGGGGATAGAATCATTTCTTATTATCTGAGTTTGAGTACATATAAGGCCTTCTCAGGGTTATAGTCTAATGTAAGGAAGAAATGACCTACACACATGGTTGGCCTGACACAAGTAGTACTCTTAGGAAATTTTACAAAATAATTTAATAAGTATATTAGATCAAATTGAGATGTAGAAAAATATTTTAGCTGCTTACCTACCTTCTTCCATACTGTCTTCTAATCTCTAATGCGACATATGCATCACTGAATTAATTTACGCATCCCTACCAAATTTGAACTTTATTCAGTGCTCTAAAAACATTTGTCTTTTTCTTTCCATCATATCACAAGGTATAACATAACAAGATTTAAAGGATGACTCATAGGGAAATGTGACTAATTGGTTTCTGTTTATTCTACTTTCAAAATATATGTTCGAATTTAGAACAACGATCTTTAATAGGGTTATGTCTTCAGTTTAATTGTTTTGGGAGAAGGAAAAGTATGCTCATTTAATTATACGTATATGTAGCTCTTTTAAATGTGAGGTTGCTATATAGATAATGTAATTCAATATATGTGACACATTTAAATTCACTTAAATGCTAATCTATGCTTGTGCATAAAAAATTTCCAGAGAATGACATTTATATGTCCAAAGAAATTACATTTTAATAAATGAAAAAAATGGATGCTTTACCAAATATAGAAATTATCACTCACCTTTTGAATGTTTTAGAGCTACTTAAAAATTTGTTTTATTTTCCTGATTTCCAAAGTTTATGACTAAAATCAAAGACATGTTAATGTAATTAAAATGACAAATATTATATCTCTTACAATTTTGACTGTGAATCATATTCTGCTGAAACATCAAATCTTATGACTTCTAAATTGAAAATTATAGTTGGGATGAAGATTTTCATATGAATATCTGGTCACTATTGCTTGTAAATCTAAAATCATATTTAGAGCAACTCTGGAATTCATAGAGCTCTCAGAAATATCCATCTCCATCCAATTATGCAGACTTGATGGGGTAACTAGTGAAGCTCTATTAAAAATAAGAGGAAATATGTATGTGTATATATATATATATATGTATGTATATATATATGAGGGTGATGGAATGTTAGGATTCCTCTCCAGTTTTATGAGCATTGCTCCTCTGACATTTCAGGGCAGAAAAGGAGTTGACAACATCTAGCATGACTTTTGCTTGATATGTAAAAGTCTGATTATGTAAAAAAGAGTCGTTGGTAACCCATGAACAACAAAGTCCCTAATGACTCTTCTGTGTAATGAAATTTGGGAAAAAAGAGCATGTTAACAAAGCTTCTTTGGAGACAGTGTCCTTGGAGACAGAACTTTGAACATTAGCAACATGATTTGTATAACTGGATAAATAACTTGTTAAATGTTCTTAAGCCTCTAAAACTATTGCAAATTATTATACATGTAATTACATAACACCATTTATGGCAATTAATTCATTTCATCATTAATGTTTTATCACATTTTGATTAATTTACTGTTGGTATAAATCCTTGCTTTTCTTTTCGACTAGTTTTAAAAATTGTTCTTCGATGTATCTTCATTGTTTAACTGATGCCTAAGACATATTCGATTTTACCTGTATTTTTCACAACCCAAGAAATATTCTGAGAATGGCATTCTGATTCACACTCATTGAAATAATTTCCGTAATGTATTTTCTGGGTCAAAATGAAATGATATATATAATTTTATGAAAATATAATAAAGTTATATAAATATTTTTAACAGTTTTGAATATTATTGATTGGAGCATCCCTGGTTACTATATTGTTATTGAATAGGAATTTTTCTTCATTTTCATTTTACACTTACAACGGTCACTAAAATTTCAAAAAACAAGTGTAACTCTCAATTAATTTTATGTTTGCTTATGCTGGCATAATATTGACTATCCAAATCAAGATGTAAAACATTTTCATCACTTCAAAAGATTTCCATCTTCTTTCATATGTGCTTCTATCCACAGAAATAACCACTACCTGTTCTTCCATCACCAGTCAGTATTTTTACCTTTTATTTCACTTCACGTATGTGGTTTTCCACAATAGGTACTCATTTGTTTCTTTGATTTAACACAATGTCTTTAAGGTATATCCAGGTCATTTTATTTATAAATATGATATAATTTTTATTTTAAAAAGATACTTAGATTACATAAATGCTACATAGAAAAATGTAGGGGATTCCCATATGTGCCACTCCCTATCTGTCCCACCATTTTCTACATTAACAATGTCCTTCATTCGTGTGATATATTTGTTACAATTGATCACCACATAATGGAGCATTGCCACTAAGTGTGGATTATAGTTTACATTATAATTTAAACTCTCTCCCACACATTTTTGTAACTTATGACAAGATATATAATGGCCTGTATCCATCACTGCAACATCATTCAAGACAATTGCAATGTGCTGAAAATGCCACCATACTACACCTATTTTTATTTTTAAAGATACTTTAGGTAGCATAAATGTTACATAAAAAATATAGGGGATTCCCATATGCCCTGATCTCCACACTTCCCACATTTTCCCACATTAACTACATCCTTCATTAGTCTGGTACATTCATTGCAATTGATGAACATGTTTTGGAGCATTTCCACCAAGTATAGATTTAAGTTTACATTGTAGTTTACTTTCTCTGCCACCCAATCCTGCAGGTTATGGCAAGATTTATACTGACCTATATCTGTTATTGCAATGTCATTCAGGACAATACCCAACTTTCAAAAATGCCCCTGTATTACACCTGTTTTTCCCTCTTCCTGCCCTGAGAACCACCAGTGGCCATAGCCTCCACATAATGATAAAATTTCTTCCAGTGGTAGAATAACAATAAGTCTATAGTAGAATGACAGTAAGTCTACTTTAATCCATAGTTCATTCCCCAATCCTGAGGATTCTGGAATGGCAATGTCCACTACACCTTCAATTGAGAGGAGTCTGTGATTCTTTAAGGCCAATGGATAGGACTCTCTTGCTTGCAGTTGTAGACACTCTCAGTTCCTTGGTATGGTAGTTGTCCATCATTACCTCTTTGTTAGTTGTCCTGGGCGAGAGCAAAGAAGTGGAGAGTAGGTGCTGCAACTCCTTTGAAATTCGGGACCCAGTTGACACATGGACAGCTCAAAGATTTAAGTGTCTTTGATGTACACTCACCAACCCTAGTACTAATTGTAAGTTAAAATAGAAGAACAGAAGAGCCATGTATAGGGAAACCACAACTGAGTCCAACTCTGTCATCCTGGGGAGAATAAATTCCAAAGGAGGGCCCACTGACAAGGCACCAAACTCCTGAACTATCTGCTCTTACTATGGTGTATGGCTATCTCCAGACCTTCAGGAGCCCTGCTACTTGGGTAGTATCTATTTTGGCGGTCTATGAGAGGCTGCTGAGATATGCATAAGCATAACCTCTGGAATGATCTCATGACTCACTTTGAAGTCTTTAAACCATATAAATTCATTTGTTTTTACCTTTTCCTCCTTTTGAGCAAGGTATTTTTCCAGTTGCATTGCTATTTGTTGCTTGGTAGTAGTCCCTCAGTGCTAGAAAGGCTCTCCCCAGGAGTCCTGTCCCATGCTGGGAGGAGGGTAATGTATTCAAATGCTGAGTCCAGCTTAGAGAGAGACCACATTTGAGCAACAAGGAGGCTTCCAGGAGGCAACTATTAGGCATGCTATAATATTATGCTAATTTTCCATTTCAAGAGTAGAGATTCAGAAGTATAGTCATCAATCTCAAAGGCCTGTCAATGGACCATCCTGCTTCACTGCTCATTCCCCCTGTATGTGGGGATTCTTGGTTTTCCATTAGAGAATATGACAGAACTCCCCAGGATGGAAATTTGATATTCCTTTGGTTATTGTGTGAATCTGCACCCACTGGGACAATGAGGATATATACTATTTACTAGATTCCCAGCTTTCCACTTCATGAACATGTGTTTTTCTTCATATTAATCTTGCTGATTTTTATTTCTTCTATTCTTATGTGTGGCTAATTTGAATAATATTATTAAGAACATTTTTTTGCCCATGATATTTTATGAATATGTGCAAATATTTTTGTCTTGGAATTAATTTGGGAGTGAAACACACGGGACATATGATAAGCATATGTTTAACTTTCTTAAGTTCAGAGTACCCCTCCACAAATAAATCAATTGAACTCATTTACACTCCTATTAGCAAGTAATCAGAGATGCAGTTTCTTCACTTCCTCACCAAACATGGGATTGTCATTTAAAAAATATTGCCATTCTTTTGGGTGTGTAGTTGTTTTTCATCCCAAAGCTTTAATTCATATCCCTTGATGAGCAATGATGTTGTGAACCTTTTGTAAAAGCTGGTTCAAGTGTTTTGTTTCTTTTAAATCATGTTTCTTTTCCTTATTTAATTCTTATTAAATTCCGAACTTCTTTATATCTTTTAGATAGGAAATTAATTATGTATAACTACATAGTTTACTATTATTTTAAATAAGGTTTTAATTTTACTAAATAAAATGTGTCAACTTTTTCTTTTATGGTTAATGCATTATTGTCCTAAGAAATATTTTTTTTCCTTACCACAAGTGCATTACCTATATATATTTCTAGAAACTTTATTAATTTACTTTCCACATTTAGACTTGTTAGTCTTGTCAAATTATTGTGTATTGTATGAAGTAATGCTCAGAGTTCATTTTCCATAGATGATATGGCATCAGAATGGGCTCACTGTTGTAAATTGGTACTTATACATGTACCAATCTATTGCTGGGTTCTATTCTGTTCCATTGGCACATTTATCTTTCTCTGTTCCAATATCACCTATTTTATTTGCTGGTGTTTAATATTAATTTTTGAAATAAGACATTATAACCTTTTACTTTCTTTATCTTAAGTTTTTTTCTTGTGATTCTATAAAATCTTTTGATTGTATAAAATTTACATTTTATACAAATTTTAGGATGAAATTGTCATATTGCAAAAATTACATTTTAAAAGTTTGATTTGAACTTATTGAACCAGTAGTTCAATTTGGATTTGACATCTTATGAACATTAAAATTTCCAATCTATATTTGTGATGTATCTCTGTAATTATTTCTTCTTTGATTTTTAGGAGCAATATTTTATAGTTTTTCATGTAGAAATCTTACACATTTTTTGTTTGAGTTATTCTTACATAATATATTTCTGATATTTCAAGTGGTATCACTTTATTCATTTCATTTTTTACCTTTTGTTGATATTAGGATTATAATCGATTTTGTATCAAATAATATTAAATATTTCTTATATTAATTTTAATAAGAATTTCACAGGTGTTAAAATTTTCTACATATTTTCAAAAATTTTAGATGGTCATAAATCAAGGAAAGATAAAGATTAGTTCATTGCAATGTTGATGGCATTGTAATGTGAACCAACAATATCCTTAAAATGACAATTTGGACAACTAAGCTAAATAAATATGTTTGCAATAATTGACTGTTAATGATATCCATCAGCAGGATAGTTAACAAGGGTTTGAAGAGAAATTTACTACAGTGATCTATCTGGAATTATTAAAGGAATACACAAAGTCACTTACTTTACCATTGTTCATGTGTGAATAATATGCCTACAAAATTTGTTAGAATATCAACGTATGTGCTAGGAATCCGTTTGCAGCAGAAACAGGTCTTTGCCCATTTATATCCTTTCTGTGATCAGGCTATTATTAGGACAACAACAAATTGTGTGCCATAAAGCATTGTTCCTCTCTAATTCCTTAAATGATTTCTCAGGTATATGATTGCATGGCTTATAAAAAGTCACTTGGTAATTATGTGAAAGGTGGTATGGTGTGGTTCAACTGTAGGTTAGTTACATTAATGTATCCATGTTCATAAGTATAGCTGCATTTAATCTGGATGCGTTTGCACATCTGTTTCAGAAGAAATGCTTCTTTCTCCAGATGTCTTAATTTCCAATTAATCAAGCACAAAATTACCACAAACCTAGTTGCTAGACACAGAACAATTTTATTCCCTTAAGTACTGAAAGTAAGAAGTCTGAAATAAAGAGGTTGGGAAAGCTACATTCCTTCTGGAATCTTCAATTAATAAATCCTGCCATAACCTACTGAAAGTACTGGGGGAGAGTATAAACTACAATGTAAACTATAATCCATGCAGTGTGGCAGTGCTCCAAAATGTATTCACCAAATGCAATGAATGTGCCACAATGATGAAAGAAGTTTTTGATATGGGAGGAGTGGGGGTGTGTGTGTGGGTATATAGGGACGTCTTATATTTTTTAATGTAACAGTTTTTGTGATCTATGTATCTTCAAAAAAACAATAAAAATTTAAAAATATAAAAAGAATAAATAAATAAATAAATAATCTGTGCCCTCGTCTTTTTTAGTTTCTAGAAACTGCCTGTTTTCCTTGTCTCATGGTCCCTTCCTTGTATCACTCCAACCTCTTGCTCCATTATCATATTTCTCCTGGTGATTTGATTCTCCTGCCACTACTATTAAAAATCTTTTTTATTATATTGGGCCCACCTGGATAATCCAGATTAATATCTTAATTTTAAGATCCATAACTTCATCACATCTGCCAAGTCCATTTTATCATTTAAGGTAACATATTCACAGGAATTAAGTTCATGATCAAGTCTATTACAGGTGAGTAGGATTGTCCCAGAGAGACATAAATATATGGAGATATATTGTGGTGTAGTTACTAATGGATAGAGTTTATTCTCACATAGGTCATAGCTGAGCTGGTCTGAGCAACTTAACAGAGTTTGGGACAATTATTGCTCTACCTTTAGTAATTGTGTTTGGTGACTTTGAAATTCTCAATGGATAGACTAAATGACACTTTCCATTGTAACAAATATTTCTTAGAATTACAAAAAAAAAGTATGCATATTCAACATAATGACATGCAAAATATGGTGGTTGTTTCAGAAAACATGAGTTTTTAGAACTCTAGACAAGATTTGATCCTTGTTTCCAGAGTAAGATTTAATGGGCTGCCTTAGGAGAGACGAGATAGGACATATCAGAGACATCACACCAATTGGAAAGAGGCCCAATTTTCTCTTTCAGGGTGGCTGAATTTTCCTTCTTCATAGTGTGTTAAATAGTTTGGCCTCTTTTTGTTTCTTTTCAGCATTTGTTGAGGAAGTTTTCAAATAGATCAGGGTCCACCTTAAGTAACAACAAAGCATTTTGGTTAGTCTGGGAATATAGGCAAGACTGTTGTCTGTTAATAATAAGTGACAAATTGTAAAAATCATTAAAATAAAACACTCAGTATGTGAATATCAAAAGCCAAAATGAACCTGTCATCTCAGAACCTAGATCACACAGGAGCAAGGAACCTATTTCAAAATATCAACCTTGAGAATCCAATAGGATAGACCAAATATTTAAGACCCGATTAAAGGAACAGCAGTGGTTAAGGATAGTCCTATTTTCTCTATGGGTCCTTTCTCCTGTTGAAAATAATTGATCACAGACAGTGGATTTTTAAATCCATTTTTCCTGATTTCTTTGGACCTTCTTTGATAAAGTGTATAATTACACTTAATATTGATTTGTTCTCTTCTGTATACCAATTCATAGATACATATAGCTACCCTCTCAGGAGAGGATACATATGATTTGGCCTCACATTTGAACAAACCTTTTTGCATCTCATTTCTCTATGTTAAAGGACAAATTTTCCTTTTGTAAATGTAGTGTTAAATACAAACTGTATTCTAGGAAAATAAATATCTTTCCTTTCTTCTCTGTATATATGAAGGTTTATATTAAAATTATACACTCTAAAAAGAAACGAAGTTGAGAAATATATGCAAAATGGATGAATCTTGAGGACATTACGTTGAGTGAAGCAAGCCAGTCACAAAAGGACAAGTACTGTATGATTATCCTTTATGAACTAAATATATTATGTGAAATGTAAATACATTATGTGAAATATGAATAAGGATAGAACTGCAGATATAAGACCGTTTTTCTTTGAAGTTGAACAAATGTAAGCTAATAAAATGTTAATTTCAGACAAAAAAACACCCTACATTATACAAAGTGAAAGAGACCAGACACAGAGTACTACGTATTTTATGAGTCCATTTATAACACATGTAAATATAAGTAAATTTATAAAGATGAAAGGAGATAATTAGTTATGTAGGTCTGAGGAAGTAATGCTAAGGGGTGTGGAGTTTTTCTTTTTGGAGTAATGAAATTTTTCTAAAATTTTTGAAATGATGAATGTACAATATTGTGATTATACCAAAAGCTATTGTTAATACACTTTGGATAGAATAGCCAGAAACAGCAGCTATGTACAGTGGGGGAAGCATAGAGAGTTTGAGAGATGAGGAATTACCTTGTTTGTTTGTTTTTTGGTTTATTATTATTTTAATAATGAAAATGCTCAAATAATGAGTGAAGTGACAAATGTACAACTATGTGATTATAGCAAATACACTTGGGATTTTACATTTGGGATGAATCATATGCTTTTTAAATATGTATCAATAAAATTTATTTGTTTAAAAATGGATTACTATATTTTTCATAATTTTTGTCTCTTAGAAATCACATAATTTTTTAGTTTAATGAATTAAACTATAACTATATTCAGTATATGTAGTCTTTCCAAAGGAGTCCCATGAGCACATCTTGCTGATAAAATATGTGTCACTGGAGTGTCACAGGCTGTAAAATCCCATGACATGGAGTCTGATAAAAATGAAACTGCATCCTGACTTTATCTCCTACCAGCATAAACTCCTCCGAACTTCAGTTTAGCTCTTTGTAAAGATTAAATTAAAAACCTTTATGAATTAAGACATGCAAGAAATAATAAATCTCTAACGATTTCCCAAAGGACAGCTGCTTTAATTATTGTTATTGTAATGCCAAGAGGAGCACAGATAAGAATTTTATTTCGTCATGATTGAGAGCTCATTTTAAATATCAAAACCACTGTCCAAAGAATATTCTTCTTCCATGGTTTTTGTAAAAGTAAAAAATAAAAGCAACATGAAAAAGTAGCAGGAATCCAAATGGTTCTCAAAACTTGTAATTGGGTTGGGCAATATGCACAACTGCTCAATTCAGAAATTATATTAAGATGAATTCATTGATTTTATTTGTTTTGTTTTATTAAGGCTTAATTAGATATGAGTTCATTTTTGTTTCCTGAAAATGCGTTATATTCTCTTACTGAAAAACATAATTATGATAACGCTTCCTTGCAAGGAAGGAAAATAATGCAAAGATAAAGATACATCTTAGAGACTAATGATTTTCCTGGAAATTTGATCTTCTACATTAGAAAATCTCACTATTTCTTTGAGGATAGCACAATTTTCTTGACTGAGTCATTTAAAGCTTGTTTTACTTGCTTGTTCCTCAGAGTATAAATGAAGGGGTTCAGCATGGGAGCAATGGAAGTAGTTAACACGGTCACACCCTTATTAACAGCCACTGAATCCTTTGATGAAGGTTTTACATAGATGAAGATGCAACTGCCATAGGTAATGGAGACCACAATCATGTGGGAAGAACAGGTAGAAAATGCCTTTTTCCTTTGCTGGGCAGAAGGAAATCGTAGAATGGTCTTGATGATGTATATGTAAGAGAGAAGTACACATATAAGGGTCATGATAAAGGTCAGCACTGCACAGATTAAGACCGTCTGCTCTATGAGCCACGTGTCTGAGCATGAAATCTTTAGGAGGGGGTATACATCACAGGCAAAATGGTCAATGACATTAGAGTCGCAGAATTCCAGATTTAGGCCCATGCTGAGTGGTGGGAGTAGAATCAACAAGCCAGCTGCCCAGCAACAAAGGACAAGTCTTCTACAGACCCTGTTGTTCATGATGGTCACATAATGTAGGGGTTTGCAGATGGCTACATAGCGGTCATAGGACATAATGGCCAGGAGAAAAAATTCTGTAACAGCAAAGAGGTCTGTAAAAAAAATTTGGATGACACAATCATCATATGTGATTATCTTGTCACCTGTTGATATGTTATACAAGTATCTGGGTATACAAGCAGATGTAAATGAGATTTCTAAGAAGGAGAAATTTTGTAGGAAAAAGTACATGGCAGTTTTAAGGTTGGAATTCAAGAAAGTGAGGGAGATGATTGTCAGGTTCCCAGTTAAACTCAATATGTAGGTGAGAAATAGAAAGATGAAAATGAGAATCTTCAGTTGTGGGTTATCAGTCAGCCCCAGCAACATAAATGCTGTTATTGTGTCGTTTCTCATCACTGAATCCTGACTTCTCTTCAATCTGCGTTTATAATTCAGAAATATTTAACGGAGGAGAGAGATGTTTTAACATCACTTTGAAACAATTAATGGCTCAACAAATTTTGCCAACCATCCGTGTGCATGCAAATTTTATTTAAATTCGTTATAAGTAGTATCTAAACTAGAAGCATAGTCTCCATAGTTGTGTGTTTTGGGAATGTCATGGAAATTTTTTTAACAAGTCAGATTACTTTACCAATATCACACTCTAACATTTTAGGAATTCTTCCTTCTTACCACTTTTTATTTCCAATTCATACGT
This sequence comes from Dasypus novemcinctus, assembly GCF_030445035.2. Lineage (NCBI taxonomy): Eukaryota > Metazoa > Chordata > Mammalia > Cingulata > Dasypodidae > Dasypus > Dasypus novemcinctus. The sequence continues at coordinate 26,647,385 of NC_080684.1, read as the reverse complement.
TATTTATCTGTGAATTATATCGAACTATCTACATAGTTATCTGGACCATTAACTGCAACTGAATTTTATAGACAAATTTTAATCTTCTTCAAAACTGTCTTTCACTGTAGTTTGTTTAGTAATAAAGTACAAGTATATGACAAAGTAATTTGGTTGTCACCATACAGGTTTTTCATATACTTTTCTTTTGATTATGGTTTTAGCACTATTGTAATTTTTAAAATTTGCATTTTATCCTTAGCAACGTTCTACTCACTCTTTCCCCTCTTTCCTCATTGAATTCTGTCTAATGTTACTTTATTGCCAAAGTTGTGGTGAACATAGTGTTAATTTTGATGAGAAACTTATTTGATAAAATGGTTAAGGTATGTTGGATGGGATATGCATAGGGTTGTATGGCATAATCACAACTACTTCATGATTTCCATCTGTTAAATAACATTGAAACATACTCCAACATCCTGGTATTAATGTCACTAAGTGCAAAAAGAACAGATTTACAGTACTAATTTCATTACCCAAGCTGTGCTGCTTTCACTGTGATTTACTTACATCATCCATACTATGGAAATAATAAAATTATTCTTCAATACAGTATTGTTGAAAGATTAAGCTTGCTAATATACATAGAACTTAGAAAGTGCCTGTCTCATAATGACTAATAATTATAAATTAAATCTTTCATTGACCTGATACGTAATGATTTTCCCTTTTTCTGTCACCTTTAGTTTTCACCTTATTATAATCACATTTTTATATCACATTATAATGAAACAGGTTTTGCCAAAGCTTATCAATTTTTACTGCAACATATTAGAAAACGTCTATGTGAAATTTGTACTTTTGACCACACACTGTCACAAACCTTATCTCAACACCACACACATTTCTCCTCTCACCTTTTTTATTTCTAATTACTAAGTGTTAATTTTCTTGCTGGTCTCTATTATGTTTAACTTTCACATTCTTCTTTAGTAGATCTTTTCAACTCAATAAATTTACTCTCATAAATATTTTTAGCTCCTAACTGCTTAGTCTCCAAAAATTCTTGTTTTTCAGAATTTCAGGAATATAGTCAACTATATCTCAAAAACATTTCATATTTGCATCCTTTTCCTCTGCATGCTTTTATAAAATAATCTCCAATTATTAAACTAATCACTTTCAGTGTATTGTATATCTAGAATTATCTTTCCTCTGATACTGTTTGTTTTATTATTTATATACATTCCCAAAACCCTAGTTCTACTTGGGATACAAATACTTGTTCATTACTTTTAAAAATTTTAAGCACATATTCTTCTGGGGACTTGATGAACTTCTATTACATGGGTTGAAAGATTTTCAAAGGAAGCAATTCTTAATCACCTATTAGGGCTAATGGAATGGGATCATTAACTTACACAGTTTCAGATTTGTATGCAGTACCTAAGAAATTTTACTGGCAAAAAATCAATAAAATTTTCAACATAGAGCTATATTATTTGTTATTTAGGATGTATCTAAACATGCTGGAATAAGGAATTTATTCAATTTGCTGTTTCTATAACTCTACCTTTGTGACTACATTTAATGTCAAAGAAAAACTTAAAGTGAAGTAATATGTATTAAAAGGAACTCTGTTCTGATTATATTCACTACTTCCATTCCTGCTAAAAGTTGTATTCGCCTTCTCATCTTTGCCAGTTTGCCAAAAGCAATAGTTTTATTTTCATCACTGCTGCTTTTGCCTCCACTATTCCTCCCTCAGTAGATATTAACACCAGAATTCAGGGACTGTGAAATGTTAAATTTGTGTCAATATCTTCTTGAAAGATATTTTTTCTTAATGAATACAAACTAAATACTATGCCAGCTATCCAAATATTTAAAATATTGAATTACTGCTTCCCCAAAAGGAAGTTTTCCTAGAACCTCCAATTGCTTCATTTTGAGATAAGGTTTATTACTCTCCTATTTTGCCAGGGCTGCTGTGGTAAATACCACACATGAACTGGATTAATTTTAAGTTGTAGTCAGTTCCAACGTGTCATTTTTTCCCAGATATTAACAGTATAACTATAGGAGAAATTTGACATTAAAGATCAGGTGCTAATTAATGAATTGATATAAATTATTATTGACTATTTACTATCTATATTACAATAGGAAAATCTTTTAAGTTTGATTTCTAATGAGATGATGTGACATGAGCCAAAGTATCCATTGTATGTTTTTTTGTAGGGCCGTAGTGTTTCTTAATATCCCTCAAGGTATACTGCTTTCAGATGAGCTCCTACATATTACTCCTGCATAAAATTATCTTACCAATGAATACAGACTATCTAAGAGTAATGCACAATTAAAACTGACATTTCCTTTAGCCATATTAATACTCACACATCACACATCACACATCACACATCACTCATCAGTTTTACACCGTCAGGAAAAATCCATTTACCAGACACAAATATGACCTGCTATTTCAGAGGATATAACCCATACAACACAGTTCATCATACTTCCCCTTTGACTGTTAATCATAGCCTTCCTCTATAAGTTATTTAACTAGAACAATCTTTACATCTGTAACTTTGAAAATGAATGTCTTACTGAAAACCTACATGAACATTTCTGGGCCCTTCTGTTTGAATCCATGTGAATAGCTACAGCATCCTTGGCTGAGTTCTCTTTTCTATCTTCTTCCAATTGCATCAAGTGCTTTAAAAGAAACTCCTTCTAGATTTGAAAGACTTGGTTTTCTGATGTCTCTTTGATCAGAGAGAGTTTTGCCATTTCAACTGTGGTAATTCTTTTATTTGTCAAATCTGTAACCAGGTTAATAAACATAAGGTCCTTGGTGACCTTACGTAAAAAACTATGAAAGAATCATTTGTGTAATGAACTTTGGGGAAAAATAATCACCCCTAATCTACTACCAGTGGCTATATGGCCTAGAAGGATGGAAAATAGAATCCAAAGCATTTAATAGAATCAGGTTGGAAAACAATAAGAATAATTTTTAAAACCCTATACCCTTACTTTTATATTTTCTAACAAGCAATATAATTAAAATATCATGCTTCTCCTTTCTCTCCTTTATAAATTTTTAATAAAATGAATAAATCATACGTTGCTATGAGAATTGGTCAATTGAACAAATGCAGAAGTATTTGGTCAAATAATAAGGAGAATAATTTTTAAAAGTGGTAATAAATGCTATCATTTTTGATCATATGTTTCCATACTTTCTTCCTTTAAATATAATGCATATCACTTGCAACATTTAAAAATGCACGAACATTAAACTAAAAAAAGTATTTGTATGTTGAGAAATATAGATTATCAGATGCTATTTTAGTCTTAGAGATGTTTGAATCTATTTTTTTTCCTCAATAACTATTGGTATACCTTATTTTAATTACATTTGAGCTCAGTCCACTATATTAAAGTAACATCAGTGTTTAAACCAAAATTTATTGTAAATTATGCTTTTTCCAATATACCGCCATTTTAAGATATAATTCTATTGTTATCAAAAAATTTATTTATCCCCAACAAATCCTTTTAGCTCCTTTTTCATTTTTCATAATTAAAAAAAAACAATTCAAGAAGAATCTTTGTACAAAATTTTTTTTTTTTGCATATTGTCAGACTAATTGCTAGACAGATATGCTGTTTGGAAAATTTGAAGACCCCTATACATGAATCCCAGTGCAGACATTAGGATTTTTGGAGCAAAGCCCTGAATCCTCCTAAGAAATTACTCTCCTTTTGAGAAACAGCTTTTGGCTTGCTACTGGGTGTTGGTATACTGAGACTGAACACTAAGAGCCAATAATATCCCTAGAACTAAGCTTGCCATCATGAACACTGCAATGTCTGACTTGATACATCATAACATTGAGCATACATTGCACACCTCCGTTATCAAATGGAAGTGAAATATACAAGAAAGGGTTTAAGCAACTGAAGTGACAAGTAAGTTACATGAAGAACTAGCACAAATGCCAATGGCCTCTACTCCTGCCACAATATCTTCTCTTATCCAGCCCGTAACAATGGCCTCCTGCATAATTCTCAGTGATCAGCTGACTGAGGAAGAGAGAACTGGGCATGATTTACAGGTTGTTTTGCACAATTTTCAGGTTCAACTTGAAATCTCTGCAGCCCCTTTCTTGCATGTTCCTGAAGAATAGTTGTGAAAGGACACCCTCCCAGGTAGCAGAACTTCAAGGAGTGACCCTTGTTGTTCATTTTGCTTTCTAGGAGAAATGACCAGGCATGTAACTGAACATGGGTTTTAGACAGCTTTTTGGCTGGAAAGTCAGGGATGTGAAAGGAACATGATTAAAAAATTGTTGACAAGGAGATCAGGAAGAGAGGCATGTGGATAGATCTGACCTTTCTGAATGGGTAAATAAGTAAATGTCTATGTGTCCCATGTGAATGCTCACCAAAGTGTGACCTCAGTGGGTGAGGCCATTTGAATAGGATGGCCCTTTCTGTGGAGATCAGTCAACCTCTTCTTAGGATGATACCCCCCATTGTCCAGTGGGTTCATGGGCAAAGTAGTCAAGGTGGGAGGAATGGAGATTATGATTGGGTTCAGCAACATACCCATCCTATCCAAGGAAGACCTGACTGCAACCATTGCTGCACTGCTATACAGTGTGTTGTGGGAATTCAGACTTTGGCTCAATAGAAACTTTCCCAAAATTACCATTTTATTGCTTACACAGCACAATGTTTCCAAAAGAGCAGGTGAAGGGATCCTATTTTGTTTGGTCACCTTGGGAGACCAACTGCTCGGGTAGGGTCAGTGGATGGCATACCTAACTTAGTTTTGTAGAGGAGAGACTCTATGCTGTTTGAGTGTTGATTGTTTATATGCTCCAGTGGGAGGTGATCCTGCCACTGAAAGTTCCCTCCCTGGTAAGCATCTAGAACAGGTAGTTCCCAGGATCCCTTTCAAAAATGGTTACTCCTTTTCATTAGACCTGTAGTATCACCTGGGTTGTGGAATGGAAGAGATTCACACTTCTACACAGAATAGAAAAAGAGGTAGGGGCTATGCAAAGTCAGAAGATTGCTACTGAGCATGTATCTCTAATTTTTCCAGAAGGGAGTATCTGTTTCCCTGCGTTTTCCATGTATTAAAGGCTGCCAATATTCCTTGGCTAGTGGTTGCTTTACTCTGGCTGGGCTTATGTCAAAGCTTCTCCTTCTCTTACTCTCCTCCTCATCTTTCCCTTATAAGGACCTTTGTGATTATGTAGGCCTACCTAGATAATCCAGGATAATCATCTCAAGATCCTTAATTTAAGCATATTTATAAAGTTCCTTTTGTGCTTTAAGAATGTGTATTCACAAATTATAGAGAATATGAGTTGGGCATCTTTGGAATGACTTTACTCTGTGTACCACAGTTGTGGGTAAGGATCCTGAATTATTTTGTCAAAATAAATAGTCATGGAGATATGAAAGACTAATAACTTTTTGTCAAAATGACTTTAAAAGGCTCTGCTAGAATAAGACAATTGGAGTAACAATAAGAATAATAACTGCTTGGATGAAGTGTATCAAATATGGTGTATGTATGAACCGATAAAGTAATTTAGGAAACATTGTTCAGTCTTGGAGCGATTTGACAAACTGATTTATTAAGTTGATTTTTATTGTACTTTTTACTTTAAATGGTAGAAGTTTATGCTTTTATTGGTTTTCCATATTTTAATATGAACTAACTAGAATAGCAGATATAAGACATAATCTTGTCAAATTTTCAAATAACAATGATGTTTTTGAAAGATAAAATTCTAATTTCTTTTAAATGCAAGGAAGAATCTCATAAATTAATATATTGTTTATACATTTTCCTATTGATTAAAAATTTAAAGTTGTCTTTGTTTGGGTATTATGACAATTCCTAAAATAAATTCTTCATGCCTTTAACAAACATATATGTTTGACAAGTCATTCTGGTTGCAATGTGTGAAACCAGTATAATACTCTCATTTTTCTTCAAATATATTTTCAGTGCTATATTTGATGTTAACAGCTTGGTGCGTACATTATCACACCAGAGTCTCCGTTAATACAAATACTTGTACTTCTTATAGTTTTCACTTTTTATAGTTTTTATTTGTTTTTACTGAAATATTGTCATAATTAATGACTCATCTTGAAATTTAAGGTTTTTTTTTCACCTGGCAATAGATACTTGATGGTTCCGTCATGTAGTAAATTGATATCCTTGAAAAAAATGTTTATTTTCCACTATATATATACACATATATAAATATGTATATATATATTAAAAAACACTAAAAATATTATCATCTGAACACTGTCTTATTTTTTAAAAATATTCCTCCCTATTATATCTCTGATTTAATAACTTATTTCCTGCCACTTACAGCTTCCTTTGGAAACAGCTTTCCCTTAATATTCTGCTTATTGACTATATATAAATAAATACATTTGTATATAAAATGCTGAAATTTAAAATTCAAGGATATCGAGTGCCTTTCTTTCATTCAAAGTATATCTTATATTCCCTTATAAGATTTTTACCATTTTATTTATAGTTACTCTATGCATTTCATGTTAAATTTATTATCTTGACAATTACATTTTCATAACTATTAGTACTGAAATAATATTTACTCATTGCTTTTAGATGATTATGATATTCTAAAAAAGATAGATTGATTTTTAAGTATTTTCCATTTGTTCAGCTACTTTCCTATTAGAATTTCTTGAGTTTTCAGGACATGTAAGAATATCCTTATGTGGAAAACAGATATGCCACATTTCATGTTGATGTTAAGATTTTAAAATCTGTCATTATTTTGACTAAAATTTTAAAATCTGTCATTATTTTGACTAAAAGAAATATTGTTAAAAGTATGAATAATACTCAATGTTATCCATTGTATGCTCTATTTCTAGTTCAGATAAAGTAAGGTGCAAATTAAATTAAAATTTTTAGTCACTAATATGTAATTGTTTCATTTGCTGTTTTCATTATTTGCTCTGAATGTTTTCTTCATATTTTAGGACATTTCCAAGACCTTCCAATGGATTATTGAATATTTTATCTCTTTTTCACTCATTCACATTCACTGGGGTGTGCCTATTAAATGTTATTTGACTTTTCAAAAACCTGTCTTTTGATTTCTTTAACTTGTATAATTGACTTTATTTTCTACCTTTAGTAATTTCCTTTTCAATATACTGTTATTAATTTTTAATTTTTCACATTTATTAAGTTAATAATAATTTATTGGTATACTTGCCAGTTTAGCAAACAACGACGATTAAATTTAGATAACAAAATTCCTTCTTTTTATTTTTTCAGGACATATTGGTGATTGAACCCAGGACCTTAGAATTCTGAAGTAGGCATTTAACCACTAAACAACACTTTCTTCCCCAGAATTCTTTTTGAAAACAATTTTTCAGTTCTTCAAAAATTTTCAGTGAAGTGGCTACATTTCATTCCTCTCAGACCAGTAATTAGTTAATTAAATGGGAATAACTTATTTTCCAATGAATTATATTGGTGTGGGTTTCTAAACTCCATATACATAACTAATTAGATTATTATGACAGTAGGGACTGTACCGGTGTAATTTCTGTTAAATGTAGAAATAGGGTATCAAACATATGTGATATAGGTCATTCGATATTTTTCCAAACAAATGTACTCTATGGAAATGTGCATATTTTCTAATTCAGCCTTTCATTAAGTGTGCAATGATTTGCTTGTTCTGACTTTATTCTTTTGTGTCATACCAAGGGCTGTACCATATAGATTCTCAGACTTCGTACCTAAGTCCCTGGGATCCATAATGCAACCTCTAGCTCTTATCCTCCAGCAGAAACTCTCTTGAGCACCCTCAAGATATTGTATATATCATTGCTCTACTTATGTTGCATCTTTAAGAATACTTCTTAATAACTTTGCAGTGGTTTCAGCTATAGATTCAAGAGAATGTTTAAAATTTAGCATTTCTATGTATTTTACTAGCAGTATTTCTAGGTTACCTTATTCCTCCAATTTCTCAATATTGTAAGTGCTATTATTTTATTTCTAAATTTATGTTTGTGTTTTTATTTTAGTTTTAATTCATCCTTTATGGAATTTTTACATAAAATTACTGTTATTTCATGTATTTGGATATAACTGTGATACATATAAAAGTTGTGTTTCAAGGGATAGTGCCCTATATTTGATCAAATAATGACTTTTACTATATCTAAAATTATAATATTATGAAACTAATTTCAATACCAAGCTATTTTTAAAGAAATGTTTTCTCCTTGAGATGTAAAACACTATCATCTATTTGTATGAAAAGTGAGTATGCAGGATTGGTTTGAGGACTGTTCAACAGTAACTATTTTACAGAAGTGCTAAGAAAATTAATGGAACACTATTATTGATACTAAAATGAAAATAAGTGTATATGCAATGAATGAAAATGCCCAGCACCATAAATTATGAAAATAAACATTTTCTTTTGAAATGGTCCTTTATATACTATTCCCATTACCTAGTAGAGAGCAATTCTATCCTTTTGATGGAGGCCTTGAGGGATTTCTTAACTTGATTTTTCCTCAGGGTATAAATAAAGGGGTTCAACATAAATGAAACAGAAGAAATGAGCAGTAACTACCTTATTAGTAGTCACTTCTTCCTTTGCTGTAGGGTTCATATAGATGAAAATGCACGTGCCATAGGTGCTGGAAACCACAATCATATGGGAAGAACAGGTCGAAAGGACTTCTTCCTTTGCTGGACTGAGGGGAATCTAAAAATGTCCTGATGATGTAAGTGTATGACAGAACTACACAAGTCAGTGTCATAATCAGGGTCAGCACAGCACAGATTGTCACTGTCTCTTCTAGGAGCCAGGTGTCTGAGCATGTGAATTTCACTAGGGGAAATACATCATAGGCAAAATTATCAATGATGTTTTAAAAACATTTTTAGTGGTGTGATGATTATATACAAACCAGCTGTCCAACAGCAGATGATGAGAAAATTGCAGATACTTTTGCTAATGACGGTCACATAGTGGAGGGGTTTGCAGATGGCCACAAAGCAGTGATAGGACATGGCAGTAAGCAGAAAAACTTCTGATACTGCAAAGAAATCAGTAAGAAATACTTGGATGACACAGGAATTATAGGTAATGACCTTGTCACCTGTAGCTACATTATATAAAAATCTAGGAATACAAGCAGATGTGAAGGAGACCGCCAAGAAGGAAAACGTTTGTAAGAAAAAGTACATGGGTGTTTTAAGATGGGAATCCACAAAGGTGAGTGTGATGATGGTCAGGTTCCCAATTACAATCAGCATGTAGGTGAGAAATAGAAATGAAATATAAAAAACAAAACCTGTGGCTGAGGGTCATCGGTCAGTCCCAGCATAACGAATTTTGTTATTGCACCATGTCTCATCACTGATGGAGGACGTCCGCTCAAGCTGATGTGATATTTGGAGCCATTTTCTTATTCATTTTTCTAACTGTTCCTTATGTCAACATACTCAGTATTTTCTTCGACATTCCATTTTAAAAATGTGTTTTACTTCCATTCTCTGCATAGACTTTTAACTTGTGACTGCAATACATCACAGGTTAGCTGTAATTTTATGAGTACCACCAATACCTTTGGCTGTCAAGAATTATTCCCTATTAAGAAATTAAATTTAAAATTTCACCATTGAGTTCATGTCTTTCTTAATTATGTCCGTTATTAAAAATAATACTAATAAATAATAGCTTGGACTCATTTTACTAACTTTAAGTAGAACTTGAAGTCTCTGATTAAAAATAATATTTTTGATTCTTTATTGATTTTTAGGTGAGTGCTGTTAATTTCCCTTAATCATCCTAAGCCTTTCTGTTCCACCTTGCATACTTTATGTTTTTTCTGAGGATGTGTATCTCTTTAAAATATGCATGTAATGTACAAAGAGTGCACCCGGAAAGAAGAGCTGCCCAGCGCAAAAGAAAGTTCAGCCTGCCCAGGAATGGTGCCGCACACACGGAGAGCTGACACAGCAAGATGACGCAACAAAAAGAAACACAGATTCTCTAGCTGCTGACAGCAACAGAAGCGGATGAAGAACACACAGCAAACAGACACAGAGAACAGACAACTGGGGTGGGGGTGAAGGAGAGAGGAATAAAAATAAATAAATCTTTTAAAAAAATAAAATATGCATGTAAACTTTCCTTCTGAAGAAAGAGATGACTGTCTTCTCTTTCTTTTGATTTTCCACTGAAAGGAATTACTTTTTCTTCATGATACCATCTTTTGCTTCATAATAACAGATTTAATATAGAAAGAAAAAATCTTTTTATTTTATGTTTATGTTGCTCCACAAATTTCTCAGGTCAACCATTAATTATGCCAGAAGGGGTTCAAATATTTCCAATATACAATCATATCACAAGATTCAGGATTTTCTGACATCAAAGTACAGAAAACTTTCTCCCTTGTATCCAGTTTACTTGTGTTTATGAACAGTTTCACTTTATTGTTTAATGTACTGTGTTCTCTTCTTATTGAATGTAGACTGACTTGTCTGTATTTGTGTATTTCACTGAGTTACCAAAATAGGGAAAAAGCACTGACTGAAGCCACAGTTTTCCTGCAAGTTAGAACTCTCCTAGGGAATTGGGTGTCTCATTCAACAATTATCAAATATTTATATCAAGATGTAGAAGAGCTTTTATTTAGCAGCCCACCTACCTTCCTTCCATCTTTCTCCTAATATGTCACTTAAGACACACATCACTATGAAACCTTACTTAGGCTCCAAAGTTGGAACATAATTCATTCCTCAAAATACATCTTTTTTCCCCAAGATATTACAACTTATGCAATATAATTTAACAAAACTGTAAAGCATAATTTACAGATATCTTTGTATCTTATTTGCACCTAAACGGTTAAATGAACAATAGTAGATTACCAAGCCACTTTTACTTGGTTCAATATATTATCCACTTTGGAAGGTGAGGATAAAAGACATGCCTATAGACTCCTGTACTTACAAAATGCTTTATTAATTATACTTTGAGGTTGAATATAAGCCTAAGTTGCCAAGGATATTTCTTATATTAAGTAGGTGTATATATATTAATGTCTCATGAATAAAAGCTTCCCAAATACTAACATTTACCAATTAGAGAAATTCTAAAACATGATGTGTCATAAATATTAGTTGGTTATATTACAAAATATAAAAATTATTGCTGAAATCTGTTTTTCCTCAGGAACAAATAATGACCAAATCCTGTAAAGGGAATTGCAATCCAAGAAAATTTTCATCATACTTACTCTTCTGTTAGTAAATCAGAGGTTCTGTTAGTTGTTTAAAGATTGCAACATTAAGAATGTAATGTTGAAGTGATTTTTTTTAAGGGTATGAATGTTTTAATCGATTTTTAAAAGATTACAAAATTTGACATTGAAAGAGATTAAAAAAAAAAACAGACAGGATTTAAATTGGCAAATACAAAATGATTGGCTACAAACAATTTAAAAATATATTTCCCAGTCCCCAAATAGAACATTAATTTAGCAATTATACAATTTTTGTACCATGAATGTATTTCCCTTATAATTCTTAAGAACCATTCTAAACACTGTATTTGTATCAAATACAACAAACCAAATTTATCAGCGTTATTAATAAAAAATTATTTTAAATTTACTAAGTTTGTTCTTTTCTGTAACTGTTGTTTTTGGGTCCCAAGTTTTGTTTAAACTTTTTATTTACCACAATGGTCCAAATTTATTGAGTTTATTGAATTTGCCCTCCCTTTTCTGTACACAACAGTGGTTTTTGGTCCCATGTTTTGCTTGAACTTTTTGTTTACTGTAATAGTCTTTTTCACTCCTAATTCCTTCCACAGAAGAGAAAAGGGAGACTAACCAGTCATAGATTCCATCACAAGGAATGTGAAGGAAGGTTCTACAGTGAGTAAAACCACCAGTGAATATAATATCTTGGTGAAAAGGAAAGAATTAAGTGGCCAGCTAAGAGGTCCCTGCTGCACCAATGAAACAGATGCAGGAGAAACCTCAGAACAAGCAGAGCTTAAGCTCAACGCCAGAGGTCAACTAAGGCTATGGAGGTCAAGCTCAACCAAGCCCAGTGCAAGGGTGGGGACCCTGAGGTAGCGCAGATGGTTTGCTGTGAATTCCAGCTGGATCTAAATGACATTTAAAATGACAATGATACAGTTTGATGTGAAATTTCAGAACTTGCCCATCGCAAACTGGTTATCTTTGAATCAGTCTTTCTTTTTGGACCCAAGATCCAGGCTATTTCTCCTGTCTTAGATGACATACCCAGTAAAAACAGTCTCCATGACGGGTTTCATTATCTCCCAAGTAGGTGGTGGTGACATCACCATTAACACTAGCATCCAAGCTCTGATACAAATTGATAAGGTCCTGAATCAGTAAGTCAGAGCTGAAGTGCTTTCTGACCATACTGAACCATTTCTGAGAACCACATTAGCCACATTCACGCAGCTAAGACCCATCTACAACACAGAACCGGCAGATGAGAAACTAAAAAGAGGGTGGGGTCATTAAACTATATTGCTGGAAATGTGATTCCACCACTTCTGATAGAAATCGTTGCCTGGAGACTTCCACCCAAGTCCTGACGGACGTGAGGCATGGACTCATCACTTACTAGTGAACAAAAAACCGAGGAGAAGAAAGGTCTAGTCTGTGAACCACTTGGTAAGAAAGGCCCAATCCCAAGTGCCCTATTTGTTTGGCTCTAAGACAGCCTGCTAGCAATGGACAATTCTTCCAAATTATCAGAACTTGTTATGAAAGCTCTTGAGTAGTTTGACTACTCCCTTATACAGGTATGAACCTGGACAGGATTCTCTTGATATTCTTTCTAAAGTTCTCCTCTAAAGAGAAACTAGAGCAATGCCTATGTGGGAATAAGGACCTAAAAGATCCTGCTGCACACTCTGTACAATTAAAAGGGCCCAAGATTCTGGACCACTGCCTAACAGGAGAGTGAGCACCAGAGGGTCACCTCTGCCAGGTGATGATGTACCCGTATGGTCCATGGTGATAAGGAGACAGAGAAGCATCCTGAATAGATGAAAAAGGCCTCAGTGCCTGACTTCTTAGTCAGGGTTTTAAAAGAGAAGACTGGCTCCAAAGAAAGCACTAAAGAGAGCTGAGCAGAACTGACTGATTTACGCAGAAATAATCAGATGCCAACTGCCAACATGGGAATGGACCATTTTCTAAATCACAGTACTAATTCATCTCTTCAGATACTTACCCAGTATGTTTTTATAATTACTTTCACTGTATTGGGCAAAAGGTATATCTTTTTTATCTTTGGTCCTTAGGCCTCATAAGTTTCATTTTTCTATGTGCTACATTATATAACAGTTTTTCTTAAACTTGATATCAGCAATTAAAGTACAGTATAAACATGGGGTTGCTTATGTTGTTTTTACACACATAAAATACCAGCATCTCCCATATATAATTTATATTAGGCTATATAAATGTCTCAAAGAGTTAGCAATAATTATCTGAAAATGTCACAATGTAGTTTTAAGGCTTAGTGAGATACAGTAAAAAAACTGATACAGTAAAAAAACCCAGGCCAACATTTTAACTATTGATCTCTTAAGTATATGTTAAATTTCAGTGAACAGAACATAATCTGATCACTGTCTATTTAGTTTCTTTTACTAATAAACTCATAACTAAGCAAGTTAATTTAAAAACAAAAAATTTCTTATAAGAAGCATAAAATAATCAGGCTGCTTATACAGCTATAAAGCATTATTTGGAAGCTAAGCCTAGTAAAATGTTCTAAAAGAATAACAAAATAATTTATCATCAGTTATTCTGTATGATTTTAAAAATATGTCCTTCCCATGCAAAAAAAAAAACCACCACTTAAGTTTCAATCATTACAACAACGAAAAACCCCTCGGGTCTCATTTGTGGCAATTGACACACAGTCCAATATTAACACCAACTGCCTTCCTGCCCTTCCCCTCATGCTCCAAAGGAAGTGGTTTAAATTACCCAAATTCTAGAGGAGCTTCTGCCAGAGTTTGAGCATCAGGCAGAGTCACTACCTTAGGAAACACCTGTTCACAGGAGTCTTTAAGCATTAAGTGGTTCAGTGAGGGCTTCAGACCTAGGGTTATTCTCAGGTTTTCTCAGCTCAGACTTCTGACATCTTCCCGGAAGCATAATGAAAAAGTCAATTAGAAACATGAAGCTTGCCAAAAATCCGAACACAATTGCAGCAATTTCAGCAGAGGTCTTATCATGTGTGGCAACAAAAATGATGGATGCCAACAAGAACACACATCCTGTTCCACAGGTAATATAAAAATCCGATGATTTTACTTTGTCGTCATCAACTTTCTCATAAACTGGAATACAATACACAACCAGTATAAGGAGACTTAGAAGAAAGGCACTGCAGCTTACAAATTCAAAAAAGTAAAGTCCTCCACACAAAGTACACTGTGATACAACTTCTTCACAGATAAAGGCCAGCAGAGACAGCAATAGCTGCGAGCCTTTGAGCGCGCCCCGCTGCCACGGTAGCCGACCGAGGGAGAGGCAGGAGGCCAGGCCTCGCCGGGCGCCTCGATCGGGGCCCGGGTTCTCCTCGGTGGTGGGGCCGTACACCTCGCCGTTCTCCATCGCCCAGGGCCCGGGAGCTCCGCGGCCGCGGCTGCAGCGTCGGACCTGGGCGATTCCAGAAGCTGAAGTGATATTTTGATAAGTGTATTTATGTATTCACCTTTACTAGTATGTCTGGGAATACATACAACTCCCTGAAAATACAATCTTAAATAAGTCTGACGGACTCCCTGATAATAGGCTTAGTGCTATTATAATATTTTCTTACTCTTTGTCATTGAAAGGAAAATAAATTACTCTAAATTCTGTAATGTAAGGGACTTTATTCACAGAGGGGAGAGATAATATTTTAAGAGCCAGGACAGAGTGAGTGCTTTACCATTTGGAACATGGATTTTTAAATATTGATGAATATGCCACTGAGTGAATAAAATTTTCCTTGGTGACATATATTCATTAATGAATTTTTTGAATAATGAAAATTTGGAAATGAAAAAAGAAACACCAAGGAACACAGGCTTCAGTGGGGACTTTGTCCTTGCAGGTAGCTGATGATGCCTCAGTATCAGACACGAATTAGGAGGAAAACTCTATGACTTAACATTGTTAATATTTTGAAATTTTTCACATCTATTAAGACATTTGTAAGATTGAATCCTTTATTTTATAAATGTAACAATTTAGTTTCATGTATGAATATTCTATTATCATTGAGCATTTTCACTCAGAAAGTGTATATGATCATATGAGGCTACTGCCTACATTGAAGACCTTAGCCTTCCAGATTTTCCTTCTCTAAATACACCCATTATAATTTAAATACAAATTTGCAACCATATGCTATAATTGGATGGGGGAAAACATGCTTTTATATCTTTGAACACATCTTAATTTATCATATAAATTTTTAATATTTCCAATTTAACAGTACTAATCAAGTTGATTGTATGAAGATGTTTGTATTTATTTTACCGATGTCTGAATTCAATTTACAATATTCTTCCAGTTTGTACAGTTATCAATCATTCTATCAAAAGGATCTTCATTATAATATTTTCCATATGTGGGAGAATAATTGCTAAATGTGCAAAATGTAGATTCAAATGTTAACTTATTTTTAGAAATATACATTGTTATATATCAGTCATAAGATTAGTAATTTTTTAAAACTTGCCATTCTAATTGTCATTAGAGTACATTATTTTTACTTTTAATTCCATTCATACTTTCCTTTTAAAATTGTACTTAATATGTGTTTTATGATTATAGTCTTTAAAAGTGTCTGTGGGTGGTGGGTAGCACAAGATGGTGTTAGAATAAGTGCACCCACATCATCTCTCCTACCGAAAGATGGCTGAGTGGGGACAAAATCCTGCCTGAATGAGCTGTTTTGGGAGCCCACAAAGCTGGAAGCTTCTGGACATCCATCTGGAGAGAGTGCCACAAAAAAAGTGATTGCTCAATGTAAAACCCTGGGTTTCTGGCTCTTGTGCCTGAATCTGTTGGAAGACTAAGCCCTTCCCTTAGGGCAACTAGCCACAATGTTCCCCAAACCCTGCTGGTCACGCAGCTGTATTCCCCAAATTTATATTCTCTGGACCTGCGATACCCAAACCCATGTCCCCAAACCCCATATTCCCCAAACCTGTGTTCCCAAAAACCACATTGCCCAAACACAGTGCTCCCTGAACTGCAAACCACAGCATTCCCCAAACCTGCTGGTTTCAGATAAACTCTGAGAATGGGAAATTTTCCCAAGGGGTGTAGAGGGGCCTGAGGAGTGTGGGTTCAATTGTCTGGATGCCTCCTTTTTGAGCTTTGAGGAGCATACCAGCTAGTTTGAGGAGAAACAAGGAAGAGGTGAAAAGGGAATCTGTTGAGGCAGCCCAATTTACCTAAATGCCCTGGGATAGGAAAAATTGCTCTGGGAGAAGGTGGAGTCAGGCAATTAACTAGTCCTGTCTAATACACCTAAGGGTAGAGAACAGTAGGAAGTGTGTGGTAGGCTTCCAAGAACACATTTAGGGTCCCTGGCAAGGTGAGGTTGCTCTCTCAAAGAGATTGAGAGTCACTATTTTCTGTGGTGAGTTGATTAACCAGGGTCCCATTTGATTCTCAGAGGGCTTGCATGGGCTTCCTGCTGCCCTGGGAGAGAAGTAAGTGAGGAAGGGAGAAAGGAGGAAGGACAGATCCCTAATCAGTTTATTCATTTGCGAAGATGACTTGTCAGGTACCTTGATGACTTGTCAGGGTTTTTTTCTTGTCTTTCTTTCCTCTTTATCCCCACCTCCCTTATTTTTTCTTTCTTTTTTTCTATTAGATGCTGCTGGCAGTGTTTCTTGTTTGCTGTGTTTCCTCTTTCTCAATTTCCTCTTTTCTGTGTGTACTTATTTTAGCTACCAATGCTATCTCCTTTCCTTCCTACTTCATTCTATCTTCCACCTTCTGTTGTTGCCCTTACATTCTACCTCTCTTTGTTTAGCTCACAATTTTTCTGGCTTTTTATTTCTAACACTTGTATTCTGTTCTCTATCTTTTATTAACTCTTTATGCTATGTCTTTATGTGTTTCTTTTCTCTTTGTCTCTCTCCTGATCATGTTGGTCTTTTAATTTATACTATATTCTTCTCCAGATTCAGTTTCCCATCTCATTGTAAGACTCCACTTTTCTATTCCTGTAACTCTACACATCTTACATGAGTTTAATATTCATTCCCCATAGGACTTATATGGTTCTTCTGCTAATATTTACTAACAATGCTGCTATTATATCTTTTCTTTGCTTACCTCTTTTGCTTTCCCTGGCCCTAATCTTTTTCCTTCAAGGGAACTTAGACAAAAACAAGGAAACATAAGAAGAAGAACAAAGTGTTAAAGAGAAAACTTAGCACACACACAAAAACAGCACCTAAATAAAACCTGAGACTAAGTGGAGAAGCTAATCAACTGAATAAACCCATCAAGATAAAATGATGACCAGAATAGCAAACAAAAATTAAAAACCATACCATTAATCAGAAAGACATGGCCTAAATCAATGAACAAACTAAAAATAAGGAAGAAGACCAGAACATCAAACAACTAATCAAAGGTCTCTTAACAAATATCATGGACCAACTTAATGAAGTGAGGAAGAGATTAAGGATATTAAGAAAACACTTGGAGAGCATACTGAAGAAATAGTAAACATATGCAAAAAGATAACAGATATGATGTTTATAAATAGCAAAATCCAAGAAATCAAAAATACACTCTCAGCAAATAAGAGCAGATTTGAAGAGGCAGAGTAAAGAATTAGTGATGTGGAAGACATTACATCTGAAATGAAAAAGATAGTAGAATTTATGGATAAAAAGATTTAAAAATTCCAGCAATCACATAGAAATTTGAATGGCAATGCAAAATGCACAAACATACACATTATAGACATCCCAGTAAAGGAAGAGAAGGGAAAGGGGACAGAAGGAGTGTAAAAGAAATTATGGTTGAAAACTTCCCTAACCTACTGAGGGAAATGGATGCACATATCCAGGGTGTATAACTCACTCCAAACAGTATAAAGCCCAAAAGGCCTACTGCAAGACATATATTTGTCAAATTATCCAATGCCCAAGACAAAGAGAAAATACTGAAGGTAGTAAGAAAAAAGAGAACCATCACATACAAGGGAAGCTCAATAAGATTAAGTGCTGATTTCTCATCTGAAATCATGGAGGCAAGAAGACTGTGGTATGACATCATAAATGTACTAAAAGAAAAACAATTTCCAGCCAAGAATACTCTATCTAGCAAAGTTGGCATTAAAAAATAATAGGGAGTTCAAAATATTCACAGATAAGGAGAAAGTAAGAGAGATGCCAATAAGAAAGGAAGTTCTACAAGAGGAAAGAAAAAAACAGGACAGACAGAGTTGTAGGACAATGTAAGAACAATTAAAAAATAGAAAGAGAAATAAAAACAATATATGACATACACAAATCTAAAGAGAATATGGCTAAAGTAAGTAATTCCTTCACAGTAATAGCACTGAATGTTAATGGACTAAACTCACCTGCCAAGAAACACAGATTGTCAGAATGGATAAGGAAATAAAACCCATTCATATGCTGTCTACAAGAAACCCACCTTAGACCCAAGGATTCCAGGAGCTTGAAAGTGAAGGGCTGGAAAACAAACTTTCAAGCAAACAATAACCAAAAAAGGGCAAATGTATCTATAATAATATCAGACAAAATAGACCTTAAATGCAAAACAGTTGAGAGACAAAGATGGAAACTACATATTAGTAAAAGGGGTAATCTTTCAAGAAGAAAGAATAATCATAAATATTTATGCACCTAACTAGGGTGCCTCAAAATATTTGAGGCAAACACTGGACAAACTAAGTGGAGGAATAGATACCTCTACAATTGTGGGGAGCCACCCAGAACTATGTGCATTTGCGGTCTCCAGCAACATGGCGGTTTTCATAAGTACGCCTACTCCACCCCTGTGCTTCCGCCTTCTTCTTCCCCTTTCCCCAGTTTCCCAGGCAAAAAGTGTCACGCCTGCGCAACAAGATGTTGAAGCCATGGCCAGCATTGAAGACTCGCAACCTATAGCAAGTGGTGTAACAGCATTTTATTGCCTTATATGGAAGAGCCGCTTCATCAGCCTATCACCCCCTGCTAATACCCTCCCCTTAGTATATATTCTGATGCTCTACCCTCAATAAATGGAGACTTGATCAGAATCCTGTCTTGTCTCCGTTTCTCTCACCTGTTGTCCCCCAATTCCCACTCCCTCTTTCAGGTGCTGGTTCATTTGACCTGCGGGCTGGGTCAATTGGCGCCCGAACACAGGGACCTGAAAATGAGGGATCCAGTGAGGAATGCTGACAGACAGTCCAGCCGGACCAACTGCAACGTCCAGAAAAAGGAGAATCAGAGAGTAATAAGAGGATGCCACGAGGGAACCTGCCTCCCAGTTGCGAAGCCTTGGTAAGTGATCGGCGAATATGGGACAAGCAATAAGTGAGCACGAACTTTTTATTAAGAGCCTTGGAGAGGCATTAAAGGCGAGAGGAATAAAGGTTAAATTTAAGGAGCTAATAGAATTCTTTAGATTTTTGAGAGAAGTCTGTCCGTGGCTTCCTCAGGAAGGGACCATAAATGAAAGGTGGTGGAGTAGAGTTGGGGACGCTCTACAAGACTTTTATGAAACCTTTGACCCTGAGAGAGTTCCCGTAACCACTTTCTTCTATCAATGACCTCTTCACAATCCGCCACACCAACGTATTGGCTGCACAAGTAGTTGTTAAAGGCGAGGAACTCCTAGCACAGGGCAGGTCTAAATCTCCCCCGGCAAAAAGTCCTGCTAAATACCACCCCCCCAATTCAGACTCGGTATCTGTTAAAATAGATAGCGATGATGAGAGTGCCCCTTCCCCTTGCTCTAAGGGAAGAGCTGGCCCTAATCAGAGGAGGAGAGTTATTAGTAATCCAAACCCTAACACCCCGTGTACGGATTCCAATAACTCCAACCCTGAGGCTGAAGAACGCTCTGTTGGTTTCCGCCCACCCCCATATGCACCCCCCACTTCCGCCCCCGCTAGCCTAGACCCCAATGCAGATCTAAAGTTATGGCTATCTCTTTTAAAAGAGAGAAAGGATCTACAATCTCAATGCGCCACTCTGCAGCGTCAGCTCAACTTAACCCCTCCTCTAAAAAATCCCCTAACTGCCAACTTCTGCAAACCACCCCTTTTTTCATTCCCTGTTATCGAGAGGCCTGGGAGCTCTAATGAGGCTGGTGAGGGGAGCGAGGTTGCTGTTGAACCTGAGCCTCAGCATGTCTATAACCCTTTCCCTTTCAAAACCTTGAAGGAGCTTAAGTCCACGGTCACCACCTATGGCCCTACTGCTCCATACACCCTCTCTCTGTTAGAACACATTGCTGATGGGTGGCTCACCCCCCATGACTGGCACACCCTTGCCCGCTCCACTCTCAGTGCAGGAGATTATCTCCTCTGGAAGTCAGAATATTGTGAGTTTTGCAAGGAAACCACACAGCGGAATCTCAGAACTGAGAATGGGTGGACCGAGGACATGCTTCTCAGCACAGGAGATTTTAAGCAGAACTCAAATCAGTTGCATTATGATGCTGGACTTTTCGAACAAGTCCTTGCCACAGCCCTTAAGGCCTGAAAAAGACTGCCTACCAAGGGACAATCCCTTACCTCCTTAACTTCTATCCATCAGGGCCCGGAGGAACTATTCTCTGACTTCATAAGTAGACTTTGCACCTCCGCTGAGAGAATGTTTGGTGATGCAAATACTGATGCTGACTATGTAAAACAACTTGCCTTTGAAAATGCTAATGCAGCCTGCCAAGCGGCTATCTGGCCCTATAGACTTTGCTCAGACATAGGCCCCACAAAGCAGCAGGGCCAGGCTATAGCTGCCGCCATAAGGGAGGCCACCTCTGAACAGGCCCAAGCCTTCACCGCAGCCTTGAGAGAAGTGTTTCCATCCCCGGTGCCCCGTGCACCTAGGGCCTGTTTCTCTTGCAGCAACCCTGGCCATCTAGCCAGATTGTCGCTGCTGTCCCCCTGCTAGCCAAAAGCCACCCCCCCTTCCCAACTCCTGCCCCCATTGCCACAGGGGCAGACACTGGGCTAATGAATGCAAATCAAGAACCAATTGTTGCCCACTCCCTCCTTATCAGGGAAACGGGAGGAGGGGCCAGCCCCGGCCTCCGACAAACAATCAGACTTAAGGGGCAATCAGCTTTGTTCCCGCCAGTGGCAATCTATTTCCGACCTCTGTAGAGCCACCTCAGGGAGCGCAGGATTGGACCTCTGTACCTCCTCCCACACAGTACTAACACCGCCTATGGGAGTTCAAGCCCTGCCTACAGGCGTGTTTGGCCCACTACCAAAAAGCACTTTTGGCCTCATCATTGGGTGAGGCAGCTCCCTTATTAGTGGCCTCCACATTTCCCCTGGAGTTGTGGATAGTGATTTCACTGGAGAAATAAAAATTATGGCTTCTGCTCCAAAAAGCATTATTTCCTTCTCTGCCAGACAGCGGGTTGCTCAACTACTAATACTCCCCCTAATACCCACCAACAACACTGCCATTGATAGTGACTGCAGGGATAGAGCATTTGGCTCCTCTGATGCATACTGGGTACACCCCACCACCACCCACAAACCTACTATGGTCTCTTTGGCTTGACGGCAAACAATTCGAAGGCCTAATAAATACAGGGACAGACATGACCATCTTAAAAAAGGCTGATTGGCCATCCACCTGGCCCCTTTCTCCCTCCTTAACCAACTTACAGGGCATTGGGCAAACCCGAAACCCCAAAAGGAGTTCCAAGCTCTTGACTTGGAAAGTTAGGGAGGGAAATCAAGGAACTATACAGCCCTATGTCCTCCAAGGGCTCCCTGTCAATCTGTGGGGATGAGACTTACTTGCCCAAATGGGACTCAGTATGGGTAGCCCCAACGATATAGTCACAGCTCAAATGCTTTCCCAGGGATTTAAGCCAGGAAAAGGCTTAGGAAAGCTTGAGACAGGCATTACTCAACCCATACCGGCCACAGGACACACCCACAAAAAAGGCCTGGGAAATTTAGCCTAGGGGTGGTTGATCTTCCTGTACCCCATGCAGACCAAATCACCGGGCTTTCAGATGAACCTGTATGGGTCGATAAATGGCCTTTATCCTCAGACAAGCTACAGGCCACCCAGCGGTTAGTGCAGGAACAGCTAGCGGCAGGGCATATTACAGAAAGTGACTCTCCCTGAAATACTCCTATTTTTGTCATTAAAAAGAAATCTGGAAAATGGTGATTATTGCAAGACTTAAGAGCAGTAAACAAAACAATGATACCTATGGGAGCCTTGCAGCCTGGTCTTCCAACCCCTGTAGCCATCCTCTTTGGATATTATAAAATTATCATAGATCTAAAAGATTGTGTCTTTACTATCCCGTTACACCCATCTGATCAAAAACACTTTGTATTTAGCCTCTCCTCTGTGAATTTCAAAGAACCTATGAGAAGATATCACTGGAAGGTTTTACCCCAAGGCATGACAAACAGCCCTACCTTCTGTCAAAAATTTGTGGTTGCTGCCATAAGAGAAGTAAGGGCAATGTGGAAAGACCTTTATGTTATTCACTACATGGATGACATTTTAATGGCTGGTAAAAAGGAACAAGATGTCCTAACATGTTACTATGATATGAAAACAGCCTTAAAGGCACACAAAGGCTTCAAATTGCCCCTGATAAAGTACAATTACAAGACCCTTATACCTACCTGGGGTTTCACATGGCAGGAAATAAAATAACCACCCAGAAGGCCAACCTCAGACTAGATAGACTAAAAACCCTAAACGACTTCCAAAAGCTCTTAGGCAACATAAATTGGCTCTGTCCCTACTTAAAATTAACCACAGGAGACTTAAAACCCCTATTTAACATATTACAAGGAGACTCTAACCCCAACTCCCCTAGAAGTCTTACTCCAGAAGGACGCCAAGCCCTTAAAATAGTTGAGCAAGCTATACAATCACAATTTGTCCTGGACAAATAGATAACCATTACCCCAATGATAAGCTACTACAATTTTTGAGTACACATGACTTCATTTTCCCCTTCACCATTTCTCTCCAACCCATCACTGGAGCCCTATCAGTATTCACTGACCAGTCCTCCTCGGGAATGGCTGCTTATGTCTTTAATAACAAAACTGTCCGGTTTCAAACCCACTCCAAATCTGCGTAGCTTACAGAGCTACAAGCTGTCATAGCTGCTTATATAGCTCAGTCAGTCCCTTTGCTTGAAACTGCCACTCAAATAAAGAATGTCTCAGAAGCAACAACCATATTTACTCAACTAAAATCTCTTATTCAAAAAAGAAATCACCCCTTTTTTATTAGTCACCTTAGAGCTCATTCCAATCTTCCCGGTCCCCTTACCCTAGGAAACCATTTAGCTAATCAAGCCACTCAGCTACTGTGCTCTGTTAACCAGGGCATGCATAACAACTTGGATAACCTTAACAAGGCTGTTAAAGCTCACCAATTACATCACATTAATGCACATACTTTAAGGCTTATGTTCAAAATTACCAGAGAACAGGCTCGTCAGATTGTTAAAGGATGCCCTTCCTGTGTAACCCTTTTACTTACACCTCATTTAGGAGTGAATCCTCAAGGTCTCATACCCAATGCCCTCTGGCAAATGGACGTAACTCATATTCCTGAATTTGGTAATCTAAAATATGTACATGTTACTGTTGATACCTTTAGCGGCTTTATTTTCGCCACCCCACAAACAGGGAAGCAGGAAAAAACGTTATTGCACATGTGTTAACTGCCATGTCAGTATTAGGAATCCCACAACAAATAAAAACAGATAATAGCTCTGGTTATACCAGTCACATGTTTGCACATCTGGGCATAAACATTCCATATAACCCCCAAGGCCAAGGTGTAGTCGAAAGAGCGCATCTGTCTCTAAAAAAACATCATAGAAAAAATAAAAAAGGGGGAGTGGTACCCCATCAAAGGATCCCCCAAAAATCTATTATCCCACTCTCTCTTTATTCTAAATTTTTTAAGCTTAGATCAAAAAGGGCATTCTGCGGCTGACTGCTTCTGGCACCCTAATACCAGCACAAACCATGCCACCATCCTATGGAAAGACCCAATGGATAATACCTGGCATGGACCCGATCCTGTCCTAATATGGGGCAGAGGATCAGTTTGCATCTATTCCAAGGAACTAGATGCAGCCACGTGGCTGCCGGAACAATTGGTAAAACAAATAGATAATAACAACCTATCCAGGTTAGAGAACTCTCCCTGAGATGAACTCTGCTTTCTTGCAGGAGAGCAACCAAAACTAAAACCCATGCGGCTGGCTGTACAGACCCCCTGGAATCCTTCTGTGACGCCGGCACTCTGAGTCTTTAGTACAACCTAAGAGTGTATTGGCCAACGCCGCACACCACATCCGCCAGCGCCAGCTGCTTGCGACTGAAGAGCCCATCCTTGCTACAGCTCCCTCATGTTTCTCTCTCCCCCTCTTGCTTTCACCTCCCCAAACCTCCATTATGAAACCACAGTAAGAGAACGCGGTGCGTACCGCACCTCCCTCTGGCCTCCACACATTATAACCAAAATGGGAGCACCCTGACTGCTGGCAGTGGTTCTCAAATACATATGAACCCTGTTAGGTTCTGAGGTGATGAACTGGATAGCCAATGACGGGCAACTGGGTGTGATCGGTCCCAAGGCAGAGCCACCTAAGACAGAGACACAGCCTTTCGCCGGTATTGCATTCTCCATGATGGGTAAGGCAATCCGCCTAATGGTTTGCATGCCCCGACCTAAGACAGGCACAGTTCCCCCTGAACTCAGGGTGCTTCATAAAATATAATTAAGAAGGGGGACCTGTGGGGAACCATCCGTGCGGCGGCTTGCTCAGTCGGTAGAGGTGGGGTCTGGCTGCGGACGAGGGGTTGGTCCAGCTCTGGACGAGGGGTCGGTCCCGCTTGGGACAAGGGGTCGGTCCCACTTGGGACGAGGGGTCGGTCCGGCAGCAGACGAGGGATAGGTCTCACAAGGGGTTGCGCGGTTCGGCTGACGGGGTCGCCCGGCGAAGCCGGCGACGAAGGGGTCGCCTGGAGAAGCAGGCGACGAAGGGGTCGCCCGGAGAAGCAGGCGACGAAGGGGTCGCCTGGAGAAGCAGGCGACGAACTGGGGACAAGGGAGGCCAGGCCCTTGTCAGGGGCTCTCAGGACTGGAGGGCGCACGGCAGAAGAACTACCGCGGAGACAAGGTAAACACGCAAGTCCACTTTACTGAGGGAGAGGCAACAGTTTTATAGGGGCTGGGGAAGGCTGATTGGTCGAAGCCACGCCCTGTTCTGATTGGTTGCCGGCGAAAGGTCAGTGGGCGGTACTGGACAGGGGAGGGGTGGTGGTTAGGGATTGGCTGTCGCTGTTGCTGGGGGAAGGGGCAGGGTTTAGGGATTGGTGGCTGCTGTTGCTGGGGTGGAGGGCAGACTTGAGTTTCCCGCCCACGCCTGGCTGTTGCTGCTGTCGGGGGAAGGGAAAAGGGTGGGCTGGATTTCTCCGCCCACACCTGGCTGTTGCTGCTGTCGGGGGAGGGGAAAAGGGCAGACTGGAATTTTCTGCCCTGCGCCTGCGCAGGGAGAAGGAAGAAGAAGGGTGCCGCCCCACAAGGCATCGGGTGGCGCCATCTGGGAGGAGGGGCGACCGCGGAAGCATGGCTGCCGAGAAGGGGAGACCCGAGGGCACTCTGCGCCCATGCCGAGCTTCCTTCAGGGGTGGCGGTGGGCCCGACCAACCACCCTATTATGGGGGCAGCGGAATTAGGCCTACCGCGGCCGCTCCCCTGCCAGGCCAGCAAACCACACTTCAGCCTGAGGGGTGACCGCACATCCTGAGCTATGTGCATTTGCGGGAAGGGATGGGGGGGGGCATATGGATATTATTGGATTGGGCTTTGCATGCATGAGGGGAATCTGGGTAGAAGGATGGGTCAGATGGTCCAAGGAATAGGGGGAGATTGTGGGGAAACAATTGAACACAGGAGATTGTCAGGTATGTGTGTGAAACTATAGTGTTTAGAAAACTCTTTAGAAAATATAATAAAGAAGGGTTACTTGTTTAAGGAATTTGACAAGGAAATTTGGCACAGGGTGCACCTGGGGCAGCCTTCTAGGGAATGTGTGAGTGCTCATCATGTCATCAGTGGGTAGAGACCTATACAGTGAGCAGGATGGTGGTATGTCCCCTTCCAGGGCAGGCCTGGTGTCCTCAAACAGAGGCGTGTGTATCTCTTAAGAACATAGGTAGCTCCCAATGGTGGAGGACAGACTAGTGTGTCAGGCCTTCAGCATTGTGGCAAGTATCAATGAATCTTGTCCTTGAAGCAGTGAACCTTAGTTGTCACTGTGGGCCCTAAGGGGAGGGACTGAGAACAATAGAAAGAATAGTTGGAAGAGGGGATAACTGGAGGGTAATGTAAGTGTTCTGCATGATTCTGCAATAATGGATACAGGATATTTTAAATACCACCAAAATTTATAAAGGTATATAGACTAAAATGTAAGCCATAATGTAAATATTTTAACCAAAAATTTATAAAAGTGTGAAGTCTAAAATTTAAACCATAAAGTAAAGCATAATGAAATCATGGTTGGTAGCTAGGTTTCAATATCTGTACATCAGTTGCAGCAAATGTAACATCCAATTGTAAAAAGATCATTGCTGGGGAAGGGGGGAAATAGTTTGATGTTGGGTATATGGGAGTTCCCTATATTCCACATGTGACTTTACTGTGACCTAAAACTTTTTTGAAGACATAAGAAAAAATTTTAGAAAAAGAAGTTGTAGACATTGAAGAAGAAATGAAGAGATTGCCTTGCCACAGTACATATAACACAATACCTATTGCAGTAATGAAAGGCAAAATGTCAAAAATAAATTTTATGATATTTTTCATTTTTAATGCCCCAATTTATTTTTCACGTTGTTTTAGTTTTTCTAAATTAGTATGTATTCTATTTCTAATCTTTAAACCTATCATTACTATTTCACTTGCCTATTAATTGAATTTGGCAATATATTAAATTCCATTTGTGAAGAAGTTTTGCATCAGAGAGGGGTTTAACTATAGCGGGGGAAGAGGA
This sequence comes from Dasypus novemcinctus, assembly GCF_030445035.2. Classification (NCBI taxonomy): domain Eukaryota; kingdom Metazoa; phylum Chordata; class Mammalia; order Cingulata; family Dasypodidae; genus Dasypus; species Dasypus novemcinctus. Next base: position 26,620,001 of record NC_080684.1, on the reverse strand, counting down.
CTGATGTGGGGTGCCACTGGTGTGGTATGCATGGATGAGAGGGCATTCTCTAGGGCTTGCACATTAGTTACATAGTTAAATTTGGATGTTCACTGGGTATTGACATAGAGAGTAGTGTATCACAGGGCAACTGAGGGAGTGCTGATTTCCCAATCTGGGAAATTTTGTTTCACTCCCCAAAGGAACAGCAACAATCCCCCAAGTACAAAGGTAAAGACAAGAAAAGGATGGTCCAATGATGGGCCCTTGATACTGGTGACTATGCTTATGAGCCTGTGTGCTTGAAATTTCAACTTGACCTAGAGCTTCAGGGTGCCTAAGAGTTACCTCTTAAGAAACTCCATGTTGCTCAAATGTGGCCATTCTCTAAGCCAAACTCAGCAGGTAAAAGCATTACTTTCCCCAGCATGGAACGTGACTCCTGGGGATTAGCCTCCCTGGCCCTGAGGGATTACTGCCATGCACCAGCTGGTGATGTAACTAGAAGAATACCTTGAATAAAAGGAGGAAATGGTAAAGACAAATGAGTTTATATAACTAAGAGACTTCAGAATGAATTGGGAGGGTGTATTAGCCAAAGGGGTGCTGATGCAAAACACCAGAGATTGTTTGCTTTTTATAAAGGGTATTTATTTGGGGTAAGAGCTTACGAATACCAGGCCATTAAGTATATGTTTCTTCCCTCTTCAAATTCTATTTTCACTTGTTGGTGCAAGATGGTTGCCAACATCTGCAAGGGTTCAACCTTCCTGAGCTCCTCTGGGCTCAGCTTCTCTGTTTTCTCCACAAAGTCAGCTGTAAACTATCAGGTGAGCAGCTCTGTCTCTCTCCATGGGGCTCCAGCTTCAGCAGCAAACTCAAATATCAAAACTTCAACATTAAAAGCCCCCAACTCTGTCTCTTGTCATGTCTAAAGATGTGACCAATCAAAAGCCTTAATCATAATGTAATCATGCCCTGGTACAGACCAGATTACAAACATAATCCAATACATATATTTGAAATTCATAACCATGTCGAAGTGCTACACTTCACCCTCTGAATTCCAAAAAGACATTACAATATTTGAGAAAACTTTAAATCATTAACAATGCAAGTATTGAATCACATCACAATCAATATAAAGAAATCCATTTCTCTTGGGGCAAATTCCTGGCTGCTATAGACCTCTGAAACTTACAAAACATTTTATCTTTTTCCAATACACATATGGATAGACAAAGAATAAACATTCATTACAATAAGGGGAAATTGGGAAAGAAACATGAGTCATTGGTCCTCTACAGTTCAGTAAACCTGCAGGGCATCCTCCATTTGATTTCAGTCTGACTCATTCTTAAGATGATGCTTTTTTCTCCTTGGGGCTTTATGGGAGCCCACTCTTTCCACTAGCATACCCAATGGCCATTTTCCTAGTTCCACCCTCTTCAACAACCTGGGTGTCCATCAAGCTCCAGACTTTTTCCCCCAAGAGTGTTGGGGTGATCGCCACATCTTACCCAATCTTTGGGTTAGAGTATGAAACCCCTACTATGGTAATGTGAAGACAACATTCCCCCTAAACTTTGGCATACAGATTCAACCCTCTCAGAGCAATAAGTTGACCACTTGGCCTTCCCTAAATTTTGGGTGACAGGTCCACCCCTCTCAGACCTGTGGGGTGCTGACTTAAACAACCCTGATCCTCGGGTACACACTCTCTGTACCCTGGAGCAACAAAACTCTCCCAGAACATCAGATGGGAACATCCACCCTCTTCAACCCCTGGTGCAAACTCACCCTCTCTCTACACATGGTGGAGTTCCACTCATGGCCCAAGGTGATGTTGTAATTCTAGATCTCAGCTGCCATGGTTTTCCTCTTGAAGTTGTTTCCGTTCAATCTCTCCTTTCCATGTCCCTTTTATTCCAGGCTGACAATGATTTTTTTCATACAGCTCTATCAAAAAGTCTCTTGGTTTAGCATGCAGGAAGCAGGGGTCTAAGCCATCAGTCAATAAGTCTTTCCACAAGTCTTTCCAACATAACTCCATTTCCAATGCTGATTTACAAGTTCCAAGTTTAGTTAAGTTCTCCAGCAGGACACTTTCATCTGGGACCTTGATTTCCAGAGGATTTGAGTGTCCAGAATCAGTTTCTGTTTTCTTTTTGCTTGATAGTTCAATCCTCAGTTTATCTCTCTCATCTAGAATTTTGTTATAAGCTGCAAGCAGAAGCCAAGCCTCATTCTCTGGATTTATTTTGGAATTTCTTCAGCTAAATGCCCAGGCTCACCATTTTCAAATTTTGCCTTCTGTACAACACCAGGTGTTAATCTTGCTAAGTTCTCTGTAACTTTATAACATGGATCACCTTTCCTCTAGTTTCCAATAGTTTCATCATTTATATCTAAGTCATCATAAAAAGTCTTTTTAGCATCCATATTGTTATCACCAGTCTCTTTAAAGTGACCTAGGCCTTTCCCATCAAACATTTCACAATTCCTTCAAAAAATACCCATTATCCATTTAAAATATCATTCCAATATTTTGGTAATTGCAAAAGCAATATCCCACTACTGGTACCAAATTCTCTATTAGACAGCCAAAGGGGTGCTAATGAAAAATACCATAAATTGATTGGTTTTTATAAAGGGTATTTATTTTGTTGTAGGAGCTTACAGATACCAGGCCATAAGTTACCTCCCTCATCAGAGTCTATTTTCACATGTTGGAGCAAGATGGCTGCCAATGTCTGTGAGGGTTCAGGTTCCCTGGTTTCCTCTGGGCTCAGCTCCTGTTTTCTCCACAAGGTCAACTGAAGACTATGAGACTCTCTAGGCTTTGCCTTTCTCCACAAGGTCAGCTGTAGACCACCAGGTGAATGGCTCTATCTATCTCCATGAGGCTCTAGCTTCAGCATCAAACTTCAGCATCAAAACTGCAACATTAAAAGCCCCCAAATCTGCCCTTTTGTTGTGCCTTTTATCTTTGTGTCCCCATCCACCAAGGGGTGGAAACTCAATGCTCTAATGATGTGACTCAACCAAAAGCCCTAATCATAGCTTAATCATTCCCAGATACAGACCAGATTGCAAACATCATCCAATATATATTTTTGAAATGCATAACCATATCAAACTGCTACAGAGGTCATCAGAAGGGTCATGCTTATGCACATCTCAGCAGTATTGCAGAGACAGCCAAAGTAGGTACAACCCCATGTAGTGGTGCTTCCAAGGGCTGTGGAGATATCCAGGTCCTATAGTCATGACATATGACTCTCGAGTTGTGTCTTGCCAATGGGCCCTACTTTGGAATCTCTGCTCTTGAATGTGATTGAGTTGGACTCAGATGTGACATCTCTATGCATGCCTCTTCTGTCACTTTTACTGAACCTGTGGTTGGCGCTGTAGTTGGTGTATGCTCAGGAGACTTGACTCTCTGAACTGTGTATGTTCCAGCTGGGTCCTGAGCCTCAGCAGAGTTGCAAAACCTATTCTCCAGTTTGTTAGACTTACCCAGTCAGCTAACAGGGAGATGATGTTGTTCAACCACCACACCAGGGAACTGAGAAAGTCTGTAGTTGTAAGCAGGAGTATTTCACCCATCAGCCATGTGGGATCTAAGCCCATCTAAGAGGTGGAGTGGACATCACTATCTCAGGGTCCCAGGATGGAGGAATAAAATATGGATTAGAATGGATTTACTGGTATTCTACTATAGAATTATTATAACTCTGGCAATGGGAAAAATTATATCATTGATGTGAAGACAGTGGCCACACAAATTGCTGAAGGCAGGAAGAAGGAAATGAAGTGTGATATGAGGGCATATTCAAGACTTGGCTGCTGAGACCATCTCAACAATAGGTTGGCTCAAAGAGAAGGCAATGTAGAACTTAAGAAATAAAGGACAAAGAGAAAGATAAAAGATTGGAAATAAAGATGGGACCAGGGGACTCCCAGCTTCTGGAACTGAGAACCTTGACCCTAGTTTCCACATTGTATTTAGTAGAAACTACCAAACAGCTGTTCATTATCAAAACTGCAACATCTATAATAATATGGAACAGGTGCAATAACTACAATAGTAGGGAACAGTTGGTCATACAAAGTTCAAATACCTCCTCACGCAAACAATTGTTGTGCTGACTAGAGAGTGTTCCATCCAGTCAAGGCCCAATATTCCTAAGCCTTCACTTTTTATCTGCATTATGGAAATGTTTCAACTTCAAGCCAAGTTTCAATATTCAAATTCAAATACTTTTCCCACATTTGGCATTTTTCTGAATGATATTGAAGGGACAGATGCAGGACATTATATATCCTGCCATAACCCACTGAATGAACTGGAAGAGAGTCCAAACTACAAAATAAACTATAATCCATGCTGTGTAGCAATGCTCCAAAATGTACTCATCAAATGCAATGAATATTCGACATTAATGAAAGAAGTTGTCAATGTGGGAGGTGTGGGGCATGTGGAGAATGGGGTGTATGGGAACCTTATATTTTTAATTGTAATATTTTGTGTGATTATATATCTTTTAAAAGATAATAATTTTTAAAGTATCTATGCCTTTTTTTGTACATGATTGATGGTTTAAAGCATTCAGATCTTTCATACTTTTTCCTTTTCCTTTTTATATTTTGAAGTAGTTTGTTATATACAGTAAACTGCACATATGTAAATATCACATTTTGATTAATTTTCACATATGCATATGCAAGAGATATCACCCCAATCAGAAAAACGAACATATCAATGATCCCCAAGAATTTGCTTGTGCTATTTTTGATCTCTTCTCCTTGCCCATGTCAAATTTTGTCATTCACAGTTAAGCAAGAATCCCTTTTTTGTCAATATAGTTTAGTTTGATTTATTTGGAACTTTAAAGAAATGTACTTATTTCCATCCTGCCTATTTCACTTGAAATACTCTTTTGAGAGTCATTCATGTTTTTTCCTGCATTTACAGTTCATTCCTTTTCATTTCTGAGATGAATTCCAAAGCCCAGTTATACCATAATTTATTACCAATTGGAAGATATTTTGTCATTTTAATCTTGTAGGTAATTATAAATAAAGATGCTTTGAATATTCATGCCAAAGAATATAATGGTCTGTGCTTTCATTGCTATTGGGTATGTGCTTAGGGATGAAATAACTGGGTCTTGGAAGGTAAATGTTCAAATGTTTATAAAATCATCAAATGGGTTTTGTAAGTAGCTTCATGACTTTTACATTCCCACAAGCAGTAGAGGAGTGTATAGTCCTTCCACATTCTTGGTATGATCACTTTTTATACTCTTAGAACCTTAGTAGGTGTGTAGTGGTACACCTTGTGATTTTACTTTGCATATATTTACTAGCTAATGTGGTTGAGGACCTTTTGGTGTACTTTTTTGTCAGATATCCTCCATGGTGAAGTGTCTTTAAATTATTACCTATTTTATGATTTAGTTTGATTTACCTTATTAATGAGTCTTGATACAAATCTTTTGTCTGGTTTGTGATTCACGAATATTTTCACATTTTGTGAAGTATCTTCTCCTATCAACAGGTTTTTTGAACAATTTTGATGAATTACTTTTCATCAGTTTATTTTAATATATTTTTGTTTCAGATGTTGTAAATATACCACACAGACATGAATATATGTAGAATTCCTATATAATACTTTCTCAACAAACCACACCCACCACACTGTTGTGGAATATTTACTACAGATTATATGGTAATCATCAGACCATTACAATTATGTTCTATAATGTACATTTTGCAACGTTTTCCCCTTCCCTCATTATCAGTACAGTGCACTGTTGGCATTAATACAAGAATATTATAGTATTGTTAACTGTAGCCCATAGGTTACATTAATTGTATTTTTCCCGTGCTTCTCCATATTCCCACCACCCTGAAACTGTGATGTACATTTGTTCTAGTTCACAGAAGGACATTCTTGCCTTTGTACTAGTAACCACAATTCTCGTCCACCTCCAGGTTTACTGTGTTGTTCAGTCCCTAGATTGTTCTCTGGCTTTCTTTCCATTGACATTTACATCCCTAATCCCTAGACTATCCTTTTCAGCCACAATCGCATTTATAAACCAACTGTTACTATAATGTGTTACATGCATTAGTCCACCTTCACTGTACTCGCCATCCTTATCTGCTATTAACTTATATTCTAGGTTTTAACTACATGCAGTTGTTCTTTATATTTAGTTCATACTTGTAAGAGCATGTAATATTTGTCCTTTTGTATCTGGCTTATTTCACTTAGCATAATGTCTTCAAGGTTCATCATGTTACCATGTGTCCCAATTTCATTTCTTCTTATTGCAGCATTGAATTCCATCATATGGATATGCCATATTTTGTTTATCCATTCATTTGTTGATGGACACTTGGAATGTTTCCATTTTTAGGCAATTGTGAATAACACTGCTATGAACATTGTTGTGCAGATATCCATCCTTGTCACAGTTTTTAGTTCTTCTGAATATACTCCTCATGGTGGAATAGCTGGATCATATGGCAGTTCTATACTTAACTTCTTGAGGAACTGTCAAGCTGTCTTCACAGATTCTGCACCATTTTGCAATCCCACCAACAGTGAAGTAGTATTCCTATTCCTCCACATCCTCTTCGGCACTTATTGTTTTCTGTTTTTTTAAATAATGCTTAAGCTTGAGGAGATCCCATTTTTCCATGTTTTCTTTCATTGCCTATGCTTTTGGAGTAAGGCTTAAAAATATATGACCTACAATCAGGTAATGAAGGTGTTTTCCTACATTTTCTTCCAGGATTTTTATGGTTCTAGTTTTCACATTTAGTTCCTTGATCCATTTTTGGTTAATTTTTGCATAGGATGTGAGATTGTGGTCCTCTTTATTTCTCTTCGCTATGATATTCAGTTCTCCCAGCACCATATGTTGAATAGACTGTTCTTCCCCAGCTGGGTGAGTTTGACAGGCTTGTCAAAAATCACTTGACCAGGGGGTGTGGATGTCGCTCAAGCAGAGGGATGTCTGCCTCCTACATGGAAGGTCCTGGATTCAGTTTCTGGTGTCTTTTAATGTAGATGAGGAGATGCTGCAAATAGATGCTGCAACTGCTGCAAAGAGCAGATGCTGCAACCTGCAGATGCTGCAACCAGCAGACATTGCAACTACCACAACAAGCAGATGACACAATGAACAGACACCACAATGAGCAGATGCCACAACTGCCACAGCTTGCAAACACCATAGCCAGCAGACACCACAGCCAACAGATGCTGCCACCAGCAGATAATGCGGCCAGCAGAAAATGCAGTCAGTGGGGAGCAGATGTGGCTCAGGCAGTTGAGCATTCACCTCTCATGTGGGAGGTCTTCAGTTTGATTCCTAGTGCCTCTAGAGAAGATGGGTAGACACAGTGAGGAGACACAGTGAGAAGACAATGCAGATAGACCATTTTTGGGTCGGGGGAGGATGGGTAAAAATAAATAGATCTTTAAAAGGAAAAATCTTTTGACCATAGATGTGAGGATGTGTTTCTGAACCATCAATTCAGTTCCATTGGTCTGTGTGACTATCTTCATGCAAGTAGCATCCTGCTTTTAAAGATGTTGCTTGGTAATAAGATTTAAAGTCCAGAAGTAAGACTCCTCCAACTTTTTAAGATATTTCTGGCTATTTGGGGCCCCTTATCCTTCCAAATAAATTTGACAATTTTGTTTTCCTTTTGTTTAAAAAATGCTGGTGGAATTTTTATCAGGATTGAATTGAATTTGCATATCAATCTGGATAGAATTGACATCTTAGTGATATTTAGTTTTCCAATCCATGAGCATGGAATGTTCTTCCATTTAGGTCTTTTTAAAGTTTCTTTTAGCAACGCATTGTAGTTTTATGAATACAATTGGTTTACATTCTTGGTTAAGTTCATTCCAAAATATTTGATTCTTTTAGTTGCTATTGTAAATGGAAGATTTTCCTGACTTCCTCCTCAAAGTGCACATTACTAGTGTATAGAAACATCACTGATTTTTCTATATTGATCTTGCATCCTGACACCCAATGAAATGAATTATTAACTCTAGTAGCTTTATTGTAGATTTTTTAGCACTTCCTAGGTGTAGGATCATATCATCTGTGAACAGTGAAGGTTTTAATTCTTTCTTTCCTATTTGGATGCCTTTAATTCTTTTTCTTGCCTGATTGCTCTATCACTATGCTATATTGAACAACAGCAGTAACAGTGGGCATTCTTGTCTTTTCCATGTTCTCAACAGGAAAACTTCTCATTTTTCCCCATTGAGTACAATATTAGCTGTGGGTTTTTCATATATGACTTTTAATATATTGAGAAAATTTCTTTCAATTCCTAACTTTTGCAGTATCTTTATCAAGGAAGGATGCTGTATTTTGTCAAATGCCTGTTCTGTGTCAATTGATAGGATCATGGGCTTTTTCTTCTTTGATTTACTAATGTGGCATATTACAATGATTGAATTTCTTGTGTTAAATTACCCTTGCATACCTAGTATAAAACCCACTTGATCAAGATGAATAATTCTTTTAATGTATTGTTGGATTTGTTTAGCAATATTTTTTTGAGGATTTTTCATTAGATAAATGGGTCTGTAATTTTCTTTTTTTTTTTTGTAATGTCTTTACCTGGCTTTGGTATTAGGGTGATATTGGGTTCATAAATGAGTTTGGTAGCATTCCTTCTTGTTCAGTTTTTTGGAAGTATTTAAGTAAGTTTGGTATTACCTCTTATCATATGCTTCATAGAACTCACCTGTGAAAATATCTAACCTTGAGTTTTTCATTTTGGGGAGTTGTCTGATGATTATTTCAATCTCTACTTGTGGCTGGTTTGTTAAGGTCATCTATTTCTCCTAGGGTCAGTATAGGTTGGTCTAATTTTTCCATTTTATCTACATTGTCTATTTTTTGGCATGCAGTTGTTCATAGTCTCTTTTTTTAATTTTTAATTTATCAAACCCGCTCCCCACCAGGTTGCTTGTTGTCTGCTCTCTGTGGCCATTCATTGTGTGCTCTTCTGTGGGTTTTTTTTGCCTGTCTCCCTTTTTTTGTTGCATCACCTTGTTGAGTCGTTCTCCACAGCATTTGTGGGCCAGTGGCACTCTGTAGTACCCAGGACAGCAGTTGTCCTCAGCATGCAGGAAAGCCTGCCTTCACAAGAAGGCCCTGGGACATGAACCCAGGGCCTTCCATATGGTAGACAGTAGCCCAACTGATTGACCCACAGCCACTTGCCTTCACAGTCTCTTTTTATCGTATCTTTTACTACTGTGGGGTCAGGATTAAAAGCCTGTTTTCATTTGTTATTTCATTTATTTGCATTTTCTCTCTCTTTTTCTTTATCAGTCTAGCTAAAGGTTGCCAATTTTGTTATCTTCTTGAAGAACCAATTTTGGTTTCATTAATTCTCTCTCATTTTTCATTGTTGTTCTCAATTTCATTTATTTCTACTGGGATCTTTGTTATTTCATGACTTCTACTTGCTTTGGGACTAGTTTATTCTTTTTCTAGTTTTTCCAGCTGTGTAGTTTGGTAATTTGTTTCAGTTTCTTCTTCTTTTTTTAATTAAGCATTGAGTGCTAAGAGGGCTAAGTCCCTCTTAGCACTACATTTGCTGTATCCTGTAGATTGTGTGTTGTGTATTCATTTTCATTCATCTTGACATATTTATTAAGTTCTCTCACAATTTCATATTTGACCCATTAATTATTTGAGAATACATTGTTCATTCTCCATATATTTGTGAAATTTCCCTTTTCCACCTCTTCTTGACTTCCAACTTTATTCTATTATGATCAGAGAAAATGCTTTGTATAATTTTGATCCTGGTGAATTTATTGAGATCTGTTTTGTGACCCAAGATATGATATATCCTGGAGAAAGATCCATGAACATTTGAAAAGAATGTATATCCTGCTGACTTGGGGTGAAGTTCTTTGTATATGCCTATTAGGTTTAGTTCATTTATCATATTATTCAAGCTCTCTGTTTCATTATTGATCCTGTGCACAGATGTTGTGCCCATTGCTGACAGTTATGTATTGAATTCTCCAAATATTATTGCATAGATATCTATTTCTCTATTCAATTTTGCCCATGTGTGCCTCATGTATCTTGGGACATTCTGGTTATGTACATATATACTTATGATTGTTATTTCTTCCTGGTGTATTGCCACTTTAATTAATATACATTATTCTTCCTTGTCTCTAATAATAGTTTTGCTTTTAAAGTTTATTTCATCTGATATAAGGTTAGCTACTCCAGCTTTTTTTCTTTTCTTTTTTGTAACTGCGTGCATGAAATATCTTTTTCCAGCCTTTCACTTTCAATATATTGGTATCCTTGGGTCTAAGGTGAGTCTCTTGTAGAGAGCATATAGATGGCTCTTATTTTCTTATCCATTCTGACAGTCTGTGTCTTTTGATCAGGAGTTTAAGCCATTAACATTCAATGTTATTGCTGTAAAGACAGTTCTTATTTCACACATTTTGACACTTGAGTTTTATCTGTCATATTTTTTCATCACTCTTTTTGCACCTTTAGTTACTTTTACTGATATAATCTTCATTTCTAGACTCCATTCCAACCCTTTCTCTTCTGTCTCTTCTTTTCAGGCTGTAGCACTCTAATATTTCCTACAAAGCCAGTTTCTTGGTTAAAATATCTCTCAGTTTCTGCTTATCTGTGACTATTCCAAACTTGCCCTCATTTTTTTCTTAACAAATCAATTTTATTGATATATATTAATAAAGCATAAATCATTCCAAAGTGCACAATTAATGGTATTCAGTAGAATCTCATAGATGAGCATTCAACACATCATTCTTAGAGCACTTTCAATATTCCAATAATAAAAATAAACAAAAAAAAAGGAAACATAAACTCAGCACCTGTCAATCACTCTGTGCTTCCCGTGGCATACTTAGCTACTATTGTTTATCCTTTTCTCTAGTATATATGTATTTATATTTTGTAAAAACCAGTCTTTTATATGCAATATCACCCCTATTTCTGTTTTCCATGAGGTTGTACTACCTTATATAGTCCATTGTTACACTTTTTAGCTTTCTTATTCATAATAAACATGACTTTAGATATTCCCTTTCAAGCACTGTCATACCCGTATAATAGCTCTGCTAGCTACAAAGAGCATAATGTGCACTCACCATTTCTATTCATCTCCAAAGATTTATAAACAATGTGTTTTTTTCTTTCTTTCTACCATTTTTTCACAGATTGAAACTCAGCTTTCCCTTCTCTACCCTCATTCTATTTTCGGGTGACCTATATTCTAATTATTAACTCCATTTTTTGCACAATATATTTAGTTCATAATACCACAATCATAAAGTATTTGTTTTTATGTGTCTGGCTTGCTTCATTCAACATAATGTCCCCCAGGTTCATCCATGTTGTCTTATGCTTCCTAACTTCATTTCATCTTATTGCTGCATAATATTTCATTTTGTGTATATACCACAAGTTGTTTACCATTCTTCAGTTAATAGACAGCTTTTTTGTTTCCAACTTTTGGCAATAATGATTAATGCAGCTATGAATATTGTTGTGCAGATATCTGTTCATGTCTCTGCTCCCAGTTCTTCTGAGTATATATCTAGTAATTGGTTTGCAAGGTCACATGGCAAGTCTATATTCAAATTTATTAGGAGCTGCTAAACAGTCCTTAACAGTGGTTGTACCATTTTACATTCCCACCAACAGTGAATAAGTATTGTAGTGTTGACTTTCATACCCTTAATTTCTAGTGATGTTGACCATTTTTTCATGTGCTTCTTCATTTGTCTTTCTTCTTTGGACAATTAACTTTTCAAATATTTTGCCCATTTTAGCTGAGTAGTTTGTCTTTTTAATGTTGAGTTGTATGATCTCTTTAACATGGATATCAATATTTTGTACTTTTCTGAATACAGGACCTTATTATCCTGTGTAAAGTTTATTTCTAAATATTTGATTTTTTTAGTTACTATTATAAATGGAATTTTTTTCTGATTTCCTCCTCCTATTGCACATCAATAGTGTATAGAAATGCTATTGATTTTTGCATATAGATCTTGTATCCGGCCACTTTGCTGAACTCACCTATTATTTCTAGTAGCTTTGTTGTGGTTTCTTAGGAAAATCTAGATATAGGATCATATTAAAAGTGAATAGTGAAAGTTTTCATCTTCTTTCCTAATTGGGCTTCTTGTATTTCTTCATCTAACCTAATTGCTCTTGCTAGAACCTCTATCAGAATATTGAATAATATTGGTAACAGTGGCCAGACTTGTCTTGTTCCTGGCCTCAGCAGGAAGGTTTTCAGTCTTTCACCATTGAGTACAATGCTACCTGTAGATTTTTCATATATGCATTTTAATTTCTAGAGAAATCTTCCTTCTATTTTTATATTTTGGAGCATTTTTTCAAGAAATAGTGTTGTATTTTGTCAAATGGCTTTTCTGCATCAATTGAGAGGATCATGTGATTTTTTTTCTTTAATTTATCAATGTGTTTTATTACACTAATCCATTTTTTATGTTGAACCACCTGTGCATACCTGGGATAAATCCTACTTGATTGTGGTATGTAATTCTTTTAATGTGCTTTTGGATTCTGCTTGTAAGTATTTTGTTGAGGATCTTTGCATTTATATTCATTAGAGATATTGATCTATAAATTTCTATTTTTTGTAGTGTTTTATTGGGTTGATATTTGCTTCATAGAATGAGTTTGATAGCATTCTTTCATGTTTAATATTTTGGAAGACCTTAAATTAAATTGGTATAGATTATCTTTGAATGATAGAGTTTACCTCTAAGGCCATGTGCTCCTGGGCTTTTCATGTTTGGAAGGTTTTTGATGACTGTTTCAATCTCTTCATTTGTGATAGTGGTTGAGGTCTTATAGTTCTTCTAGGGTCTGTGTAGGTGGTACATGTATGTCCTCTATATTGTCTTTTTTGGCATACAGTTTTTCATAGCAGCCTCTAATAATCTATCTTATTTTTGTGGAGTCAGTGGTAATATCCTCCTTCTAAAATCTGATTTTGTTTATTTGTGTTCTCTCTCTCTCTCTCTCTCTCTCTCTCTCTCTCTCTCTCTCTCTCTCTCTCTCTCTCTCTGTCCCCTCTCTATTTCTGTCTCTCTCTCTCCATGTCTAGCTAAGGGTCTGTCAATTTTGTTGATCTTCTCAAGAACCAACTTATGGTTTTGTTGATTCTTCCTTTTTTTTGTTCTTGATTTCATTTATCTCTGCTTTGATCTTTACTATTTCTACCTTTGGCCTGCTTTAAGATTCATTTGCTCTTCTTTTACTATTACCTCCAAGTGTGCAGAGAGATCTTCTGTTTCAGCACTTCTTGAGGGCTATAAATTTTCCTCTTAGTACTGTCCCATAGGTTTTGATATGTTGCACTCTCATTTTCTTTTTTCTCAAGATATATGCTAAATCTCTTGCAATTTCTTCTTTGACTCACTGATTATCTGAGTTTGTTGTTTCGTGTACATGTATTTATATATGATATATCTGCCTTTTTTCTATTTTTTAATTTCCTACTTCAATCCATTATGCTCAGAGAAACTGTTTTATCTAATTTCCATCTTTTTAAGCTTATTGAGACTTGTCTTGTGACTTAATGTAAGGTGTGTCTTTCAGAAGATGTTTTAATCTCAGATTTCCTGTATTTTGGTCCAGCCAGAGCTGAAATTCAAAGTGGGCTCTGCTGGCCGAATTCAGTGAAGAAAAGCACACAATTCCCACTCCATTTTTCTTCCTAACAGTTGAGAGGGAGGAAGGTATCTCTTCCCCTCTTAATCAATAGTAGTGAGCCAGGGGTTTTACCCCACCTTAATAAATTGGGTGAGGGTGAAGGGAATCCTTCCTGACCTCCCCAAACACTGCAGGGGTTTGTAACTGTGGTTTGTTTTTTGGGATACTTCATCTGTCTGTCCTTCACCCTCACAGAAGTTGTAAAGCACTGTTCTGGTCTGCTGACCTCCAGATCAGGTCCCTCATATAACTTTTGTTTTTTTTTTCTGTTTCTTTTTTTATTTTGTGAAAATAAAAAAGCCCTGCTTGCCTACTCCAATGCCATCTTCCTACCTCGCATTCATTTTTGAAAAGGGAGTCTTCTCAGACATAAAAATTCATGGCTGACAATTGTTTTCTTTAAAGACATATCATTTTATATTATTTGGAGTACTTTTTAAAAACTGTACTAAAATGAATCCCATTATATTAAATCTAATAGTTATTTTCAAATTTTAAACAAGACCAATGGATAGTACCTTAGGGTTTTCCTAATAAATATAAACAAATATTAAAAATAAATAAAAATAAATTCAAATAGTAACTTACAATCAACTAATGCATTAAAGGTTTTTAAAAGCCAGCCATTTAAAAAGTCCAAGAGCATTGATAAACCACAACACAATGATTGTGAGTAAGTAAAGAAGTCAGAAACATTAAATACATCTTTGGAATACATTTGAAAGTAGAAAAAAGCAAAGCAATCAAACTTTGAGTGAATATTGGAAAAAAGAAATGAAAACCATTGTAATTACATGATTGTAAATTTTAATTCATTATGCCTTTCTTTTTTGAAGTGGAGTTTTCACACACAATGGAAGACACTGTGAGCATTGCTCAAAGTTTAAATGGCAACTTTGCTTTAATCAGTGATATAAATAATGGAATGTTTTACATTTAAGGTTGTCTTAAAACCAGTGAAATTTGGCTTCTCTTTCCCTCCTCAGGTTATTCTTATATATGCTGAAAACTCAAGATAGTCTAATAGGAAAGTGGGGGAATTAATAAAAGAATTTGCTACTTTAGCTGGGCATGCAGAAAATATTCAAAAATGTAGACTCCATTTATAATAGCATTATCATGAGAAATCAATGAACAAATATTATGTCAGTCACAATAGTTCTGAAGTTTAATTGTGAAGAGAATAATTATAAAAAAACAGTTTAGGTATAAAGAAAATTATAAAATCTTGTAAGAAAAATACATAATACAGCTTAAAAGAGTGAAAAGGTCTAAATTCTAGAATGAGAATTATAATTAGATCATGGGTGTATTTGTGTGTATGTATCAATATACTTATTTATTATGGAAACATATTTAATTCATTTTTAATAAATTATTCATATTTCCCCAACATTCAGAATATCAGGGGCAGTTTATTTTTTTATTTTTATTTTTTTTATTGATTTAGTAAAAATATTACATAAAAAAAAAATGAGGTCCCATTCAACCCCACCACCCCCACCCCACCACTCCCCCCCCAGCAACACTCATTCCCTTCACCATGACACATCCACTGCATTTGGTAAGTACATCTCTGGGCATCTCTGTACCTCATGGTCAATGGTCCACATCATGGCCCATACTCTCCCACATTCCATCCAGTGGGCCCTGGGAGGATTTACAATGTCCGGTGATTGCCCCTGAAGCACCATCCAGGGCAACTCCAAGTCCCAAAGGCACCTCCACATCTCATCTCTTCCTGCCATTCCCTATACCCATCAGCCACCATGTCCACTTTTCCCACTCCAATGCCACCTTTTCTCTGTGGTCCTTGGATTGGTTGTGTCCGTTGCACCTCTATGTCAAGAGGAGGCTCAGATTCCACATGGTTACTGGATGCAATCCTCCTGCTTTCAGTTGTAGGCACTCTAGGCTCCATGGTGTGGTGGTTGTCCTTCTTCAACTCCATCTTAGCTGAGTGTGGTGAGTCCAATAAATCAGATTGTAGGAGCTGGAGTCTGTTGACGCTCAGGGCCTGGCTATCATATTGTCAGTCCAGAGATTCAAATCCCCTAAATATATCTTAAACCCCAACACCAACTACAATTCCAGTAAAGTAGCATGAAAGTCTTATGAAAAGAGATCCCATCTGAGTCCAGTTCCATCACGCAGAAACACCAGCTCCAAAGAAGGGCCATCTGACATGGCAGTGAACCCTGTCTGCCATGACCATAGAGCCCGTAGGTCTCTTTAGCCCTCAAAGGAACCAATACCTGGGGATTGTATCTACTTTATCTGTCTCTTAGACTCTGCTCAGTTGTGCGTAAGGGCAATCCTTCTGACAGCCTCCAGACTCTTTTTCAGAGACTCGTAGCCATATAGACTCATTTCTCCTTTCCATTTCCCCCTTACATTAGGTCAAACAGCATTTTAAAGTCATGACATTATATTGGGCTTCAATTTTCAGGAAGTTTTGGATCACAGAGTGGTTCAACAACGGCAGCGGAGGAATACTGTTATAGGATGCTATTGACAGGTGATATATGGCTGACAGGGAGCTGTACAGGGCACATGTCCAGGGTGCATGGTAATGTTTGGATATACTCATAAGGGCAACAAATAAAAACTACAGCTGGGGGGGTACTGAGTTCCTGGCTGGGGGTGCTCTGTCGTGGTCCCTAGAGGAACAGCAGCAGTCCCCCAGGTGCAAAGGTAAGGACCAGGAAGGAATGAGGGTCCAACAGTGAGAGCATGATACTAATGACTATGCTTGTGAACCTATATGCCTGAAATAAGAACAAGGCCTAGAGCAGCACTGTGCCTGGGAATTTCCTCCTGACAGCCTTCATGTTATTCAAATGTGGCCAGTCTTGAAGCCAAACTCAGCATGTAAATGTAAAGCCTTCCCCCCAGCATGGGACATGACACCCGGGGATGAGCCTCTCTGGCACCGAGGGATCACTATCAACTACCAACTGATGATGCAACTGGAAAATGACCTTGAAGTGAAGGTTCAATGCGGATCAGCAGAATATCCCTGTCTACATATAATAACATGACTTTAAAAGGCAGTTTATTTTTAAGGCAGGGTTTTTGATGAAGGAAATGAGAGATTCCGTCAAAGATAAAAGTGGTTAGAATAAGAAAAAAATTTAAAAGCAAAATGTGACATTGATCAAATAATCCCATTTTATTATATGGTACAGTATACATATTTGTATAAAAACATTTTTTTCAGATGGATTTCTTTTACAGAATGATAGGCATGTCAAATATCTGTTTCAAAATGAAAAAAGTTAAGTTGCAGGATATTTTTATGAATGATGCCACTATATCAATAAAAAAAAAATGAAAGGAAAACATTTACAAATATGTGTTTGTACCACTGTTTATTAACAAATACACCAGTCTGTGAACATCATACATCAAGGAAAGAATACTTGAAAAAATATGATTTTCTTTGTATTGGTTTTACACATTGCAACCATAAGAATTTTAAACAAGTATGTTTTTGAAAAGCAAAAATAATTGCAAGTACAGCTATAATATTAAAATGATGGTGCTCATTTAATTTTTAATAAGAAAATATATGCACAATGTATTCATTTTTATGGGATATTTCCCATAAGAAAAAAATAAGATTTTTTCTTGCAAATTTGGCAAGATTCTACTTAAATATGTAAACCAATAAATGAGAATACATATATCATTTAAAATGAGAAATAAAATTTGTAAGTGTGCATAATTCTTCAGTTCCTAAATCACTCCCATAATGAAAAATTTCTAATTTCCTTTTTTTATTTCATGTATACACATATATTTCATACATTGTACTCTTGCAATAATTATCCTTATTAGTGCTCAAATTGTCTTATTTGAACACAGAGCATTTTAAAGTCCTTTTGACAAAACTTTAGTAGTCTTTCATATCTCTATGCCTATCTGGTATGACAAAATACTCAAGGATTATTGTTCATTACTTGGTAGACAGAAAAAAAAAGCCATCTTAAAGATGCCCAAGTCCTAATCTCCAGAATTTGAATATCCTACCTTAATGGGCAAAAAGAACTTTATGAATGTGCTTAAGTTAATTAGCCTGGGTTATCTAGGTGGGAAAATGTAATGACATGGGTCCTTATAAGGGAGAGGTGAAGGATGAGTCTAAGAGAAAGAGATGTTATGACATAAGCCAAGGTCAGAAAAAGTAGGCCTATAGCCAAGGAGTGACTGGCAGCCCCTTCAAACAGAACAGATTTTCCCTCTAAAGTGTCCAGAAAAATGGGACCCAAACAATTCACTCCAGACTTCCATCCTTCAGAAATATTTGAAAATAAACTTTAGTGGTAATTTGTTACAGCAATGGGTATGCATGCATTTCCCACTGCAACCCTAGGATCATCCATTTCTCCTTTCGACTTTGTTCTTTTAGTTGGAATTAGTATTAGAAAACCATTATATGGATGCTGAGATGCACAAGCTGCTTATGAATGTATCTTAGTTTCTAGATCATTTCAGTGGGTAAAACTAGGAAATTTAATTTTTATCAAATTAAAATAATAGCTCAGAATGATGCTTCCAATGTATAATCAGGAATTTAGGACTTAACCTTAACTTATTTTAGGTGAATAATTAAACAACAATAAATTACTACCTAATTTATCTATACTTCTTCTTGGAATTAATGAAAGAAGGCATATTGCCAACTATATGTACCACAAAAAGGAAATTATTTAAATTTAAAAGTGATAGCTAATGCTCTCAAGTAGCATTAACTACCTACTTGCTGCAATGGCTAAAGGTAGGGATTTCACAAATTTAACTTGAAAAGGTACCTCTCTGCCTTTCTCTGATTTACAAAAAGGGCTTTATGCCAAAGCAATAGGAATGTAAAGGGCTCAAGTTATACAGCCTAAGACATACATTGCTGTTGAGGCCAAAACATATGAAGGGGCACTCATAGGACAGCTGACCTTGTCCAGAATTATGGGTAATTTTTTAAAAAAGAGATGGGGGTAGAGAAACAATAAATAATCCAACTGGGCAGAATAGTTAGATGGCTTTTTGGAAAATTATGTGGAAATACAAAATTAGTAAGCATATTCACTGATGAGGAAATAATACATAATTAGTATTTGAGAAGCAGGGCTGTTACTCTTAAAAATGCCATGACATATCCATCTCTTAAAATAACTTAGCAAATTTTATCTATCTATCTTGGCCTGATGAATTCAATCCAATTATGAACAACAGGATTTAAAATGAAAATGCTTGAAAGAGTGCTGACATTATCCTATCATTGCACATGCTCTTGAATGCTCTAGAATTAAGATTTTGATCAGTGAAGTCTCAATCAATTTTCCCCACCTGAGTATATCACTTCTGTCAAAAATCTACATTCACTGACAGTAGTATACAGAAAAGGACAAAAACACATAATATAATAAGGGCATACTACAACAATTATCACCTTCATATCAGTGGTTGGATCAAAATTTTGAATGCACAATAAAAAAATTCACTCAAAATGTAAGGTAAAAAAGTTTTCACAGCTTAGTTATTGAAATGATTGTAAGCTCAATATGAATATGAGAGAAGTTAGAGAGTTAAAAAGTAGTCTGAGTTTTTAAAATTAGATTCTTATTTTTTTCCTACTTGTTTCTATTGAGTGCTTTCAATCTTTTTTCCTGTTTCTAAAGGCTATTTCCTCACTGTTATTGTTATTATGTATGCTTTCTTCTCCAAAGTTAATTACACAAATGATCCATCAGTAAAGTTTTTAAAAGATTATATTTACTTTATTTTTCTATATTTATCACCCTCCCCCCAAGATGGTTCTTTCCTCTTTCTCTATCTGCAAATTGTTTGCTCCCCTTCTCCAAGAGGTACTGGGAACCAAACCCCAGACCTCCTACATGCAAAGGGAATGCCCAACAGCCTAAGTCACTTTAGCTTCCCCAGACTGTGGTGTCTGTTGGCTTCTGACATCTGCTTGTGGCAGGAGGCAGTGTCTAAATATCTATAACTAGTGGTGGGAGGCTGCATCCACTCATCTTCATTTAGGAGATATCAGGACCTCCCATGTGGTGGATGGGCTTCCAAGGGGTTGAACCATATCCACCTAATCCATTTCCCCTCTCAGTAATTTTTGAAATTGGTTCATGAAGGACTCTTTTTTTTCACTTGGTTGGGGATTTGGTAAAAAAGAGAAATGCCATGTATGAGACTGCACAATTCTCTCTGAGGAAAGAGAAGTCAGAAAATCAAGTAGTCCATGGCTTGCAGGAGTTCCTTTTATTTATTTGTATGTTTATTTATTTATTTATTAAGATTTATTTATTCATTAAGATTTATTTATTTATTTATTTATTACTCTTCCCTCCTCTCCACCCCAGTTGTCTGTTCTCTGTGTCTATTTGCTGCGTCATCTTCTTTGTCCACTTCTGTTGTTGTCAGCAGGATGGGAATCTGTGTTTCTTTTTGTTGCATTATCTTGTTGTGTCAGCTCTCTGTGTGTGTGGTACCATTCCTGGGCAGACTGCACTTTCTTTCGTACTGGGCAGCTCTTCTTACGGGGTGCACTCCTTGGGAATGGGGCTCCCCTATGCGGGGGACACCCCTGTGTGGCATGGCACTCCTTGCGCGCATCAGCACTGCACATGGGCCAGCTCCACATGGGTCAAGGAGGCCCAGGTTTTGAACTGCGCACCTTCCATGTGGTAGATGGATGCCCTAACCACTGACTGAAGATAGAAAACACAGCTCATCCAAGGCTGCAGTAACTGTTCACATTGGCTGCAGAAATGGGCCTTTATTCATCTACAGATGGTCTGATGTAAATTGCAGGTGTGACCTACCTTACAAGGAAGCATCCCACTCCCAGGCAAATCATTAGCAAGTGCACATACTTTCTCTGTAATAGTGACAGAATACCTGTATTTAATACTGACATTTGGATACATGATCAGAACTGACCCAGTCCCACTCAGCAGGGAATAATATTTTCATTGTAGATTTAATCTTTTACCCCATAAAGATGTGTTGAAGACTTTTTCCACACTACTCTTTATGTGAACCCATCTTTAAATAAGCACATTGAAGGTGTTATTATTAGTTTAGGTGTGGACTCATTTGTGAATGGGAACTTTGAAGGTTATAATTAGGGGATACCAAATGCAATCTTGGGAGGCCCTTTTCCATATCACTGCCATTAAAATGTAGAGAAAATTCTGTCACAGAAAGTCAGAAGAAATATAAACGCAAAAGAGCCAAAGAAAGAAATAATCATCATGTAAATAGGCAGAGATGCAAGCCAAACAACCCAAAGGATTTAGGCAACTCAGCAATAGACCCTACATACTTCGAAAGAAAGCATGGCCTATTGAAAGTTGATTTCAGATTCTAGCAGCAAAAAAACAGTGAGATAATAAATTCCATGTTTAAGCCACCCATTGTATGGTATTTGTCACAACAGCACTGGCATACAAGGACAATAGTAAAACTTTCACATAATAATGTAATTGGAAACATCAGGAAAATTGCAGGAAGACCTTCCTTTGGGTAGCAATGACTCAATTTTTAAATGTTTCCTCAGTTTGTTGTAGTGCGGTCACCCCTTGGGCTGAAGAGTGGTTTGCTGGCCCGGCTGGGGGGTGGCCGCGGTAGTCCAAGCCGCTGCCCCCATGACAGGGTGGCTGGTCGAACTCACCGCCACCCCTGAAGGGAGCTCGGCATGGACGCAGAGTGCCCTCAGGTCTCCCCTTCTCGGCGGCCATGCTTCCGCGGCCGCCCCTCCTCCCAGATGGCGCCACACAATGCCTTATGGGGCAACTCCCTTCTTCTTCTTTCTCCCTGCGCAGGCACAGGGTGGAAAATTCCAGTCTGCCTTCCCCCCCCCCCCGACAGCAGCAACAGCCAGGCGCAAGGTGGGAAACTCAAGTCTGCCCTCTACCCCAGCAACAGCAGCCACCAATCACTAAACCCTGCCACTTCCCCCAGCAACAGCAAAAGCCAATCCCTAACCACCACCCCTCCCCCATCCAGTACCTCCCACTGACCTTTCTCCCGCAACCAATCAGAACAGGGCGTGGCTTCGACCAATCAGCCTTCCCCAGCCCCTATAAAACTGTTGCCTCTCCCTCAATAAAGTTGGACTTGCGTGCTTACCTTGTCTCCGCGGTAGTTCTTCTGCCATGCGCCCTCCAGTCCTGAGAGCCCCCGACAAGGGCCTGGCCTCCCTTGTCCCCAGTTCGTTGCCTGCTTCTCCGGGCGAACCCCTCGTCACCGGCTTCACCAGGTGACCCCTTCAGCCGAACCGTGCAACCCCTGTGAGACCAACCCCTCGTCTGCTGCCGGACCGACCCCTCATCCCAAGTGGGACCGACCCTTCATCCCAAGCGGGACAGACCCCTCGTCCAAAGCTGGACCGACCCCTCATCCGCAGCCAGACCCCACCTCTACTGACTGAGCAAACCGCCGCATTGTAGTATTTAGTATGTGTTCTTTGAGAAGATATCTATCAAGGAGAATTTGATAAAAATTCAAAACTGCAAAGTCCCTAACTTCAGGTTTTAATATCTTACTGAGAGATACAACAAAGAGGCAAAACCAGCATCAATGAATATACAACTATTCCTCTTTTTGGCAGATTGGCAAAGGAGAAGAAGCTAAGACCACTTTTGTCCAGAGTAGAAATAGAGTATATAATCATAATAGTATTTCTCATAATAAGCCTACACTAAATAAATACATTCAAATTACAGTATTAATTAGAATAAATATATAGCAAATTAAATTAATATATTCAATAGCACAGTACTTTTTGCTATATACCAAATAAGAATACTATAGCTGCAAATGGGAAATCTGATTTGATTTTTTTCAGTATAATTTTCTCTTGGTATTGTGTACAAATCTGAAATCGAATTACTTATAGGCACTATTCCAATTAAACATTAGTCCTAATCTAAAAAAGTATACTTTCTCAGAGTAATGCTTTGAAGGGAGATTGCTTCCTATGAAAGTCATCTACTCCATATTTCAGAGGTTCATCAGGTTCCAAGAAAAATAGATATTTAAACTTAAAACTCAGGCACTTTGTATTTGTAGTGTAGGTAGAAGTTGTGTTTGGGCACCAAACATAAGTAAAAAAGCAGAGATTATCAGAGAAAAAATATTCCAGGTAGACAATTGATTTAAAAGGATTATTTCAATAACTGGACAAACATATTAGTTAGTGTATTTTTAAAAATTGAGAGAAAAGTATGTTAGTGTGGATTTATTATGTTCTATGTTCAAGGTATGTTCTTATTCCTAAGATTCCAAAAACCGTTTTTTTTACATATGAAGGAATTAAAAGTTCAATAAAATATCCAAGAAAGTCTATTTATTGAGTTAAACAGATCTAACTTAGAAGAAAGAGAGAAATGAGCAAAATAGAGACCAGCAAGAAAAAAGCACTTGGGCATTAGACTAAACAAGGTGAGAAGAAAAATGCAGGAGGTTTTAAGATACGTTTCATGACTTTATTATATGTGTGGTCAAAAGTACACACTCCACATAGAAGTCTTCTAATAAATTGGGGCAAAAAATTTTAAACTTTGGCAAAAATAGTTTCATTAAAATGTTGAGAGCAAAAAAAGTGATTTAACTAGGTGAACAAAGAAAGGTGACAAACCAAAAGAAAATCATTACGTATCACGTGAACGAATCAGTAAACTTAAAAGTCTTAGACATTATGAGACTGGCACTTTTCTACATTCTACATATACTAACTAGTTTGCTTATTCAATAATAGTTGAATGATACCATCATTATTTCTGTATTACAGATTTATAACAAAATCACAGAGGAACAAGCAGAGCTGGGGAAAAGGGATCAGTAGATTAAAACTGATTTTTTTTTAAGATTTATTCTTTTATTTCTCCCCCACCTTTGCTGTTTTTTGCACTTGGTGTTTGCCTGCTTGTTGTCGTCATCATCGTCATCTTCTTCTTCTTCTTCCTCCTCTTCCTCCTCCTCTTCATCCTCTTCCTCCTCCTCTTCTTCCTCTTCTTCCTCTTCTTTTCTTCTTCTTCCTCTTCTTCTTCCTCTTCTTCCTCCTCTTCTTCCTCTTCTTCCTCTTCTTCTCCCTCTTCTTCCTCTTCTCTTCTTCTTCTTTTTATTTTTATTTTTAGGACACACCAGGAAATAAACCTGGGGCCGCTCATGTGGGAGGGAAGTACATAATCACTTGAGCCACCTCCACTCCCCTAAAACTGAATTTTTGCAATTAGTGATATTAATGCCAGATGTTGGATATAACAAATGGAGAATATAAACAATTACAAATGTGCCATGCAAACTTGTACATATCACGCCCAATGGCCTTGACATTCTAAATAATGAGTGTCATTTTAGACTAAATTACCTGAGAAAGAGACAAAAAAGAATGAGTAGAAACTTGCTAAAAGAGACTGGACTACAGAATAGAGTAACCACAGAGCTCTTCAGGGAAGATGGCATTAGTCTATTGTGTCAACTCAGCCAGGTAATTGTGCCCAGTTGTTTGGTCAAGCAAGCACTGGGCTAACTGTAACACAAGGGCATTTATGGACTTTAGTCACCATTGACTTTACTGCAGTGGTAATTCATAGATTGCTGGTTATAATTACAAGAAAAGGTGCATAAGTACAATCATCAATATCATGGATCTGGCGTAATGGTGTGTTCTTTTCATTAGGCATTGAGGAAAAGGAAATGATCAGACATTTTGGGAATTATTAGACACTTGCTCAGAATTGCCATTAATTACAGGAGACCCAAAATGTCAATGTGGTCCACCAATCAGAGTAGGGATCGGGAAGTTCAGGTGATTAATGGAATTTAACTCAGGTCCATCTAACAGTTGATCCAGTGGGTCTGCAGACACTTTCTGTGGTTATTTCCCCAGTTCCAGAATAAATAATTGGAATAGACATACTCAGTAATTGGTGGAATCCCTATATTGGATCCCTGACTTGTGGACTGGGGGCTATTATGGTTGGAAAGGCCAAGTGGAAGCCACTAGAACTACTCTTACCTAGCAAAATAGTAGACCAAAAGCAATACTGGATTCCTGGAGGAATTGCAGAAATTAGTGCCACTATCCAAGGATTTGAAGGATATGGGGGTGGTGATTCCCACCACATCCACATTCAATTCTTGAATTTGGCCTGAACCAAAAACAGAAGGATGTTGGAGCATGACAGTAGATTATCACAAACTTAACCAGTGGTGACTTCAATTGCAGCTGCTATCTGAAATGTGGTATCATTGCTTGAGCAAATCAACATGTCCCCTGGTACCTGGTATGCAGCTGTTGATTTGGCAAATGGTTTTTTCTCAGCTGCTATTAGTAAGGACCAACAGAAACACTTTGCTTTAAGCTAGCAAGGCCAGCAGTATACCTTTACTGTCCTGTCTCAGGGATATATCAGCTCTCCAACCCTCTGTCATAATATTGTCCACAGTGATCTTGATCATCTCTCCCTTCCACAAGGCATCACACTGGTCCATTATATTGATGACATCATGTTGATAGGACCTAGTGAGCAAATACTAGCAAAGATTCTAGACTTATTAGTAAGGCATTTGTGTGTGAGAAAATCAGAGATAAATCCAACTAAAATACAAGGTCCTTCCACCTCAGTGAAATTTCTACGTGTCCAGTGGTGTGAGGCATGTCAAGATATTCCTTCTAAAGTGAAGAATAAGCTGTTGTATCCAGCTCTTCCTATGACCAATAAAGAGGCACAACACTTAGCTAGTCTGTTTGGATTTTGGAGATACCACATTCCTCATTTGGGTGTGCTACTCGGGCCCATTTACTGGGTGACCAGAAAGAAGCTGGTCCCCAGAATCACTGTGATTTTCAATCAGTCCAGCTTCCCCTTCTGGTGGGGCTAGGGTTAAATTGGCAGTTGTCAGTCTCTCTCCCATCCAGACAGTTTCAAACTTTACCTGCTTGTAGAATTATATTTTAGTCACATGAATTTACTAAATGGTAGCTGAAGGTGGTGGTGAACCATCTCTTCCTCCTCTATTTTGGGAAATGATGCTTCCAACTCCAGCCACTGAACTGCTCCTGAAGAAGCTGGGCCACGAGTGAAGGACGGAACAGGTCTCTGTGGTGTGGAGTACTCTGCTCAAGCAACTTCATTGCAGATGGGCAGGTTCCTCCTTCTATTCTTTCAAGGATATTGCAGGATGATCTTCTGGTCTGCTGGGCCCCTGCAACAGGTGCCTAGAGTGTTTACTAGCTGCCTGTAAGAAGAGATGATTCTTGGAGCTCCTTACTCAGCCACCATCTTCCCCTTCCCCTCATCAGATTTTTTAATATGTCATACTTTACTTGTTTTAGCCAAGTCATTTTTGCTTAACCCAAGAGCAATAAACAGTTTGTGTTAAGTGTGGTAAATAGTGCAAGGTAGGAATAGAAGTTCATTTTTTAAATTATGTATATCAAATTATTTTGTACCATTATTGTACTCTCTTAATGACTCTAGCTCTATAGTACATGTTAAATCAAGCAGTACATATTCTATAGCAATGTTCTTCTTCAGAGTTGCTATGGCTATTCGAGGTCTATTTGCATTTCCATTTAAGTTATAATCAGCTCATCAGTTTTTACTTAAACTGCTTGGATTTTTATCAGGATTGGACTAAATCTAGAGAATTATTATATAGAATTAAACTCAACAATATTTAGTCGTTCAGTCCATGAAAGTTGAATAAACCTCCATTTTAATGTCTCATTTTAAACTTCTCTAAGCAAAATTGTAGTTTTCAGTGCATAGGTCTTTCACTTTGTCAGAGTTAGGTCCAAATATTTCATATTTTAGGTGCAGTTTGAATTTTCAGTTACTGTTGGTTTTATGTCAATATACTAATACATTTGAATTTTACATGTGGATCATTTTCCTGAAACACTTAAGATATCTCTTATTAATTCTGACTTTTTAAAAAGAAAATATCTACTTTTAATAAAGCTGCTCTTGTTGAGGCAAATAAAGATAACTATTTTCATCTGTCTAAAAGATCTTAGGTTTTACTTTATTTTTGGTCTCATAGCTTTACCATGACCATGAGTAGAATGTTTGAGCAGAAGTGTCACATGCTAATGTCCTTGTCTTTTTCCTGATCTTATGGATAAAGACAGTATTTTACATAACATGTGATGATAGTTGTAGGTTTTTGTAGATATGTGTCTTAGTTTCTAGGGCTTCCATGAAAACTACCAGACTCTGGGTAGCTTAAAATAATAGAAATTTATAGTTTCATATTTCTGGAATCTAGTAATCTGAAATATATTTGTAGATACTTCCTGGCTTCCTGTGAAGCCTGTAGGTTTCTGATAATGACTCGCTGACAATTCATGGCATCTTCTGCCTCAGCCTCATGTCCATCTTCTCTGTCTCTCTGATCTGTCTAATTTTCTCTTAAGGATAGAAATCATGTTGTTTTAGTGTTCACCCTTATTTGCTTTCGCCTCATCTTAACTAACATTATCTTCAAAGATTAATTTCTAAACATGACTAGAATATAGTATGGATCTAGGACATTAATATATATATTTTGTACTAACTGATGATGCAACTGGAAAAGGACCTTATATGGAAGGTTCAATGCGGATCAGCAGAATATCCATGTCTACATAAAATAACATGACTTTAAAATGCTGTTTGACCTAAAGTAAGGGGGAAATGGAAAGGAGAAATGAGTTTATATGGCTACGAGTTTCTAAAAAAGAGTCTGGAGGCTGGCAGAAGGATTGCCCTCATGCACAACTGAGCAGAGTCAGAGAGACAGATAAAGCAGATACAACCCCCAGATATTGGTTCCTTTGAAGGCTAAAGAGACCCATGAGAGTTATGGCCATGGCCGATGGGGTTAACTACCAGGGCAGATGGCCCCTCATTGGAAATGGTGTTTATGTGTGATGAATCTGGACTCAGATGGGATCTCCCTTCATAAGACTTTCATGCTAATGTGCTGGAGGTGCAGTTAACGTTGGGATTTAAGATATATTTAGGGGATTTGAATCTCTGGACTGACAATGTGATAGCCAGGTCCTGAGCCTCAACAGACTCCAGCACCTACAATATGATTTATTGGACTTACCACACTCAGCTAAGATGGAGTTGAAGAAGGACAACCACCACACCATGGAGCCTAGAGTGATTACAACTGAAAGTGGGAGGATTGCATCCAACATCCATGTGGAATCTGAGCCTCCTCTTGACATAGAGGTGCAATGGACACAACCAATCCGATGTCCACATAGAAGAGATGGCATTGGATTGGGAAAAGTGGACATGGTGGCTGATGGGTATGGGGAAAGGCAGGAAGAGATGAGAGGTGGAGGCGTCTTTGGGACATGGAGCTGCCCTGGATGGTGCTTCAGAGGCAATCACCGGACATTGTAAATCCTCACAGGGCCCACTGGATGGAATGGAGGAGAGTATGGGCCATGATGTGGACCATTGACTATGAGGTGCAGAGGTGCCCAAAGATGTACTTAACAAATCCAATGGATGTGTCATGATGATGGGAACGAGTGTTTTGGGGGGGAGAGGGGGAGTGGGGGAGTGGGGTTGAATGGGACCTCACATATATATTTTTGATGTAATATTATTACAAAGTCAATTAAAAATATATATATATATATATTTTGGGGGTAATTAGAACAACCTATAACTGTACCTTTTATCAGAATGAGAAAATATCCCTTTTTTTCCTTTAATGCTGAGAATTTTACTCACATGTGCTGTTTAGTTTGTCAAGTGCATAATTTGACATGACCTTTCTTATGGATATTTTTCATTTTTAGTTTCAAAATATGACAAAACACATTGTTTTTCAAATATTTATTCATGCCACCTGCTAATAATCAATATTTTAATTATTACTTAGCAATGCATACTCATTTAATTTCTTTTTCCTGACTTTTTGCACTGGAATGGACATTCATCTTTTTTGAAATTCAGGGTCTACTTCAGTTTTTAGTCATAAGTAGTTTTGGTTATAGAGCTATGCAGAAATCTTTTTTAGATTAAAAAAATTGCCTTTTAT
This sequence comes from Dasypus novemcinctus, assembly GCF_030445035.2. Taxonomy (NCBI): domain Eukaryota; kingdom Metazoa; phylum Chordata; class Mammalia; order Cingulata; family Dasypodidae; genus Dasypus; species Dasypus novemcinctus. Next base: position 26,591,142 of record NC_080684.1, on the reverse strand, counting down.
TCCTAGTCTCCTAAGAGATTTGCCATCAAGGTTGTTGAAATTTTCAGAGGCATTTTCTATATTTATTAATATTAAAAAATACTATTTCCTATTTGTTAATACTTGAATTTGAAATGAAGTAATGAAATGTCAATGACATAAAACAGAAATGTCATGCCATTTCAAATCATACTAATAAATTTAAAGAATTAAAATGTTTATGAAGAATGCCAATAATAGAAATAGTGCTGGAACATAAAGCACATCTCCCCAAACTCCTTATACATCAGAACAACCACTGTGCAAAGAAAATATGTGGGGTTGAAATACTATCTAGACTCTGTGTCTTTTTTATTTAAGGACATTTTTAGGCCACAATTCCATAGATAGCTTCTATTATTTGTCTTTCATCAACTTCTACATTGCTTTATATAAAACCAAGATGCCTAATAAGATTCTGACATTGCCATAATTAAGTAATCCAAAAGGATAGGAATTTCCTCAATAAAGCATGTTAATCATGATATTTTCCACTGTGTCACTTTTCATATTGCTTTTAATTTCAAATATTCTCCTTCCTCCTTCAAACGTTTATAGTCATTTAATCAAGTTTCTACTTTTTTAAAGTAAGAATATATTTTATTTCCTGGAAAATTTGTTTTCATAGTGAAAATATCACTTGCAGATTTCAAATTAAACTTCACAGAATATTTTCTGATCCAGGGCATTATTGTCTGAAAAAGAAGTTTAAATTAATTCTATCAATATATTTACAAACTATCTTTACAGTATATTTTACAAACTGTCTAAGACAGAAAGGTCAAAGTAATGTTTGGCATACCATGAATCAATTAAAATTATAGTATTATTCACCATTCTTTCTCCCCAACAAAATGATTTCTGCCTACATAGATACACACTGACTCAGATCATGGTTACAAACCATTTTTCAGTAATGTAGGATTCCATCTGGTTTGTGAACATAACCATATCCTAGATATCATTGTGCAGGTGTTCAGTCACTGGCTTTTGAAAATATTAATATAACCCTGCTCATCCAATTCCATGGAATTGATGTGATTTTATTCCTTTTCCTTATCAATCTGAACAAGTTAACCTAAAGGGAAGAAATTTCAGCTTTTTTATCTGTGTCTGGCATATTGGTGTCCTAGGAGTGCCGTAACAGTTTTCCACAAATTGGTGCTTAAACCATAGAAATCTCACAGTTCATAGGCCAGAATGTGGAATCAAGTTGTTTGCAGGGTTGTTTCATTTCAGAGGCTCTGAGTGAGATTCTATTCCACATGTAAGAATGCAATTGCTGGGTCAAAAGGTAAATCAATTTTAGTTTTAAAAGGACCTGCTAATCAACTTTCTAGGGTGACTGTATCATTTTCCATCACTAGCAGGAAGATATGAATGATATTTTCTCTGCATCCTTGCCAGTCTTTTGTGTTATCACTCTATTTTAATTTACTCATCCTAATAGATGTGTAGTGAATGTATTGTGGTGGAAATTTGTGTTTCTCTAATGACCAAAGAGGTTGATCTTTTCATTGGCTTATTTGCTATCTGCACATCCTTTCTTATTTTATTTTATTTTTTAATTATCTTTTTTTAAAGTTAATAGATCACACAAAACATTACATTAAATACGTAAGGGTTCCATATACCCCACTCCCCACCCTCCACCCCCATCATGTTTTTAATTGTAATTTTTTGAAGATACGTAGATCTTTGTGATTGTTACATAACAAAATATAAGAGGTTCCCATGTACCCCACCCCCACCCGACTCCTTCCACAATGACAATCTCTTTCATCATTGTGGCACATTCATTGCATTTGGTGAATGCATTTTGGAGCACTGCTACACCACATGGATTATAGTGCACATTGTATGTTACACTCTCCCCCAGTACATTCAGCCAGTTATGGCAGGATATATAATGTCCAGCATCTGTCCATGCATTATCATTTAGAACAACTCCAAGTCCCAAAAATGCCCCCACATCAAATCTCTTTTTTGTGAACTCTCTGCTCAGGTTTTTAGTACATTTTCTGTTAGGATTGTTTTTCATTATTTTAATGGTGAGTTTTGAGATTTAGATATATATATATCAGATGCAAATATTTTGTTGGCCCTGTGATTTGAACTAATTCCCCCGTTCTTTAAATTGTCTTTTCATTCTCTTACAATCTTGCTTTCTGTAATTCCCTAATAAGCCAAAACATAGAAAAGAATAATCCTTCCCTCTTTATGTATTGTTTCCAAACTTATTGTGGCTGTTCTAATGCCTTTCCTTTGACATCTGAATTGTAGAATAAACTTGTTTATGAATTACAAAATACTTACTGAGCTTTAAAATAGAAATTATGTGGAAACTAGAGACAAGTTTAGAAGAATTTATGTTACTATTATGCCACTTCTAATCTTGAATTTGGTGTGACGGTGTGACAATTGGGGTGCTATTTCTGTTTCTTTATTTTATCCCTTGCCTCCTTTTTCCCATGTTTCCCATTTTGAACAACTTATTTTCTGCCACAGTAATATGCATCAAAGTTGATTTCTTTAATGTTCTGCAGGTTTTCTGAGTATATAAAAACAAAACAGGTGAATATTACTCCAATATATTAATACATACACACATACAAACACATTTATAAGAAAATATTTTTCACATATATACAGATGCGTAAGTTTATATGTATGGATTTATTGTACTGGTCTCTGTTTACATGTTAAAGACAAGATTAGGGAAGTGAACTTGGCCCAATGGATAGGGCATCCAACTACCACATGGGAGGTCTGTGGTTCAAACCCCGGGCCTCCTTGACCCGTGTGGAGCTGGCCCATGCGCAGTGCTGATGCATGCAAGGAGGGCCATGCCACACAGGGGTGTCCCTGCATAGGGGAGCCCCACTCGCAAGGAGTGCGCCCCGTAAGGAGAGCCACCCAGCGTGAAAGAAAGTGCAGCCTGAGCAGGAATGGTGCCGCACACACGAAGAGCTGACACAACAAGATGACGCAACAAAAAGAAACACAGATTCCTGTGCTGCTGACAACAACAAAGTGGACAAAGAACACACAGCAAATGGACACAGAGAACAGACTATAGGGGTGGGGTGGAGGGGAGAGAAATGAATAAATCTTTAAAAAAAAAGAAATCTTAACAATTAAAAAAAAAGACAAGATTACATTACAGGCATATCCACTTTTCCTTCACCAAAAATACTGATTGGAAATACTCAAAGTTGTACATACAACTATAATTTACTTTTTCCTTCATATTTATTCTTCTTAGAAATTTATTATTTTACAGAATTTGAAATATTTTCAATCATTATTACATCAACCCTTTTATTTTACAAATTCCCTCTTCTTCAGACCCTGTAAGTGCACATGCATTAGACTACTTCATATAATCCCACAGATGACAAAGTTCTGCATGTTTTTCAAAATTTTTATGTTATTCTACTTAGGATAATTTCTCTTGTTGTATTTTCAAGGACACTCTTTCTCCTGCCAATCTACTCTGAATTGTTCATTTCAGACATTTCATTTCTTACACTAGAAGCTGACCTTAGTTCTACTTATGCTTTCTGTATTGTGCTATTCTTTCCCTATTCTTTATTCAATATAAGGTTGACTGCGGCGGCTTGCTCGGTCGGTAGAGGTGGGGTCTGGCTGCAGACGAGGGGTCGGTCCAGCTTTGGACGAGGGGTCGGTCCCGCTTGGGATGAGGGGTTGGTCCCACTTGGGACGAGCGGTCGGTCCGGCAGCAGACGAGGGGTCGGTCTCACAGGGGTTGCGCAGTTCGGCTGACGGGGTCGCCCGGCGAAGCCGGCGATGAAGGGGTCGCCCGGAGAAGCAGGCGACGAACTGGGAACAAGGGAGGCCAGGCCCTTGTCAGGGGCTCTCAGGACTGGAGGGCGCACGGCAGAAGAACTACCGCGGAGACAAGGTAAACACGCAAGTCCACCTTATTGAGGGAGAGGCAACAGTTTTATAGGGGCTGGGGAAGGCTGATTGGTCGAAGCCACGCCCTGTTCTGATTGGTTGCCGGCGAAAGGTCAGTGGGCGGTACTGGACGGGGGAGGGGTGGTGATTAGGGATTGGCTGTCGCTGTTGCTGGGGGAAGGGGCAGGGTTTAGGGATTGGTGGCTGCTGTTGCTGGGGTGGAGGGCAGACTTGAGTTTCCCGCCCACGCCTGGCTGTTGCTGCTGTCGGGGGGAGGGAAAAGGGCAGACTGGATTTTTCCGCCCACACCTGGCTGTTGCTGCTGTCGGGGGAGGGGAAAAGGGTAGACTGCATTTCTCCGCCCACGCCTGGCTGTTGCTGCTGTCGGGGGAGGGGAAAAGGGCAGACTGGAATTTTCCGCCCTACGCCTGCGCAGGGAGAAAGAAGGCATCGTGTGGCGCTATCTGGGAGGAGGGGCGGCCACGGAAGCATGGCTGCCGAGAAGGGGAGACCCGAGGGCACTCTGCGCCCATGCCGAGCTCCCTTCAGGGGTGGCGGTGAGTCCAACCAGCCACCCTATTATGGGGGCAGCGGCTTGGCCTGCCGCGGCTGCTCCCCCGCCAGGCCAGCAAACCACACTTCAGCCCGAGGGGTGACTGCAGTTGACACTACATTTTAAACATAATTGTAATAACTTTTAATTTGTTTTATTTTACATTTCTGTTAATTTCAACATCTGAACCATGTTAGAGTTGTTTATTGTTGGTTCTGAACATGGTTTCCAAGTCTTGCTTCTTTGCAAACCAAGGAGATTTAATGATATGATGGATATTTGTGATGCATTTTTCTTTAGGGATGGTTGATTCTTTCTTCTATTAGACTGAAATTTTATCTGTGTATCTGTTAGATTTTTTGAGACTTGTGAAGCTTTTCTAAGTGAGTTTAGAAAAATTATTATATTCTAGGGTTCCATTACCCCTACTTCTAAGGTACCAGTTATCTAAAATGACAGTGAAAAGAGTTTTTGTCATCTGGTAGTATGGGTAAAGATGGTATTGGAAAAAATCATTTAGCATAAAACTCTTGTAGGAAATTAAAAGCTAGTATGAGGCAATAATCTGAAAATCTAGATGATATTGTTGAAAGGAAGCTATTTCAGGTTCAACCTTGAGGATCCATTAAGAAGAGCATTTATATAACACCAAATCATAGGAATAGCAGTGCCTAGTGGTTGTCCAATGTTTTCTGTGGATCCTTGCAGCATTGAAATTAATTGATCACAGAGAGTCACTTTATTGTAATCTGTTGTCCTCTTTTATGGGCCTCCCCACAAAGGTGCATAATTAGCGTTAAAATAGGTTCAACTCTGTATACCATTTCATATGTCATTCCACTTTTGGCTACCTTCTCAAGAGAGAGTATATTTGCTTTTGACCACACTTTTTTGAACAAAGCTATCTGCTGCTCTCTTGCTCTATGTTAAAGTATAAAATTACTTTTGTAATTATGATATGAAATATTATAATAAAAATATTTCCCAATCTTCTGTACATACATGAAGACATATTAAAATGGATGCTAAAATTTGATAAGAATTTTTATTAAAACCACTTAAATTTCTGTTTTCTTGAATCAAACTATAACTATTTCAGTACAGGTTAACTTTTTTTAAGGTGTCTTTTGAACACACTGTGATGTTGAAATATGTGCGTCATTGTGGTAAACTATGCTATAGCAAACGCAGGCTTTGGAATAGGATAAAAATGGATTTGTATCCTGATTTTACCACTTCCTAAAATTATTTAGCTCTCGTATTTTTTAAGTAGCAACTGCTGAAATCGCCATTACAATGCAAACATGAACACTGTTAACAGTATTATTACTTCAAATTTAATGCCCATATTTATATCAAAGCAACAGTCCTTAAATCATCAATATAAAAAGTTCATTGAAATAAAATCTAAAATAACCTGTAATAGTTTCTAGAATACAAATGCACCTCAAAACCTGGAATTGGCATAGGCAAGTAGCAAATTATTCAATCTAGAATATTTATGAAGATGAACTCATTGATTTAGTTCATTTTGCTTGTTTGGTTTTTTGTTATCGCATTTTTTAAATGTTGGGGTAGATGTAAAGTCATTTTTGCTTACTAAAAATGTATCATATTCTTTCTTAGAAATGTAATCCTGATTGGGGGAAGGGAATAAAAGGTTAAAGATATTAGGGAGTAATGATTTTTCATAAAATTTGGATTCTTCTACAATGGTGAATCCTGCTCCTTTTTTGAGAGCAATACAATTTTCTGGATTGAGTCAACAAAGGCTTGTTTTGTACTTGCTTGTTCCTCAGAGTGTAAATGAAGGAGTTCAGCATAGGAACAATGGAATTAGTTTACACTCTCACACCCTTTGTGACAGTCAATGACTCCTTTGCTGATGGTTTGACACAGATGAAGATACAGATGCCATAGGTGACAGAGATCACAATAATGTGGGAAGAGCAGGGAGCAAATTCCTTTTACCTCTGTTGGTTAGAAGAGAATCATAGAATGGTCTTAACAGCGAATAGTATAGAAGTACACATACAAGTGTCATAAAAAGTCAACACACACAGATTATGGCCATCTGCTCTGTGAGTCATGTATCTGAGCATGAGATCTTGAGGAAAGGCTATACATCACAGCAAAGTTCTCAAGGACGTTAGTCACAGGATTCCAGGTTTAGGCCCATGCTAAGTGTTGGGAATAGAATCAGAAGCCAGCTTTCCAGTACCACAGGACAAGTGTTGCGCTGACTCTATTGTTCATGATGGTCAGATAATACAAGTGTTTGATGATGGTCACATAGCAGTCACAGGACATGGTTGCCAGAAGGAAAAATTCTGAAACAACAGAGAAGTCTGTAAAAAAATTTTTGAATGAAACAATCATCGTATGTGATTATCTTGGCACTTGTTGATATGTTGTACAAGTATCTTGGTATACAAGTAGATTTAGGTCAGATTTCTAAGAAGGAATAATTCTGTAGGAAAGAGTCCACAGCAGGTTTAATGTTTGAATCCATGAATGTGAAGGAGATGATTATCAGCTTCCCAATTACACTCAATACGTAGGTGAAAAAAGAGGAAGGTGAAAAAGAACCTTCAGTGCAAGGTTGTCTCAGCAGGATACGTGTTGTTATTCTGCGGTTACTCATCTTTGAATCCTGACTTCTATTCAATCTCTGTTTCTTGTTCAGAGATATTTACTAGGTTGTGAGAAGTTTTAACATGACTTTGCAGCAAATGATGACTCAACAAACTCAGTCAATCTTCTAATATGCATTCAAATTTTATTTCATTGGGTTATAAGCAGTATCATTACACGAGAAACACAGTTTCTATTGATGTGTGTTTTGCAAATATCATGGAAAGTTTTGGTTAGTGTATTAAATGGCCAAAAGGAAAGCTGATACAAAATACTACAAATCTGTTTGCTTTAGTAAAAGGGAATTTATTTGGTGAAGAAGCTTACAGTCACAAAGCCATAAAGTGTAAGTTACTTCTCTCACTAATGTCTACTGGCACGTATTGGAGCAAGATGACTGTGCTTTTCTGCAAGAGTAGAGACTTCCTCTTCCTCCTCAGGCTCAGGGGTCTCAACTCCTTCCATTATCAGCTATAGGTTAGCATAAGATTTGACTCTCTCTCTGGGGCTCTTTTCTTTCCAGGCTCAGCTGCTCCGAAATCTTCACAAGGTCACCTGTAGTCTATCTGGCTCCTTCTCTTCCTGGGCCCTCTGACATGTCTAATAGAGTCTTCTCTCTCTCCTCACATATCTGCCTCTCTGGGTATTTGCTTCCCAGGGATCCAGCATCAAAACTCTATCTCTCCTCTGCTGTGTCTTTTTCTCTTGGTTGGTGAGGACTCGACATCCTGCTGATGTGGCTGAATCAAAGACTTGATCATAATTTAATCAAATAAAAGTGAAACCTCTGAAGATAATAAAATCTAATATGCACAGAGGAACAAATCAGATTACAAACATAATTCAATAACTATTTTTGGAATTCATAAATAATATAAAACTGCTACAGTTACTAATAAAGGCAAATTTATGCCAAATAGTTTGTTCCTCACACTACAGTTCTTCGTAATTTTGCGTTTGATATGAATTTTTGCATTATAATTTTAAAAATTTGTTTGTCTTTTAGTAAGTAGGTATACCTAAAGTTACATTCATTACTTACAGTGTTAAGGAATGGTGTATGTTGTATGTAATATGCACAGTAATATACGGCACCATCACAACTATTATATACTGTCCATCTGTTAAATAACGTCAAAACACAATCTAACATCCTGGTATCCATGTCATTAATTGCAAAAAATCCACTTTAATGTATTGATCCAAGCATTTCAATGCTTTCAAACCAGTAATTTGTTAATTAATGGGATTAAATTAATTTCCAAAGAATTACATTGGTGTGGATTTATAAATTCTTCATCCATTGTGAGAGCACTGTGACTGTACTGACTTAATTTATATTAAGTGTAGGCACATGGCATGAAACATACCTAATACATGGCAGACTATATTTTTCCAAAAAATATACTCTAGAGAAATGTGCATATTTTCTAATTCAAACTTTCATTGAGTGTGCAATGGTTTGCTAGTTCTGACTTTATTCCTTTCTGTCATTCCACGTGATGCCACCATACAGATTCTGAGAATTGCACCTAAACCCCTGATATCCATAAAGTAACCCCCCGCTCCATCCTCCAGCATAAGTTCTCCTGAGCACCTACAAATCATATGATAATTCATTGCTCTATTTAGGTTGCATCTTTATGACTACTTGTTTACAACTTTGAAAGGTTTTCAGCTATGATTCACGAGTATCTTAGTTAAATTTTATGTGGCAAATTTTAGGTTTTCATTTCAAGGTTACCCTAATGCTATATTTCCTCAATATTGCAAGTGTTATTATTTTGTTGCTAACTTGTTGCTTATGCTACTTTATTAGCTTTTTATCATTGATTATTAGATTTTATATAAAATTACTCTTATTTCATGTATTTGGATATCACTGTAATACACACAAGGGTAGTGTTTCAAGGGATATTACCCTATATTTGATCAAATAATGGATTTTACTCTAATGTAAAATGCAATATTATGGAGTTAATTTCATACCAAAGTTATTTTTAAGCACTATATTTCAATGTTTTCTAATAGAGATATTAAAAATTATCAAACATTTGTATGAAAAATGAGCATGCAGGAATTGAGGAGTGTTCAGTGGAAACTATTTCACAGATGTGTTGGGAAAAATAATGGAATATTAGTATTAATATTAAAGCAGAAACAAGTTTATAAGCAATGAGTGAAAATACCCAGCACCATAAATGATAAAAATAAATATTTTCTTTTGAAATGTTCCTTTATATACTATTTCTATTATTTAGTAGAGAGAAATTCTATCCTTTTGATTGAGTCCTTGAAGGCTCTCTTGACTTGATTGTTCCTCAGTGTATAAATAAAGGGGTTCAATGTAGGTGAAAGAGAAGTAACGAGCAGTGAAACCACCTTATTAGTGGTCACTTTGTCCTTTGCTGCAGGATTTATGTAGATGAAAATGCATGTGCCATAGGTGATGGAAACCACAATCATGTGGGAAGAACAGGTCGAAAAGGCCTTCTTCCTTTGCTGGACTGAGGGGAATCTAAAAATTGTCCTGATGATGTAAGCATATGACAGAACTACCCAAGGCACAGTCATAATCAGGGTCAGCACAGAACAGATTATCACTGTCTCTTCCAGGAGCCTTGTGTCTGAGCATGCAATTTTCACTAGGGGAATTGCATCACAGACAAAATGGTCAATGATATTAGAGGCACAAAATTCAACTTTTAAAAACATATTAAAAGGTGTGATTATTATACAGAAACCAGCTGTCCAACAGCAGATGATGAGAAAATTGCAGACACTTTTGCTCATGATGGTCACATAGTGTAGGGGTTTGCAGATGGCCACATAGCGGTCATAGGACATGGCAGCAAAGAGAAAAAATTCTGACACTCCAAGGAGGTCAATAAGAGACCCTTGGATGACACAAGAGTTATAGGTAATGGCCTTGTCACCCATAGCTATGCTGTATAAAAATCTAGGAATACAAGCAGATGTGAAGGAGACTTCCAAGAAGGAAAAATTCTGTAAGAAAAAGTACATGGGTACTTTAAGATGGGAATCCACAAAGGTGAGTGTGATGATGATCAGGTTCCCAGTTACACTCAGCATGTACGTAAGAAGGAGAAATATAAAAAGCAGAACTTGTAGTTGAGGGTCATCTGTCAGTCCCAACAGAATGAATGTGGTTATTGTACTGTTTCTCATCACTGACTGCCGACTTCTGTTCAATCTGCATGTAATATTTGGAGATATTTAATCGTTATTTATTTTAACTTTTTAAAATTCAACATATTCAGTGTTTTGTTTACCATTCCATTTTAAAAATTTGTTTTACTTCCTTTCTCCACATAGGCTTATAACTTGTGACTAAAATATGTCACAGGTTAGGTGTAATTTCATGACTAGAAGCAATGCCCTTTGGCTCTCAAGAGTTATTCCCTGTTCATAAATTAAATTTAAAAATTTCACCATTGATTTCTTGTCTCTTCTTGGCATTTTCCATTATTAAACATAATGCTAATAATTAACAGAATGACTGGGCTCACTATACAAACTCTACGCAGAACTTGAAAAGTGTGACCGAAAGCAATATTTTAGTGTACTGATATTCAGATGAGTGTCTTTAATTCCCCTCAATCACCCAAAGTCCTTTTGCCTCAAATGACATATCCATATTTTATTTACATATGTATATCTCTCATAAATATGCATGTAAACTTCACTTATGACCAAAGAGATGACTGCTTTCTATTTCCTTTGATTTTCCAGTAAAATAAATTACTTTTTCTTTATGATACTCGTTTTGGACTAATATCACAGACTGAATGCAGAAGTCAAGAATCTATTGATTTTGTCTTTAGGTTGTGCCACAGCTATTGCTCAGGTCAACCATTAAATTATACCAGAAGGGATTCAAATGTATCCATTGCACAGTTATTTTCAAAAGGCTTGGAGTTTTCTGACATCAAAGTACAGAAATCTTTCTCATTTGCATCCAATTTATTTGTTTTATGAGCAATTTCACTTTATTGTTTAATATACTATGTTCTCTTCTTATTGAGTGAGGATTGACTTGGCCCTGAGTATTTGTATATTTCCCTGACTTACCAAATAGGGAAGAAGCACTGACTGAGGGCATAGTTTTCCTACAAGTTAGAACTTTCCTAGGGAATTTTGCCTCTCATTCAACTACTATCAACTATTTATATTAAGGTGATATAAAAAGAAAAGCTGTTTACACAACAACAAACTGACCTTCCTTCCATCTCTCTCCTCAGTTAAGGTGCACATCGCTGTGAAACCTTACTTACACTTCAAAGTTGGAACATAATTCCTTCCTCAAACTATGCTTTTTTCCCCGGAGATATTACAACTTCTCATACAGCTAAATTAACAAAACTGTAAAGCATAATTTACAAATATCTGTGTATACTCATTTGCAATCAAATGGTCAAATGAACACAGAGTTCTTTAATGACCCGTTGTCATGTCATTCAATATACTATCCATTTTGGCTGGTAATGATAAAGGTACAGACTTCTCTACCTACAGAAATAGTTTATTAATTGTAATTTGAGGTTAGAATGTATCTTCTAAGTTGCCATGGATATTTCCTATATGAAGTTAGGTGTAGATTTATTATTATCTCATGTATAAAATCCTTCCAAATACTGACATTTACATACTAGAGAAATTCTAAGAAAAAGATCTGTCATAAATAAATATATTTTGGTTACATTATAAAACATAAAAATTACTGCTAAAATCCATTTTTTTCCTCAGGTGCAAAATATGACCAAATCCTGCAAACAGAATTATAATCCAAGAAATATTTCATCATACTTACTCATCTGTTAGTAAATCAGAGCTTCTGTTAGTTGTTTAAACATGTCAACTTTAAGAACGTAATGATGAAGTGATAATTTGATGAGTACATTTATGTCTTCACATTTACTGGCATGTCTGGGAATATCTACAGCTCCCTGAGATTGCTTTCTTCAAAAATCTGACAGACTCCCTGAAAATAGGTTTAGTGCTTTTATATATGCCCAATATTTTCTTACTCTCCATCATTGAAAAAAAACTAAATTACTCTAAAAGCTGTAATGTAAGGAACTCTATTCACAGGTGGAAGAGATGACATTCTAAAGAAACTTGACAAAGTGAAGTGCTCTAACGTTTGGAGCACGCATTTTTAAAAATTACTGAATACACCACTAAGTGAATAAAATGTCCTTGGTGGCATACATTCAAGGGTCACTAAGGAATTTTTTGAATAACGAAAATTTGGCAAAAATACAAGGAGCACAGGTTTCAGTGGGGACTGTGTCCTTGGAGACTAGGGAAGGTGCATCTGCATCAGACACACATCAAGAGAACAACTCTGATACTTAATAACATATCTCCTATTTTAAAGCTTTCACATCAAGTAAGGCATTTGTCAAATTGCATCAGTTATTGAATATATATAATCCATTAGTACAGTACGTGAATTTTTTGTTATTTTTTTGCATTTTCACTCAAATAAGCAGAGACAGTTTATAAGATTATACGAGGCTACATTTTACATTGAATAACTTATCTTTTCAGATTTTTCCCTTCTAGACACACCCGTTAAATTAAAGAAATTATTCAGAAATGAATAAAAATCTGCAACATTATGCTATAATTGGATGGGGAAATATGCTTTTGTATATGTAAATACTACTTGATTTTTCACATAAGCTTCTGGTCTTTCTAATTTAATACTATTAATCAGGTTGGCTGTATGTTTTTGTTGGTATTTATTTTACCAATGTCTGGATTCAATTTACACTATTTTTACAGTTTGCAGAGTTGTCATTCTATAAAATCATCTTCATAAAAATATTTTCAGTATGTGTGAGAATGTTAGTTAAAAATGAAAATTGTAGATTAAAATGTTAACTTATTTTTAGAAATATTATACACTTTTATAAAACAGCCATAAGATTCATTTCTTTAAACATTTACCACTGTAATTGTCATTAGAGTACATTATTTTTACTTTTCATTCTATTCACACTTTCTTATAATTAAATTATTACATGTTTTAATACTATACTCAGCCTTTAAAATTATTTTTTTTAAATTTTATTTTATTTATTCATTTTTTAAAAAATATTACATTCAAAAAATATGAGGTCCCCATTCACCCCCACCCCCACCACCCCACCCCTCCCCCCACAGTAACACTCTCCCCCATCATCATGACACATCTCTTGCATCTGGTGAGCACATCTCTGGGCATCACTGCACCCCATGGCCTGTGGTCCACACCATAGCCCACACTCTCCCACTTTCCATCCAGTGGGCCATGGGAGGACATACAATGTTCCGCAATTGTCCCTGCAGCACCACTCAGGACAATTCCAAGTCCCGAAAATGCCTCCACGTCTCATCTCTTCCTCCCATTCCCCGCACCCAGCAGCCACCATGGCCACTTTTTCCACACCAATGCCACATTTTCTCGATTATTAACCACAATAGTTCATGAATAGGATATCGTTAAGTCCACTCTAATCCTTACTGTATTCCTCCTTGGCTTGGTTGTGTCCATTCCACATCTATGTCAAGAGGGGGCTTAGATTCCACATGGATACTGGATGCAATCCTCCTGCTTTCAGTTGTAGGTACTCTAGGCTCCATGGTGTGTTGGTTGACATTCTTCATCTCCATGTTAGCTGAGTGGGGTGAGTCCAATAAATCAGAGTGTAGGAGCTGAAGCCTGTTGAGGCTCAGGGCCTGGCTATCATAGTGTCAGTCCAGAGAGTCAAATCCCCTAGAAATATCTTAAACCCCAGCACCAACTATAATTCCAGTAAAGTAGCATGAAAGGCTTGTGAAAAGAGATCTCATCTGAGTCCATCTCCATGACGCAGAAACACCAGCTCCAAAGAAGGGCCAACTGACATGGCAGTGAACTCCATCTGCCATGACCACAGAACCTGTGGGTCTCTTTAGCCCTCAAAAGAACCAATACCTGGGGTTGTATCTACTTTATCTGTCTCTGAGACTCTGCTCAGGTGTGCCTAAGGGCAATCCTTCTGACAACCTCCAGACTCTTTTTTAGAGACTCATAGCCATATAAACTCATTTGTCCTTTCCATTTCCTCCTTACTTTAGGTCAAACAGCATTTTTAACTCCTGTTATTATATGTAGACAGGGATATTCTGCTGGTCGATGTTGAACCTTTAATTCAAGGTCATTTTCTAGTTACGTTGTCAGCTGGTACTTGGTAGTGATCCCTCGGTGCCAGGGAGGCTCATCTCCGGGTGTCATGTCCCACACTGGGGGGAAGGCATTGCATTTACATGCTGAGTTTGGCTTCGAGACTGGCCACATTTGAGTAACACAGAGGCTGTCAGGAGGGAACTCCTACGCACAGTGCTGCTCTAGGCCTTGATCTTATTTCAGGTGTATAGGCTCACAAGCATAGTCATTCGTATCAGGGGGTCACTGTTGGGCCCGCATTCCTTCCTGGTCCTTGCCATTGCACCTGGGGGACTGCCACTGCTCCCCTAGGGACTATGACAGAGCTCCCCCTCCCCCTAGCCAGGAACCCACTAACCCTCCCAGCTATTGTTTTTAATTGTTTCTACTATGAGTATATCCAAACATTTCCATGCACCCTGGACACATGCCCTGTTTAACTCCCTGTCAACCATATGTCCCCTGTCAATAACATCTCATACTAGTATTCCTCCACTGCCATTGTTGAACCACTCTGTGATCCAAAACTTCCTGAAAAGTGAAGCCCAATGTAATGTCAGGTTCTCTTAATAGTAAATTGGAATATAGCATTGAGTTTAAAGGTTAGACATAGAATACACATTGATTTGGAAAAATTCTACATCCTATCTTTTTCTTTTCTTTTTTCCATAATTATTGAGCTTCTCTTCACAAGAGCCTTAGATCACAGTAATTCATATATACAATATACAGTACTCCCACATATCCATTATAAAACCTTTTCCCTTCCACAGCGATAATCTTTTAACTTATTCATATCATATTTACTGAAACTGATGTACAGATATTGAGACAATAGCTTTCAAACAAGGTAACGTTTGTGTTTACATTGTGGTTTATACTTTAGGCTATACAGTTTTCCAAATTTTTTAGTTATCCTATGTTTTACATTATGGTTTACATTATTAGTCTGTCATCCCCTATATGTTTTTGGTGTAATATTACTTGTTTTATATCCATCCTTGTGTACTCTTGTGAAACACTTCTTTTGCCCTCACATTTACTTTGGTTCCATCTATTCAATATATATCTCCCCCTCCCCTTGGGCCCCACAGTGACAGTCAATCTTCATTTCTTGAGGAGCCATGTTCAGAGATACTTGCAACATGTTGAGGGCTTGACTTGCTCAACTGCCCTAATGCCCTGGGAGCCACCATTTCTCTTGAGAGATAAAGTTCCCTCTATTTGAGGGCATTAGTCCTCCCCAGGATGTGGGTCTACCTTCACTCTCATTATATGGGTCTCTACCCAATGGTATAACCCGCTCTGGCAAAATGAGCATTCAGATATTCCCTAGGAGTCTATCCTGCATCAGATTATCCCCTTTGAGTATCTTAAACAGGTAACTTTCCTAATTATATTTTGAAAAGGTTTTCTCAGCATTATACTCTCAACCAACACCTGACAATCTCCTATGTTCATATGTTGCCCCACCCTCCCCCAATTTCTTGGGCAATATTACCCATCCGCCCATCCCTAGCCCCCCTCAAACACCCAAAGCACCTCCCAAAGGTAACCCTATGCCCCCATTTTATCCCTTCCTTGTACACATACTTACCTCCAGCTTATCACAGATTTCACCCATGTAGATATCAGCTTACATCCTTCCTATACCCCCCGATTTCCTGTAAGCCTATCTTCCAGTCTCTAGCTCTCTGAGGCAGCTTGCTTATTTCATATCATTGAGGTCATGTAGTACTTGTCCTTCAATGCCTAGGTTGTTTCACTCAACTTAAGGTTCTCAAGATTCATCCTTGATATCACGTGTGTTTGTAGTGTATTTGTTCTTAAAGCCGAGTAGTATTCCATTGTCTGTATATACCACATTTTATTGATCCACTCATCTGTTGATGGGCATTTGGATTGATTCCAACTTTTGGTGATAGTGAACAATGCTGCTATGAACATTGGTGTGCATATATTGGTTTGTGTCCCTGCCTTCAGTTCTGCTGGGTATATCCTCAGCAGTGGAATTGCTGGGTCATATGGCAGATCTATGGTTAGTTTTTTGAGAAACCACCAAACTGTCCTCCAGAATGGTTGGATCCTTCTGCATTGCCACCAGCAGTGGATGAGTGTTCCCCTTTCTTCACATCCTCTCCAGCATTTGTATTCTTCTGTTTTTTTCATAGCTGCCAATCTTATGGGAGTAAGATGGTATCTCATTGTAGTTTTCATTTGCATTTCCCTGATAGCGAAAGATTTAGAGCATCTTTTCATGTGCTTTTTAGCCATTTGTATTTCTTCTTTGGAGAAGTGTCTGTTTAAATCTTTTTCCCATTTTTTAAAGGGGTTGTTTATCTTTTTATTTTCAAGATATAGGAGTTCTTTATATATGCAAGTTATAAGTCTCTTATCAGATATATGGTTGCCAAATATTTTCTTCCATTGCGTAGGTTCCCTTTTTACTTTCTTTTTTTTTTATTGATTTTGTAATAATATTACATTAAAAATATATATGTAAAGTCCCATTCAACCCCACCCCCCCACCCCACCTCTTCCCCCCCCCCCCCCCAGCAACACTCGTTCCCATCATCATGACACATCCATTGGATTTGGTAAGTACATCTTTGGGCACCACTGCACCTCATAGTCAATGGTCCACATCATGGCCCATACTCTCCTCCATTCCATCCAGTGGGCCCTGTGAGGATTCACAATGTCCGGTGATTGCCTCTGAAGCACCATCCAGGGCAGCTCCATGTCCCAAAGACGCCTCCACCTCTCATCTCTTCCTGCCTTTCCCCATACCCATCAGCCACCATGTCCACTTTTCCCAATCCAATGCCATCTCTTCTATGTGGACATCGGATTGGTTGTGTCCATTGCACCTCTATGTCAAGAGGAGGCTCAGATTCCACATGGATGTTGGATGCAATCCTCCCACTTTCAGTTGTAATCACTCTAGGCTCCATGGTGTGGTGGTTGTCCTTCTTCAACTCCATCTTAGCTGAGTGTGGTAAGTCCAATAAATCATATTGTAGGTGCTGGAGTCTGTTGAGGCTCAGGACCTGGCTATCACATTGTCAGTCCAGAGATTCAAATCCCCTAAATATATCTTAAACCCCAACATTAACTGCACCTCCAGCACATTAGCATGAAAGTCTTATGAAGGAAGATCCCATCTGAGTCCAGATTCATCACACATAAACACCAGTTCCAAAAAGGGGCCATCTGACCTGGTAGTTAACCCCATCGGTCATGACCATAATTCCCATGGGTCTCTTTAGCCCTCGAAGGAACCGATATCTGGGGGTTGTATCTGCTTTATCTGTCTCTCTGACTCTGCTCAGTTGTGCATGAGGGCAATCCTTCTGCCAGCCTCCAGACTCTTTTTTAGAAACTCGTAGCCATATAAACTCATTTCTCTTTTCCATTTCCCCCTTACTTTAGGTCAAACAGCATTTTAAAGTCATGTTATTTTATGTAGACAGGGATATTCTGCTGATCCACGTTGAACCTTCCGTATAAGGTCATTTTCCAGTTGCATCATCAGTTGGTAGTTGATAGTGGTCCCTCGGTGCCAGGGAGGCTCAACCCCGGGTGTCATGTCCCACACTGGGGGGAAGGCATTGCATTTACATGCTGAGTTTGGCTTCGAGACTGGCCACATTTGAGTAACATGAAGGCTGACAGGAGGAAATTCCCAGGCACAATGTTGCTCTAGGCCTTGTTCTTATTTTAGGCTTATCAGCTCACAAGCATAGTCATTAGCATCAGGGGCTCACTGTTGAACCCTCACTCCCTCCCAGTCCCCGCCGCTGTACCTGGGAGACTGTCGCTGCTCCCCTAGGGACCACAACAGAGCACCACTGGCCAGGAACCCAGTACCCCCCCTGCTGTGGTTTTTAATTGTTGCCACTATGAGTATATCCAAACATTACCATGCACCCTGGACATATGTTCTGTACAGCTCCCTGTCAGCCATATATCACCTGTCATTGGTATCCCATACCAGTATCCCTCCATTGCCATTGTTGAAACACTCTGTGATCCAGAACTCCCCGAAATTTGAAGCCCAATATAATGTCATGGTCCCTTACTAGGGAATGGCATATAGCGATGGATTTAAAGGTTAGATAAAGAACTTGGATAAAGTTAGATAAAGAACTTAGATAAAGAATGTTGACTTGAAAAAATTCTACATCCTTTTTTTTTTTTTTTTTTTCCCCCTAATTATTCAGCTTCTCTTCACAGGAGTCCTAGACCACAGCAATGCATATATATAATATACAGCACTCCCATACATCCACCACAAAACCTTTTGCCTTCCACAGCGATACTCTTACACCCTATTCACATCATATTTACTTAACGTGATGTACAGAGTCTGAGACATTAGCTTTCTAACAAGGTGACATCTGTGCTTACATTATGGTGCATACTTTAGGATACACAGTTCTTTACATTCTTAGTTATCCTATGTTTTACATTATGGTTGACATTATCAGTCTGTCATCTCCTATATGTTATGGTGTAATATTACATGTTTTATATCCATCCTTGTGTACTCTCAAGAAACTCCTCTCTTACCCCCCATTTACCTTGGTTCCACACATTTAACGTCCATTTTCCCTTCCACCTTGGTGCCCACAGTGACAGCCAACCTCCGTTTCCTGAGGAGCCACTTCCAGAGATAGATGGAATAGTGTTCAGGGCCTAACTTGCTCAACTGCCCCAATGCCCTGGGAGCCACCCTTTCTCTCGAGGGATACAGTTCCCTCTATTTGGTGGTATTAGTCCTCCCCAGGATGTGGGTCCACCCCCACTCTCATTACTTGGGTTTCTACCCCATGGTGACACCCACTCTGGCAGAATGAGCATTTAGACATTCCCCAGGAGCCCGTCCTGCATCAGACCCTCCCCTCCAAGCATTCTAAACAGGTAACCCTCTTTATTATATTTTGATATGATTTTCTCGGCATTTTACTCTCCACCAACACCTGACCCTCTCCTGTGTTCGTATGCTACCCCTCCCTCCCCCCACTTTTGGGCAATGTTACCCATCCGTCCCTCCCCAGCCACCCTCAAACCCGTAAAGCCCCAACCAAAGGCAACCCCTTGCCCCCCTTTTATCTCTTCTTTGTGTTCATACTTACCACCATCTCATCTTAAATTCCACCCCTGCAGACATCGGCTCATATCCTTCCTCCACCCTCTGATTTCCTGTAAGCCTATCGTTCAGTCTCTTGCTATCTAAGGCAGCTTGTTTATTTCATATCATTGAGGTCATGTAGTATTTGTCCTTCAATGTCTGGGTTGCTTCACTCAACATAAGGTTCTCAAGATTCATCCATGTTATCACATGTGTTTGTAGTGTGTTTGTTCTTACAGCCGAGTAGTATTCCATTGTGTGTATATACCACATTTTATTGATCCACTCATCTGTTGATGGACATTTGGGTTGATTCCAACTTTTGGCAATAGTGAACAATGCTGCTATGAACATTGGTGTACATATATCTGTTTCTGTCCTTGTTTTCAGTTCTGCTGGGTATATACCCACCAGTGGTATTGCTGGGTCATATGGCAAATCTATGGCTAGTTTTTTGAGAAACCGCCATACTGTCCTCCAGAACGGTTGGATCCTTCTGCATTCCCACCAGCAGTGGATGAGTGTTCCCCTTCCTTCACATCCTCTCCAGCACTTGTATTCTTCTGTTTTTTTCATAGGTGCCAATCTTATGGGTGTAAGATGGTATCTCATTGTAGTTTTAATTTGCATTTCCCTGATAGCTAGAGATTTGGAACATTTTTTCATGTGCTTTTTTGCCATTTGTATTTCTTCTTCGGAGAAGTGTCTGTTTAAGTCTTTTTCCCATTTTTTAAATGGGTTGTTTATCTTTTTATTTTCAAGATATAGAAGTTCTTTATATATGCACGTTATAAGTTTCTTATCAGATATATGATTGCCAAATATTTTCTCCCACTGTGTGGGCTCCCTTTTTACTTTCTTGACAAACTCCTTTGAGGTGCAGAAGGCTTTAACTTTGAGGTAGTCCCATTTATCTATTAGTTCTTTTGCTGCTCGTGCTTTTGGTGAGATATTCATAAATCCATTTCCTATTACAAGGTCCTGTAGATGTTTCCCTACACTGCTTTCTAAGGTTTTTATGGTCTTGGCTCTTATATTTAGGTCTTTGATCCATCTTGAGTTGATCTTTGTATAAGGTGTGAGATGGTAATCCTCTTTCATTCTTCTACATATGGCTATCCAGTTCTCCAGACACCATTTGTTGAATAGGCCACTCTCTCCCAGTTGAGAGGGTTTGGTGGCTTTATCAAATATTATGTGGGTGTATATGTGAGGTTCTATATCAGAGCTTTCAATTCGATTCCATTGGTCTATGTGTCTCTCCTTATGCCAATACCATGCTGTTTTCACCACCGTAGCTTTGTAGTATGTTTTGAAGTCAGGTAGTGTGATTCCTCCAATTTCGTTTTTCTTTTTCAGTATGTCTTTGGCTATTCGGGGTCTCTTTCCTTTCCAAATAAATTTCATAGTTAGTTTTTCTAGTTCCTTAAAGAAGGCTGCATTGATTTTTATTGGGATTGCATTGAATGTGTAGATCAGTTTTGGTAGGATAGACATCTTAATAATATTCAGTCTTCCTATCCATGAACAAGGAATAGTCTTCCATTTATTCAGGTCTTCTTTGATTTCCTTGAACAATCTTGTATAGTTCTCGGTGTATAAGTTCTTTACCTCTTTAGTTAAATGTATTCCTAAGTATTTGATTTTTTTATTTACTATTGTGAATGGTATTTGTTTCTTGATTTCCTCCTGATCTTGCTCATTATTAGTGTACAGGAATGCTACTGATTTTTGCGCATTGATCTTATAACCTGCGACTTTACTAAACTCATTTATGAGTTCTAGAATCTTCGTTGTAGATCTCTCAGGGTTTTCTATGTATAGGATCATGTCATCTGCAAATAATGAAATTTTGACTTCTTCCTTTCCAATTTGAATGCCTTTCATTTCTGGTTCTTGCCTCAGTGCTCGAGCAAGTACTTCTAAGACAATGTTAAATAGGAGCGGAGACAGTGGGCATCCTTTTCTTGTTCCTGAGTTTAGAGGGAAGGAGTCTAGGATTTCTCCATTGTAAACAATATTGGCTTTAGGTTTTTCATATATACTCTTTATCATGTTCAAAAAATTTCCTTGTATTCCAATCTTTTGGAGTGTTTTTATCAAGAAAGGGTGCTGTATTTTGTCAAATGCTTTTTCTGCATCAATAGATATAATCATGTGATTTTTTTCCTTCAATCTGTTTATATGGTGTATTACGTTGATTGATTTTCTTATGTTGAACCATCCTTGCATACCTGGGATGAATCCCACTTGGTCGTGGTGTATAATACGTTTAATGTGTTGTTGAATACGATTAGCAAGTATTTTGTTAAGTATTTTTGCGTCTAGATTCATTAGAGAAATTGGTCTGTAATTTTCCTTTCTTGTGATGTCTTTGTTTGGCTTTGGTACTAGGGTAATGGTGGCATCATAGAAGGAGTTGGGTAATGTTCTTTCTGTTTCGATTTTTTGGAATAGTTTCAGCAGGATTGGTGTCAGTTCTTTCCGGAATGTTTTGTAGAATTCACCTGTGAAGCCATCTGGCCCTGGGCTCTTCTTAGTTGGGAGATTTTTAATAACTGATTCTATCTCTCTGCTTGTGATTGGTTTGTTAAGATCATCAATTTCTTCTTTTGTCAATATGGGCTGCTTATGTGTTTCTAGGAATTTGTCCATTTCCTCTAGATTGTCATTTTTGTTGTAATATAGTTTTTCAAAATATCCTCTTATGATAGTCTTTATTTCTGTGGGGTCAGTGGTGATATCGCCTTTCTCATTTCTTGTTTTGTGTATTTGCATCTTCTCTCTTTTTTTTTTTTGTTAGTGTTGCTAAAGGTTTGTCAATTTTGTTAATCTTCTCAAAAAACCAGCTCTTGGTCTTGTTTATCTGTTCAAGTGCTTTCTTATTTTCTATTTCATTTAGTTCTGCTCTTATCTTTGTTATTTCCTTCCTTCTTCTTCCTGTTGGGTTACTTTGTTGTTGTTTTTCTAATTCCTTCAAATGTGCAGTTAGTTCTTCAATTTTTGCTCTTTCTTCTTTTTTGATATATGAATTTATGGCTATAAACTTCCCTCTCAGTACTGCTTTTGCTGCATCCCATAAATTTTGGTATGTTGTGTTATCATTATCATTTGTTTCAAGGTAGTCATTGATTTCTTTTGAGATTTCCTCTTTGACCCACTCTTTTTCTAAGAGTGTGCTGTTTAATTTCCAAATTGTGGTGTGAAATCTGGGCTTCTGTCCCTTGCAAATCTCCAGCTTGACTCCACTGTGGTAAGAGATAATGTTTTGTATGATTTCAATCTTTCTGAATTCGTTCAGCCTTTCTTTGTGGCCTAGCATATGATCTATCTTGGAGAATGATCCATGTGTGCTTGAGAAAAATGTATATCCTGCTGTGTTTGGGTGTAGCGATCTATATATATCTATTAGATACAGCTCCTCTAATATACTAGTCAGATGTTTTGTTTCTTTGGTGATTCTCTTTTGAGATGTTCTGTCCAGAGTTGATAGTGGTGTATTAAAATCCCCCACTATAATTGTAGATGTATCTATTCTTTCACTTAGTTTTTCCAGCGTTTGCCTGACGTATTTAGAGGCACCCTTGTTAGGGGCATAGATATTTATGATTGTTCGATCTTCTTGACAGATTTTCCCTTTCACTAAAATGTAGTATCCTTCTTTGTCTCTCACAATTGTTTCACATTTAAAGTCTATTTTGTCTGATATTAATATAGGTACTCCTGCCTTTTTTTGGTTATTGTTAGCTTGTATGATTGTTTTCCAGCCATTCACTTTCAATCTCCATGCGTCTCTGGGTCTAAGATGTGTCTCTTGTAGACAGCATATGGATGGGTCATATTTCCTTATCCAATGTCCCAGTCTGAATCTTTTGATAGATGAGTTTAATCCGTTGACATTCAATTTTATTACTATCAAGGAATTATTTGTGCTAGCCATATTTTGATTGGATTTGTGTTTGTCATATTTTGTTTGTATATATATTTTTTGTCTTTTTTGTTATTGTTGTTGGTCTTATACTCTCCTCCAACTCTGCCTTTCCTGTTTTTTCCTTTCTTCCTGTAGAACTCCCTTTAGAATTTCTTGAGGGGAGGTTTCTTGTTGGTATACTCTTTCAGTTTCTGTTTGTCTGAGAATATTTTGAACTCTCCATCATGTTTGAATGCTAATTTAGCTGGATAGAGTATTCTTGGTTGGAAATTTCTTTCCTTTAGTACCTTGACTATATCATACCACTGCCTTCTTGCCTCCATGGTTTCAGAAGAGAAATCAGCACTTAATCTAATTGAGCTTCCCTTGTATGTGATGGTTTTCTTTTCTCTTGCTGCTTTTAGGATTTTCTCTTTGTCTTGAGCATTGGATAATTTGACAAGTATATGTCTTGGGGTGGGCCTGTTGGGGTTTATGACTTGTGGAGTGCGCTGTGCTTCTTGGATATGTACATCTGGCTCTTTCAGTAGATTTGGGAAGTTTTCAGCCATTATTTCCTGCAACATTCCTTCTGACCCCTTTCCCTTCTCTTCACCTTCTGGAATGCCTATAATACGTATGTTTGAGCGTTTTGCATTGTCATTCAGGTCCCTAAATCCTAATTGGATTTTTTCTATCTTCTTATTGACCCCTTCTACTATCTGTTTGATTTCTGAAGTACTGTCTTCCACATCACTAATTCTCTTCTCTGTCTCTTCTAGTCTGCTGATATTTGCTGCAAGTGTATTTTTGATTTCTTGAACTGTGGTGTTCATTCCCATCATATCTGTTATGTTTTTTCGTATGTCTGCAATTTCCCCTCCAAGTGATGTCTTCATGTTGTTAACCTCTTTCATTACTTCGTCAAATTTGTCGGTGATAAATGTTCTGAGATCTTTCATTGCTTGTGCCGTTTTGCTCCCCTTCGTGATTATTGGTTTGTTGATTGGATTCAGCCATGTTTTCCTGATTACTGGTTTGGTTTGTAGATTTTTGTTGCTTTCTGGTCATCTCTTTATCTTGACGGATTTAATCAGTTCCTTAGCTTCTTTGTCTGCTCTTGGAGGTTAATTAGCTGTTATTTTTGCATAGGTGTTATATCTTCTCTTTGTCACTTTTTTCTTCTTATTCTAGTTTCTTGTTGTTGGTTAAGTTCACTTTCCACCCAATCGATGTCCAGGCACTTCTCCCTTTTTACTTTCTTGACAAACTCCTTTGAGGTGCAGAAGGCTTTAATTTTGAGGAAGTCCCATTTATCTATTTGTTCTTTTGCTGCTCGTGCTTTTGGTGTGATGTTCTTGAAGCCATTTTCTATTACAAGGTCTTGTAGATGTTTCCCTACACTGCTTTCCAGGGTCTTTATGGTCTTGGCTCTTATACTGAGGTCTTTATTCCATTTTGAGTTGATCTTTGTATAATGTGTGAGATGGTAATCCTCTTTCATTTTTCTACATATGGATATCCAGTTCTCCAGGCACCATTTGTTGAATAGGCCATTCTCTCCCAGTTGAGAGGGTTTGGTGGCTTTATCGAATATTGTTTGGCTATATATATGAGGTTCTATATCAGAACTTTCAATTCGATTCCACTGGTCTGTGTGTCTCTCCTTATGCCAATACCATGCTGTTTTCACTACTGTAGCTTTGTAGTATGTTTTGAAGTCAGGTAGTGTGATTCCTCCAATTTCGTTTTTCTTTTTCAATATGTCTTTGTCTATTCGGGCTTCTTTCCTTTCCAAATAAATTTCATAGTTAGTTTTTCTAGTTCTTTAAAGAAGGCTGTGTTGATTTTTATTGTGATTGCATTGAATGTGTAGATCAGTTTTGGTAGGATAGTCATCTTAATAATATTTAGTCTTCCTATCCATGAACAGGGAATATTCTTCCATTTATTTAGGTCTTCTCTGATTTCCTTGAACAGTCTTGTATAGTTCTCAGTGTATAAGTTTTTTACATCTTTAGTTAAATTTATTCCTAAATATTTGATTTTTTAATTTACTATTGTGAATGATATTCCTTTCTTGATTTCCTTCTGATCTTGTTCATTATTGGTGTACATAAATGCTACTGATTTTTGTGCATTGATCTTATAACCTGCGACTTTACTAAACTCAGTTATGAGTTCTAGAAGCTTTGTTATAGACCTCTCAGGGTTTTCTCTGTATAGGATCATGTCATCTGCAAATAATGAAATTTTGACTTCTTCCTTTGCAATTTGAATGCCTTTTATATCTGGTTCTTGCTTCAGTGCTCGAGTAAGTACTTCTAAGACAATGTTAAATAGAAGGGGAGAGAGTGGGCATCCTTGTCTTGTTCCTGACTTTAGAGGGAAGGATTTTAGGATTTCTCCATTGTAAACGATGTTGGCTGTGGGTTTTTCATATATACTCTTTATCACGTTCAAAAAATTTCCTTGTGTTCCAATCTTTTGGAATGTTTTTATCAAGAAAGGGTGCTGTATTTTGTCAAATGCTTTTTCTGCATCTATAGATATAATCATGTGATTTTTTTCCTTCAATCCTTTTATATGGTGTATTACGTTGATTGATTTTCTTATGTTGAACCATCCTTGCATACCTGGAATGACTCCCACTTGGTCGGGGTGTATAATTCATTTAATGTGTTGTTGAATACGATTAGCAAGTATTTTGTTAAGTATTTTTGTGTCTAGGTTCATTAGAGAAATTGGTCTGTAATTTTCCTTTTTTGTGGTGTCTTTGTTTGGCTTTGGTACTAGGGTAATGTTGGCATCATAGAATGAGTTAGGCAATGCTCCTTCTGTTTTGATTTTTTGGAAGAGTTTCAGCAGGATTGGTGTTAGTACTTTCCGGAATGTTTTGTACAATTCACCTGTGATGCCATCTGGCCCTGGGCTCTTCTTAGTTGGGAGGTTTTTAATGACTGATTCTATCTCTTTACTTGTGATTGGTTTGTTGAGATCTTCAGTTTCTTCTTTTGTCAATATAGGCTGCTTATGTGATTCTAGGAATTTGTCCATTTCCTCTGAATTGTCATTTCTGTTGGAATACAGTTTTTCAAACTATCCTCTTATGATAGTCTTTATTTCTGTGGGGTCCGTGGTGATATCTCCTTTCTCATTTCTTATTTTGTGTATTTCCACCTTCTCTCTTTTTTTCTTTGTTAGTCTCACTAAAGGTTTGTCAATTTTATTGATCTTCTCAAAAAACCAGCTCTTGGTCTTGTTTATCTTTTCAAGTGCTTTCTTAATTTCTATTTTATTTAGTTCTGCTCTTATCTTTGTTATTTCCTTCCTTCTTCTTCCTGTGGGATTACTTTGTTGTTTTTTTTCTAATTCCTCCAAATATGCAGTTAGTTCTTCAATTTTTGCTCTTTCTTCTTTTTTGATATGTGAATTTATGGCTATAAATTTCCCTCTCATTCCTGCCTTTGCTGCATCTCATAAATTTTGGTATGTTGTGTTATCATTATCATTTGTTCCAAGGTAGTCATTGATTTCTTTTGAGATTTCCTCTTTGACCCACTGTTTTTCTAAGAGTGTGCTGTTTAATTTCCATATCTTGGTGTGAAATCTGGGCTTCTGGCCGTTGCAGATTTCCAGCTTCACTCCACTGGGGTCAGAGATATTATTTTGTATGATTTCAATCTTTCTGAATTCAGTAAGCCTTTCTTTGTGGCCAACATATGGTCTATCTTGGAGAATGATCCATGTGCGCTTGAGAAAAATGTATATCCTGCTGTGTTTGGGTGTAATGATCTGTATATGTCTATTAGATCCAGCTCCTCTAATATACTGTTCAAATATTTTGTTCCTTTATGATTCTCTTTTGAGATGTTTTGTCCAGAGTCGATAGTGGTGTATTAAAATCCCCCACTATGATTGTAGATGCGTCTGTTCTTTCACTTAGTTTTTCCATCGTTTGCCTCACGTATTTAGAGGCGCCCTTGTTAGGAGCAAAATATTTATGATCGTTCGTTCTTCTTGAGAGATTGTCACTTTCACTAATATGTAGTATCCTTCTTTGTCTCTCACAATTGTTTCACATTTAAAGTCTATTTTGTCTGATATTAATATAGCTACTCCTGCCTTTTTTTGGTTATTGTTTGCTTGTAAGATTGTTTTCCAGCCATTCACTTTCAGCCTCCATGAATCTTTGGGTCTAAGATGTGTCTCTTGTAGACAGCATACAGATGGGTCATATTTCCTTATCCAATGTCCCAGTTTGAATCTTTTGATAGGTGAGTTTAATCCATTGACATTCAGTGTTATTACTTTCAAGGAATTATTTATGTTAGCCATATTTTGATTGGATTTGTGTTTGTCATATTTTGTTTGTTTGTTTGTTTTTCTTCCCTTTTTGTCTTTTTTGTTGCTCTTACCCACTCCTCCGACTCTGTCTGTCCTGTTTTTTCCTTTCTTCCTGCAGAACTCCCTTTAGAATTTCTTGAAGGGGAGGTTTTTTGTGGGCATACTCTTTCAATTTCTGTTTATCTGTGAATATTTTGAACTCTCCATCATTTTTGAATGCTTACTTTAGCTGTATAGAGTATTCTTGGTTGGAATTTTTTTTCTTCTAGTACCTTGACTATATCATACCACTGCCTTCTTGCCTCCATGGTTTCAGATGAGAAATCAGTACTTATTCTTATGGAGCTTCCTTTGTATGTGATGGTTTTCTTTTCTCTTGCTGCTTTTAGAATCTTCTCTTTGTCTTGAGCGTTGGATAATTTGACAAGTATATGTCTTGGGGTGGGCCTGTTGGGGTTTATGATGTTTGGGGTGTGCTGTGCTTCTTGCATATGCACATCTGTCTCTTTCAGTAGATTTTGGTAGTTTTCAGCCATTATTTCCTGCAACACTCCTTCTGACCCCTTTCCCTTCTCTTCTCCTTCTGGGGTGCCTATAATACATATGCTTGTGCGTTTTGCATTGTCATTCAGGTCCCTAAATCCTAGCTGGATTTTTTTCTATCTTTTTATCGATCAATTCTACTATCTGTTTGATTTCCAATGTACTGTCTTCCACATCACTAATTCTCTGCTCTGC
Organism: Dasypus novemcinctus; assembly: GCF_030445035.2. Classification (NCBI taxonomy): domain Eukaryota; kingdom Metazoa; phylum Chordata; class Mammalia; order Cingulata; family Dasypodidae; genus Dasypus; species Dasypus novemcinctus. Next base: position 26,562,671 of record NC_080684.1, on the reverse strand, counting down.
CTCTTCTAATCTGCTGTTATTTGCTGCGAGTGTGTTTTTGATTTCTTGAACTGTGGTGTTCATTCACTTCATATCTGTTATCTTTTTGCGTGTGTCTGCAATTTCGCCTCCAAGTGTTGTTTTCATATTGTTAGCCTCTTCCTTTACTTCATTAAATTTGTCTGTGATATATGTGCTGAGATCTTTAATTACTTGTGTGAAGTTCTGCTCCCCTTCCTGGTTTTTACTTTGTTCATTGTATTCAGCCATGTTTTCCTGATTACTGGTTTGGTTTGTAGATTTTTGTTGCTGTCTGGTCATTATTTTATCTTGACGGGTTTAATCAGTTCCTTAGCTTCTTTGTCTAGTCTTGGGGGTTAATTAGCTATTGTTTTTGCATAAGTGTTATATCTGCTCTTTGTCACTTTGTGCTTCTTATTCTAATTTCTTATTGCTGGCTGAGTTCCCTTTGAAGGAAAGTATTAGGGCCAGGGAAAGGCAGTGTGTATAAGAAAGGAAAATGTGTAAAGTAGTATTGGTAATAAATGTTAACAGAGCAACAATATGAGATCTGGGAGGATGGCTATTAGATTCATGTAAGTTGCGTAGAGTTATAGCAGTAGGTAGAGTACCTATAATGAGGTAGTCGACTGAATATGGGAGGAATATGGTATGAATTAAAAAGGTAGTGTTTTTGTGAGAGAGAGAAAGAGAAAAGAAAGGCAATAGTTTCAAGAGTCGATAAAAGACAGAAAACAGAACAAAGGTATTAGAAATTAAGAGTTAGACAATTTGGGGATCAAAGAAAGGGAGGTGGAATTGAGGAGAGACAGTAGATGATGGAGGATATCAAGATGTGGGGGAAAGGGAATAGTGTAGGTAGCCAAAATCAATTCACACAGAAATGAGGCAACGGAGGATGAGGAAACCCAGCAAATGTGAGGTGTTCCCTGCAGCACCTATTGTATAATTAAGATAAAATAAAATAAGAAGAAAATGAGGGACAAGAGGGAAAAAAAAGAGAGAAGAAAGAAAGAAAGAAAAAGGGGTGCATGGGTAAAGAAAAGGGAGGGGAACAGGTAAGGAAAAGAAAAGAAGATACAGCACACCAACAACAGCAACAACAAAAAAACCCTAAATAAATGAAATAAAAAAAAAAACCTTGAGGGATACAATGGGAGAAAACACTGGGAAATAATGCAATATTAGCAACCAGGATAATAAAAAAATAAAAATTAAAAATTAAAATTAAAAACAAAACAAAAAAATGCAAATGTTGAGGGCTAGGACAATCAAGGACCTCAGATGGGCCTCAGGGCATGGTGGATTCAGCGATGGAAAGTCTGTGATATTGCAGACTCAAGAGGTGTGAGTCTCTGGGGTGTGGGCCACCAGGGTTTAGGGGACACAGACCTGGCAACCTCAAATCTGGTTAACAGGGAGCCTGGGAGCACCGCAGTGCAACACAGCCTTCAGGGATCCCTGCAGCTGGGTGCCAGCCCTATGGGAGAGGTCACATCCGCAAACTCTGACCTATGTGTCTGAACCCCACAATTCCCCCTTTCACTAGGGTCTCTTCTGTGGCTGTATCACCAATTCAACTTCAGGATACCTCCCGCCTTGCAAGCCACCGAAACAGCCAATTGGGGGCGCCTCTATATTGCAGCCAATTTAAGGATGCTGCAGATCCACAGCCAGGCCTAGGGAGTGGGCTCTAGCTGGAAGTGCTGTATCAGTGTCCAAAACTGAAAATCCCACGCCTCGCAAAATATTCCCCTAATTGGCTTCCAGCCACCTCCCACCCTGCAATCCCCCAAGATAGCCTCCTGGTGACGTCTCTTTACTGTGAGCGATTTAAGGCTGCTGCAGATGAGCAGCCGGCCTTGGGGGTGGGGCTCTAGCCGGAAGCACTATTATTCGTGTCAGAAATCAAAAATTCCCCCGCTCGCAAATAACTCCCGTCTGTCTCACCAAATCGGTTTGCAAAGGCCTCCTGCCCTGTTAGCCCCTTAATAGCCCACTCAGGGCTTATGAAGTCCCCAGTACCGCAGACTCCAGGAATCACCGCCACGGTGCTGGAGCCGCAATTCCACCCACCCCAGGGGGGAGCGTCCCATGCGGCAGCCCCTAACTCCCTGTAAGAGAGCCTCAGTTTTATCTTTTACATGAATCTTCTCTGTTACCTTCCCACCAAATCGATGTCCAGACACTTCCTGCCCTGTAAAATCCTGAAACAGCCTGGTCCTGAAGAATTTCTAATGCTGCCCAGCCGCTTCTTTGCAGGAGAGACTATCAGGTGCACTCACTCAATCACCATCTTGCCCCGCACTCTCCCTTTAAAATTATTGATGCCTGTTTTTCATATATGGTTCACAGCTCTATACATTCAGATTTATCAATTTTTCTGGCTTCTAATTTTTACATTTTTGAAATATTATTGATATACAGTAACCTGCACATATGTAAAGCCCACATTTTGATAAAATTTGACATACGTATATACAATAGAGATAAGAAGCCAATCAAAACAATGAACACATCGGTGATTTCCAAGACTTTGCTTCTGCTCTTTTTGATCTCTCCACCCTGCCCATTCCCCAATTTTGTTGTTCAGAGTTAAACAAGGTTTACTTTTCTGTCACTATAGATTAGTTTGCTCTCATGGAATTTTATATAAACATACTTATTTTCATCTGGCTTATTTCACTCAGAGTACTCTTTTATGATACATTCATGTTTTCCCTCTATTTACAGTTCATCCCTTTTCATTTCTGAGGTAAAATCCAAAAAATAGCTAAACCATAATTTGTTACCTATTGGTAGATATTTAGTTATTTCAATTTCATAGCCAATTATAAATAAAGGTGATATACTCTGATCAAAGTTTCTAAGGGCATGTGCTTTCATTTCTATTGGGTAAGTATTTAGAAATGGTATGACTTGGTCTTGGAAGATCTACGTTCAAATTGTTAAAAAAAACTGCCAAATGGGTTTTTTTAAGTAGCTACATGATTTTACATTCACACAATCAGTACAGGAGTGTATAGTTCATCCACATCCTGTATATGATCACTTTATACTCTTCTGGTTTAATAGGTATGCAGTGGCATACCTTGTTATTTTACTTTGAATATATTTTCTAGCTAATGTGGCAGAGGACCTTTTGGTGTGCTTTGTCATACATCTTCCTTGGTGAAGTGTCTGTAAAATTATTGGCTCTTTTATGATTCAGTTTTGATTTACCTTATTAATAAGTCTTAATACAAATCTTTTGTCAGGCATGCGAGTCACAAATATTTTCCAGTTTTGTAGAGTGTCTTCTCATTCTCTTACCACTATATTTTTAACAAAAAGGTAGTCTGAATTTTAATGATTTTTTAAAGTTTATTTTTATATATTTTTATTACAGAAGTTGAGAACTTACGAAGCAGTAATGCACATGGGTGGAATTCCTATGCAACAACCCTTTGCCAACATACCACACCCACCACATGGTTGTGGAACATTTGTTGTAGAATATGAGATAATTCCATTAGACTATTACCACTATCATGTACAATGTATATTTGGCAAATTTTTCCCTCACACCTGTTACAGACACAGTACTTTATTGGCATTGATTCAAGAATATTACAGTATTGCTGTTAACTATAGTACACAGGCTACATCAATCATATTTTTCCTATGCTTCTTCACATTCCCACCACAATGCAACATTGATGTACATATGTTCTAGTTCACAGAAGGAAATTCTTGCGTTTGTACCAGTGACCACGATTTTTATCCACCTCTGGGTTCACTGTGTTATTCAGGACTTAGATTATTCCCTAGTTTTCTTTCCGTTGACATTTACATCCTTAGACTACACTTTTCAGCCACAATCCCACTTATAAATCAGCTATTATGCACCATAATGTGTTACCATCAACTTTAACCATTTTTACATATTTACAACCAAGTTAATTAAAAATTCTACATACATTAAACATTAGTACTTGTGATGGTTAGGCTATTGCATCAACTTAGTCAGGTAATAGTGTCCAGCTGTTTGGCCAAGCAAGCACTGGGTAAATGGGATACCTAGACATTTATGGACTTTAGTCACCATTGACTTTACTGCAGTGGTAAATCATAAATAGCTGATTAAAATTACATCAATCAGGGAGATTGTCATCAGCAATCAGTGACACTTTATCCAATCAGTTGAATGTCTTAAAAGGGGAAGTCATTCCAACATTGAGTGAGAATTCCCCAGCTCATCATTAGACAGCCAATGTCTTCCAAAACTCATCAAGGACCTTCACTGGACTTTCACAGGAGCCCCTGGTTGCAGCCTGCCTGTGGGTCCTGGACTTGTGCATTCCCACAGTCATGTGAGAGACTGATAAAATAGTATACTAATGACAGATATCTCTTCTTGATTCTGTTTCTCTAGAGAACCCTGTCTAATACTGCTTCGTACCAGCAGTGTTTCTTGGGGAACAGAGTGTTTTTGTTTTGTTTTGTTTTTTCTATTTTTCTAATATTAGAAACAGAGTCTTAAACATGGGGTGACTGAGGTTGTTCTGGGTGTTTTGCAATTGGCTGTCTACATTAATTGGACTCAAGGGTTCTGACGACTCCCTTTCCTATAACGATGAGGCTGCTAACAGTCCATGACGCAAGTTGGCAATCGAGGTATGCAGAATATCATCACTGCTTTCCCCTACTTCCACAGTTATAAGAAGCAAGGATCTGGTGAGAGTGTTTTCAACACCTTAATAGAGTTCTGTGGATTCAAATGGTATATGATGTTGACTGTCTCCTCCTAGATATTCTAGATACTGTTAAAAAAAAAAGAGAGAGATGAGTTAAACGTTTGAAATTTGAAACTTAAACACCAAATGAATGATGTGAAAGTTTCTATGAAAGAAAATCTTGTCTCCTTTAGCCACAGGCTGGAAATATTTGAAAGCCAAACTCAGACTCTCAATGTATATGTAGCAGAGTTGCAATGTTGTAGGAGTTGAGAGAGTTTCAGTTATTTGCATATAAAAAGGCCAGGACTCAAGAATGATTTTGAGAAGGAAAAATGATTTCTTGATGGCTGGCCGGACTTGGGACCTTTCTGTTTCAAACCCGAGCCCCGAACAAGATTTTCAAGTTCCTTTTATACAGGGTAAGGACTAAATCGTTTCTTCGTTTCAGTGCTCAATAGGTTTGAATTAGCATATATCTTCCACATCCTAGGTAAGCTTTTAGCATGGACTTCATACATTCTAGATAAGATTTTAGCACATTTGGTTGGCATTTTCCTTGAATATTTAAAGCTTGTAGAGTTTGCATTGCTAAAGAGTTTCTCAGGGACTGGAGACGTTGCCATGGTCACAAAGGGCAGGACCGCATGCTCTTACCATCCCACACCCACAAGTCTCAGACAGCTTAGGTTATCTACAAAGAGATGAAGAACCTCCCACCCATAGCCCACATCAACAAAGGAAATGAAAATCTCAACCCCATAGGGTTTCTGCAGCTAAAGTGAAGGCATTGATTGGAAAAGAGTGGACTCCAGAGAAATGGGGTGGAGACATATGGGATGATGATAGTGTTGATGGAGACATTGGAACCCTGAATTCTGCTGAGTCTTTACCAAATAAGCCTGCTATGGCCTGCCCTGTGGAGGTGACACCTTGTCAACCTGGTATCATGCAGCCTCCAGCCTGCTCCAGGGAGTCTGGAACAACCTCCAGCCCTCAGGTGGGTACCAGCCAAACTGAAGCCTGCCCTGCCCAGCCTCTGGCCTGCCCCAAGAAGTCTGGACCTCCTCTCAGCCCAGAGACACACACCAGCCAAACTCCAGCATGCACTGCAAAAGCCTCCAAGTCTTCCCTGAGGAAAAAGCCTTCCAACCCTGTGTGAAGAGATTAATCCTGTCTCACTAGAAGAAAATGCAAGGGAATGCCCTAAGGTGAGTAGCTTGCAAGGCATTTTTAATCCTTCTCCTTCCCCAGCCCCCTCACTTCTCTTGTCTTTGAGACCTATTACTAGACTAAAATCACAGCAACCCCCCCAAAGGTGAAATGCAAAGTATGACCCATGAGGAAGTAAGGTATACTCTGAAAGAACGGCATGAGTTTTCCAATTTATATAGACAGAAGTTAGGGAAATACGTGTAAGAATGTATATTAAGGGTATGGAATAATGGTAGAAGGAATATAAATTTGGATCAGGCAGAATTTATTGATATGGGCCCACTAAGCAGAAATTCTGCATTCAGCACTGTGGCTCAAGGGGTTAGACAGGACTCTAACAGTTTGTTTGGATGGCTGACTGAGACATGGACTAACAGATTGCCTAGCATGTCTGAGAATGAGATGCACAATTTGCCCTTGTACAGAGTAGAAGAGGGAATTCAAAGGCTTAGGGAGATTGGAGTGCTAGAATGGATGTACCATTTGAAAGCTGCCCTGCCCCTCCCCCGCCCCCCAGGAATGCCCAGAGGACTTAACTTCAACCAGGACTGTGAAAAATATATTCATAAGACTAACTCCATCTTCCCTGAAGAGCTCTGTGGTTTCACTTCTCTGTAGTCCAGATATTACATTAAGGACAGTTGGGTGGAATTAGAATAATTAGAGTCCTTAAACAGTATGGGAATGATGAGATGTTGGTCTGGTAAAAGTCAAGTATCAACAGTTAATCAATAAGTCAAGGTGGGCATGGCTACTGCAATGAAAGGCAAAATCAGGGAGGCAGATGTGGCTCAACTGATAGAGCATTTGCCTACCATATAGGAGGTCCAGGGTTCAAACCCAGGGCTTCCTGGCCTGTGTGGTGAGCTGACCCACATGGAAGGAGTGCCGTGCCATGCAGGGGTGGCCCCTGTGTAGGAGTGCCCCATGCACAAAGAGTGTGCCATGCCAGGATTGCACCCTGCATCGAGAGCCACTCCATGCAATGAAAGTGCAGCCCACCCCAGATTGGCACCACACACATAGAGAGCTGACACTGTAATATGACACAATAAAAAGGAGACACAGTTTCCTGTGCCACCTGACAAGAATGCAAGCAAATACAAAAGAACACACAGCAAATGGACACAAGAAAACAGATAAGAAGGGGATGAGGGGAAAGAAATGAATAAAATAAATCTTAAAAAAAATAAGAAAGGCACATTCAAAAAAGCTCTCAAAATACTCTGAGTCTCCTAGAGGTTTGGCATTGGCTATTACAACATGCAGTATCTACAAGTGAAATAGACAGGCAGTCTACTAAATTTCTTCTGGATCTGTATAAACAGAAGAGTTGTAGGTAGGGTGAACAAAACTTAAAAAAACAATATATCTGTTTCCAATACACAAATGGACAGACAAAAGATAAACATTTTCATTACAATAAGGAGAAATTGGAAGGAAAAGATGAGTCACTGGTCTTCTATAGTCCAGTAAATCTACAGGGCATCCTCCATTCGATTTCGGTCTGAGAGAAAATCTTAAGATGATGACTTCTTGTCCTTGTTGTGTTATGGGAAACCACCCTTTCCACAGACTTGTTCAATGGTCATATTCTTGGTCCCACCCTCATCAAGCATCTGGGTGTCCACCAAGCTCAGACATCTCCCTCCAAGAGTCTCGGGTTGATTGCCACACTTTACCCAATCTTTGGATTAGAGTCTTAACCCCCCTAGCACAGTGAGGTGAAGACAACATTCCCCCTAAACTTTAGCGTACAGGCTCAACCTTATCAGAGCAATGAGTTGACCACCTGGCCTTCCTTAATCTTTCAGGGGCATGTCCACCCCTCTCAGACATGTGGGGTGCTGACCTTAACCACCCTAATACTTTGAGAATATCCTCCACCCCGTCTGTACCCTGAGGTTGCAAAACTTTCCGAGAACATTGGGTGGGAACATACACTCTCTTCAACTGCTGGGGCAAGCACCCTCTCTGTACACAGGGTGGGTTCCCTGTCTTGGCCCAAAGTGATGTCTTAATTTCAGATCTCGTCTTCCATGGTTTTCCACTTGAAGTTGTTCCCCTTCAATCCCTCCCTTCAATATCCCTGTTATTCCAGGCTGACAGTGGTTTTGTTCATACAGCTCTCTTTAAAAAAAAAATGTTGGTTTGGCATGCAGGAAGCAGGGGCCCAAGCATCAGACAGTAAGAATTTCCATGAGTAGTTCCAAGTTTAGTTAGGTCCTCCAATGGGGCACTTTCATCTGGGAGCTTGATTTCCAGAGGCTTGGAATTACCAGAATCAGTTTCTATTTTCTTTGTACCCAACAGTTCATTCCTCAGCCTATCTCCCTCATCTAGCATTTTCTACAAGCTGCAAGCAGAAGCCAAGCCACATTCTCTGGGTTTACTTTGGAAATTTCTTCAGATAAATGCACAGGCTCACCACTTTCAAATTCTGCCTTCCATTAAACACCAGTGGTTAATCTTGCTAAGTTATCTGCAACTTTAAAACATGGATCACCTTTTCTCCAGGTTCCAATAATAGTTTCATCGTTTACTACTAAAGCATTAAGAAAAGTCTCCTTAGCATCCATATTGCTATCAACAGTCTTTTCAAGCATCCATATTGCTATCAACAGGTCTTTTTTTTTTAACCATCTCACAATTCCTCCAAAAAATACCCCTTACCCATTTATAAAACTATTCCAGCATTTTGGTAATTGCAAAAGCTCTTCCCCACTCCTATGTACCAAATTCTGCATTAGACCACCAAAGGGGTGCTGATGCAGAATACCAGAAATCAGTGGGTTTATATAAAGGGTATTTCCTTGTGGTAGAAACTTACAGATACTAGGCCATATAGCATAAGTTACTTCCCTTATGAAAGTCTATTTTCACATGTTGGAGCAAGATGACTGCTGATGTCTGTGAGGGTTCAGGCTTCCTGGGTTCTTCTCTTCCAGGGTCTTGCTCCTCTCTGGGTTCAGGCCTCCTTTGTTCCCAGGTCTTGCTTCTTCCTCAGCTAAGTGTTCCTCTCTTTCTGGGTCTTGCTTCTTTTTCCTCTGTGAGATTATTTCCTGGGGCTCCAGTTTAAGGCTTCAGCATCAAACTCCAACATCAAAACTCCAACATCAAAAAACCTCATCTCTGTCCTTTGCTGTGCCTTTTATCTGTGGTTTCCCACCCACCAAGGGGTGGGGACTCAAAGCCCTAATGATGTGGACCAATCAGAGCCCTGATCATAACTTAATCATGCCCAGGTACAGACCAGATTACAAACATTATCCAATATTTACTTTTGGAATTCATAACTATATCAAACTGCTACACTGGCTGAAATTTATACTGTTAATCTTCCTCCCACCTTTCCCAAGAAGATCGATGGCCTATTACAAGACTAACTGTGCACTGGGGCAAAGGAAATGATCATACACTTCTGGGATTGTTAGACCCTGGTTCAGAAGTGACATTAATTCCAGGAGACCCAAAATGTCACTGTGGTCCACCAGTCAGAGTAGGTGCTTATGGAGGTCAGCTGATTAATGGAGTTCTAGATCAGCTCCATATTACAGGTGATCCAATGGGTCTCCAGACCTAAACTCTGGTTATATTCCCAGTTCCAAAATGCATAATTGGAATAGACATACTCAGTAACTTGCAGAATCCCCATATTGCATCCCTGACTTGTGTAGTGAGAGATATTACGGTTGGAAAGGCCAAGTGGAAGCCATTAGAATTGCCCCTACCTAACGAAATATTGAACTACAAGCAATACGAGATTCCTGGAGGGATGGCAGATTAAGGCCACCATCAAGGATTTGAAGAATGCAGGGGTGGTGATTCCCACCACATCCCCACTCAACTCTCCTATTTGGCATGTACAGAAAATAGACGGATCTTGGAGAATGACAGTAGATTATCATAAACCTAACCAGGTGGTGACTCCAATTACAGGTGCTGTCTGAGATGTGGTATCACTGCTTGGGCAAATCAGCATGTCCGCTGTTACCTGATATGCAGTTGTTGATTTGGTGAATGCTTTCTTTCTCAATTGCTATTAGTATCAGCTACTAGAACCAGTTTTCTTTCCGCTGGCAACGACAGCAGTATACCTTAAATGTCCTGCCTCAAGGGTATATCAACTCTCGAGATCTATGTAATAATATTGTCCACAGAGACCTTGATCATTTCTCCCTCCCACAAGAATCAAACTGATTCATTATATTGATGATATTATGTTGATAGCACTTAGTGAGCAAGAACTAGCAAAGACTCTAGAATTTTTCATCGGGCATTTGTGTGACAGTGGATGGGATATAAAACCAACTAAAATACAAGGTCCTTCTACCTCTGTGAAATTTCTAGGTGTCCAGTGGTGTGGGGCATGTCAAGTTATCCCTTCTAAAGTGAAGGATAAGCTATTGCATCTGGCCCTTCCTCCTACCAATAAAGAGGGACAATGGTTATTCGGTCTCTTTGGATTTTGGCGATAACTTATTCTTCATTTGAGTGTGCTACTCCAGCCTATTTACCAGATGACCAGAAGAGCAGCTAGTTTTGCCTGGGGACTGGAACAAGAAGAGGATCCACGTCAGGTCCAGGCTGCTGTGCAAGCTGCACTACCACTTGGGCCATATGATCATGCACATCCAATTGTACTGGAAATTTCTGTGGCAAATAGAGATGCTGTCTAGAGCCTTTGGCAGGCAGTATAGGAGAATCACAATGCAGATCCTTAGGATTTTGGAGAAAAACCCTACCATCTCTGAAGATAACCACTCCTACTTGAAAAACAGCTTTTGGCCTGCTACTAAGTCTTCATAGAGACCAAATACTTAACCATGGGCCATCAATTTACCATGAGACCTGAGTTGCCTATCATGAACTGGATATTGTCTGACCCACCAAACCATTAAGGTGGGCATGGACAACAGGACTCCATAATAAAGTGGAAGCAGTATATTGGAAATAGGGCTGAAGTGGGTCCTGAAGGCACAATTAAGTTACATGAGGAAGTAGCCCGAATGTCCGTGGTCACCATCCCTGCCATTTACCTTCTCTTTCCCAGCCCACAGCTTTTACCTCTTGGGGAGCCCCTTACAATCAGTTGACTGAGGAAGAGAAAACTCAGACCTGATTTATGGATGGTTCTCCATGATATGTAGTTACCACCCAAAAATGGACAGAAACAGCACTGCAGCCCCTTTCTGGGACATCCCTGAAGGAGAGTAGTGAGGGAAAACTCTCCCGGTGTGTAGAAATTTGAGCAGTGCACCTTGTTGTTCATTTTGCTTGGAAGAAGAAATGGCCAGAGGTGTGTTTGTACACTGATTCATGGGCTGTTGACAATTGTTTAGTTGTATCATCAGGAAATTAGAAGGAACATGATTGGAAAGGTGTTGACAAATAAGTCTGGGGAAGAGATATGTGGGTAGAACTTTTTGAGTGGGCAAATAACACGAAAAGATTTGTATTCCATGTAAATGTTCACCAGAAGGTGAGTTTGGCAGAGGAAGATTTTAATAATCAATTGGATAAGATGACCCACTCTGTGGCTAATGCTCAGCTTCTTTCCCCAGCCACTCCTGTCATTGCCCAATAGGCTCGTGAACAAAGTGGTTATGGAGATAGGGATGGAGATTATGTATGGGCTCAGCAACACAGAATTCCACTCATCAAGGCTGACTTGGCTACAGCCATTGCTGAGTGCCCAATCTGCCAGCAGCAGAGACGCACACTTAGTCTCCAACATGGCACCATTTCTCAAGGTGAGCGGCCTGTTACCCGGTGTCAGGTTTACTACATCAGACCACTTCCAACATGTAAGGGGCGGTGAGTTGTTTTAACTGGAATAGACACATGCTCTGGATATGGGTTTGTTTTTCCTGCATGCAATGCTTCTTCCAAAACTACCATCTGTGGACTTACTGAATGTCTTGGCGACCACCATGGCATTCCACACAGCATTGCTTCTGATCAAGGAAACCCATTTCAAAGCAAAAGATGTGTGGGAATGGGCACATGCCCATGGAATTCACTGATCTTACCATGTTCTACATCATCCTGAAGAAGCTGGATTGATAGAATGGTGGAATGGTCTTTTGAAGACTCAATCATGGTGCCAACTAGGTGACAATACCTTGCAGGGCTGGGGCAATGCTCTCCAGGAGGCTGTGTATGCTCTTAATCAGCATCCACTTTATGGTGCTGTTTCTCCCATAACCAGGATCCATGGGTCTAGGAATCAAGGGGTGGAAATGGGAGTGGCACCACTCACAATTACCGCTAGTGACCCACTAGGAAAAATTTGCTTCCTATCCCTGCAATCTAAAACTCTGCTGGTCTACAGGTTTTAGTCCCCAAAGGAGGAATGCTGTCACCAGGGAACACAACAATGATTCCATTGAACTCGAAGTTAAAACTGCCACCTGGCCACTTTGGTCTCCTCTTACCTCTGAATCAACTGTCAAAGAAGGGAATTACTGTACTGTCTGGGTTGATTGATTCTGACTATCAAGGGGAAATAGGACTGAATCTACTTAACAGGGGTAAAGAAGCATTTGCCTGGAATACGGTGGATCCTCCACGGCATCTCCTACTACTGCAATGTCCTGTGATTAAAGTCAATGGAAAATTGCAACAACCCAATCCAAGCAGGACTAAAAATGACTCAGAATCTTCAGACATGAAAGTTTTGGTCACCCACCAGGCAAAGAATCACGGCCAGTACTTTCTGAGGGTAGTGGAAACAGAGAATGGGTAGTGGAAGAAGGTAGTGATAAATATGAATTTTGACCATATGGCCAGTTATAGAAATGAGGACTATAATGGTCATGCATCTTTATTCCTTTTTTCACTATGATGATGATTGTATATGTACACAGAATGAATTTCTTTGTCTTATTCCCAAACTTTTCCATTATTATATAATAAATTGTGTCAGTTTCATGAGGATGTCAACTTTGAGTGTGAATATTATCCAAGACCTAGTACCCTATTCTGGATGGAATTAATGCATTTCTGGTTGTACACAGGAGAGTTGAACATTGTTAGGTGGAAATATATGTATATATGTATGTCTGTTCTTGTTTTTACTTAGAGACTAATTATGGTTTAAGGTAATGTGTATTGTTTCCTAGTTGACAAGGGGTGGACTGTGATGGTTAGGCTTTTTGTCAACTCAGCCAGTTAATTGTGCCCAGCTGTTTGGTCAAGGAAGCACTGGGCTAAATGTAATACAAGGGCATTTATGGACTTTAGTCACCATTGACTTGACTGCAGTGGTAAATCATGGAAAGCTGATTGCAATTTCATCAATCAGGGAGCTTGCCATCAGCAATGAGTGACACTTTGTCCAATCAGTTGAATGCCTTAGAAGGGGAAGTGATTCCAGCATTGAATGAGAATTTCCCAGCTCATTGATGGACAGCCAAAGTATCTCAGATCTCATTAAGGACCTTCACTGGACTTTCATCGGAGTCCTTGTTTGCAGCCTGCCTGTGGAACATGGACTTGTGGATCCCCATGGTCCCATGAAAGACTCTGATAAAATTATATAATATTAACAGATATCTCTTATTGGTTCTGTTTTCCTAGAGAACCCTGACTAATGCAGTACTCCTTCACAGTCCTCCTCTTTTTATCCTAATAACCTATCCTCTAGATGTTATCTCCATGCATTTATTCTTCATATTGGTTCCTTTTAGTGAGACCATGCAATATTTATACTTTTGCATCTGAGACTCTGTTTCCTGTGGCATTAACTGAGATCTTCCTGAGATGTGCACAATTTAACTGCTATAATGAACTCCCAACTCATTTTGAAACATCTTAGTCATAAAAACTCATTTGTATTTAATAATTCACCTTTTGGTCAAGGCATTTTTCAAAATGCATAGCTAGTTTGTGCTTGGTAATAATCCCTTTGTTCCATGGAGTGTATCTGGAGAGTGATGTCCCAGTATGTGTCTTAGTTAGTGAGTTGATCTCCTGAGTTTGGCATAAAGAGGGGTCAAATATGAGCAACAAGGAAGCTTTCAGAGAGTAACTTTTAGGCCATGTATATTACTAGGCTAAGTTTCCATTTCACAAGAACAAGGTTCAAAAGTACAAGCATTAATATCAAGGGCTTGGCATATTGGTCTGTCCTTCTTTGCTAGGTACTGCCCTCTACTCTAGTGATTCTTGCCACTCTATTAAAAAATGTAATAATGCTCTCCTTGGGTGCTAATTTAATATTCTATCAGTTATTTTGTGGATCTCCACTAATCAGGACAACTCTCCAACAGCACTCCAAGACCATTTGAATACATTTCTTTTCCATAGATGTATGCCCCTGTTGTACCCCTCCCCACACATCTCCCCATTACTGACAACCCACGCAAGTATCCTCCCCTTCCACAGTTGAAACACTTCTGCAACCCAACACCTGTCCCAAAACAAAGCCAAATAATAATAAATTTTAAAAAATAAATAAAAATAAAAATTTTGCATAGTGCCTTTCATCACTGAAGATCTGTCTTTTATGTGTACTGACAATTTATTCTGTATGTTCCCCCAGGATCTTATTTTTTTCACTTACATTCAAAGAACACTTAGGTTATAGAAAAATCACATAGGAAATAGAGATGTCTCCCATATCCCCAACCTCTCCACCTCTCACAATTTTCCCTATTAATAAATCTTACATGGATATGGTGCATTTGTTACAATTCATGAACAAATATTGAAACTTTGCTACTAACCATGGTCAACAGTTTACATTATGATTTACATTTGGCACTGTACATTTTTATAGGTTTTAACAAAATATATAATGGCCCGTATCCATTATTGCAGAATCATGCAGAACAATTCCAATGCCCTAAAAGTGCCTTATGTTTGACCTGTTCTTCCCTTCCCTCATTTGGTAGTCTATGGTAACCACAAAGTTTCAAGTTTTGAAGAATCAGTTTCATAGGAACTGCATTAATATTGAGTGCCTCACATACTTGTCTGTTTTTTTGTTTTGTTTTGTTTTGGTTTGGTTTGGTTAGGCAATGCCAAAGTACATGAGAAATTCTTGCTCCTCCATTTGAGAATGTACCAGGATTCTACAGGGTGGAAGTTAATATTTTCTTGGTTATTGTGTGAGATAACACCCTGTGGCAGAATGAACATATTCATATTCCATAGAATCATACCCCAGGTGCACCTTTTCCACTTATCCTCCCATCCCCGATGCCCTGCTCTCATGACTCTCCACTGCAATATTTGCAAAAGAACAATTCCATCATTGTAGTTTCAACCACAAGTTCCCAGAGTTTCCCTGTTCCTTCCTCAAGCCTTTCCCCCAGTTCCATGGATAGTCAAACCCAACCTCCCCACCCTGCTCTCACTCACATTCCAGCATCACTGAGGCTTCTCACATCCTTGTACCACCATTATTCCCACACACTGCCCAAACACCACTTTCCATCTGATCATATTTTCTTTTGTTTGTTTTTTTCCCCCATATTGAGCATCATTCCAACATGTTCTACTCCCTTTCTGTCTCCTGATAACCTGTCTTCCAGACTCTAGTTCTGTGAATCTTCTCAATATGCTTAGGTCATATGAGTGAGGTCATGCAATATTTCTCCTTTAGTTATTGGCTTACTTCACTCATAAGGTTTTCATGTTGCCATGTGTGTAAAAACCTCATTCCTTCTTAAAGCTGAGGGATATTCCATTGTATGTATATACCATATTTTTCTTATCCAGTCATCAGTTGATGGACACTTGGGTTGTTTCCATCTTTTGACAATAGTTAATAATTCTGCATTTATCTGTTCACGTCTCGGCTTCCAATTGCTCTAGGTAGATACCCAGCTGTGGGATTGCTGGATCATGTGGGAAACCTATATTAGGTTCCTGCGGAAAGGATGCACTATTCTACATTCCCACCAGCGGTGAATATGTGTTCTCCTTACTCACATCCTCTCCATCATTTGTAGTTCTTAGTTTCTTTAATTAAAAACTTGATTTCATTGATACATTTTAATAAAGCATATAATTCATCAAAGTGTATAAGAAATGGAATTTGGTATAATCATATAGTTGTGCATTTATTACTTCAATCACTATTAAAGATTTCATTACTTCGATAATAATAAACAAAAAATATACAAAGAAGAAAATTCCTCACCTCTCATTCTCTGTTTCCCCTGTGGTATTTAACTGGTATTTCTGGCTATTCTTGCACAATTATTTGCTTGTTTATTAAGCAGTTTTACTGAGATATATTCACATACAATATAATCTATCCAAAGTGTATAATCAAAGTCTTTCTTTACCAGTTTAAAAGTTCTTTATTGTAAATTTGTAAAATCAATAGAAAATAGATTGAAATAAATCATTCAGGATGTTGGCAAACTGCGTTTCTTTCTCATGCTTTCCACATCTCCCTCCATCTTCAAGTGGAATCTGGAGTCCTTCTGATGCTTCCGATCTTTCTGACATCTCTTGTTCCTCACTTCTCTGCATTTCAAGCTCCTGTGATTGCACTACATGCATCCTCTTCTTTTTCCTCCCTCCCTTCCTTCCTCCCTTCCTTCCTCCCTTCCTCCCTTCCTTCCTTCCTTCCTTCCTTCCTTCCTTCCTTCCTTCCTTCCTTCCTTCCTTCCTTCCTTCCTTCCTTCCTTCCTTCCTTCCTTCCTTCCACCCTCCCTCTCTCCCTGTCTTTCTTTCTCCTGTCTTTCTTTCTTTCTTTCTTTCTTTCTTTCTTTCTTTCTTTCTTTCTTTCTTTCTTTCTTTCTTTCTTTCTTTCTTTCTTTCTTTCTTTCTTTCTTTCTTTCTTTCTTTCTTTCTTTCTTTCTTTCTTTTTCTTTCTTTCTTTCTTTCTTTCTTTCTCTTTCTTTCTTTCTCTCTCTCTCTCTTTTTCTCTCTCTCTCTTTCTTTCTTCATAACATACATTTTAATTCTTTAAAAGATAATTAGATTATATGACTGTTTCATAAAAAAATATGGGGGATTCCTTTTGCCCTGCTCCCTACTCTCACACATTTTCCCATATTAACAGCATCCTTCATTAGTGTGGTATATTTGTTACATTTAATGAACACATTGTGAAGCATTATTCTAAGAATGGATTATAGTTACATTGTAGTTTGCAATCTCTTGTGCACAATTTTTATATTATGACAAGATATATAATGACCCGAATCTGTCATTGCAATGTAATTCAGGTCTATTCCCAATCCTGAAAATTACCCCCATTACACCTTTTTTTTTCTCTCTCTCTCTCCTCTCAGAATCTCCAGTGGCCACTGCCTCCACATCAATGATAAAAGCTTTTCCATTTCTAGAATCACACTAAGTCTATAGTAGAATAACTGTAAGTACACTCTATCTCATTGTTCATTCCCCAATCCTGAGGATCTGGGATGTTGATGCCCACTGCATTCTAATTGATAGGAGGCTTAGACCCTATATGGTAGATGGATGGGACTCACTTGCAGTTGCAGACACTCTCAGTTCCTTGGTATAAAGTTTGTCCATCCTCACTTCCTTGTTAGTTGTCCAGGGTGAGTCCAGTGAACTGGAAGGTAGATGTTGCAACTCTGTTGGGATTAAGGGCCTGATGGGCACATGAACAGTCCAGATATTCAAGTCTCCTGGACATGCACCCACCAATGCCTGCAGCAACTATTGGTTCAAATAGAAGGGGCATATGAGTCATGTGAAGGAAAACCACAAGTGAGTCAAACTCTGTCACACTCGGGAACACAAACTCCAAAGTAGGACCCACTGGCAAGGCACAAAATTCCAGAGCTATCTGCCATGACCATCAGATCTGGTGTCTCCAGTGCCCTCAGGAACCCCACTATTTTGAGTAGTATCTGCTTTGGCAGTTTATGATATCCTGCTGAGACATGCATAAGTGTAACTTCTGGGATGACCTCCCCACTCATTTTGAAGTCAGTTAGTCATATAAACTCGATTGTCTTTAACTGTTCTCCCTTTTGGTCATAATCTTTTCCCTGTTGCATTGTTTCTTGGATCTTGGCAGTAATCCTCTGGGTCAAGGAAGGCTCTCCCCCAGGAGTCATAT